>NC_067492.1:8038346-8338346 GCF_947179515.1 Apodemus sylvaticus
CTTCTTTCTTCTTCTTCTTCTTCTTCTTCTTCTTCTTCTTCTTCTTCTTCCTTCTTTCTTCTTCTTCTTCTTCTTTCTTCTTCTTCTTCTTCTTCTTCTTCTTCTTCTTCTTCTTCTTCTTCCTTCTTCCTTCTTCTTCTTCTTCTTCTTCCTTCTTCTTTCTTCTTCTTCTTCCTTCTTCTTCTTCTTCTTCCTTCTTCTTCTTCTTCTTCTTCTTCTTCTTCTTCTTCTTCTTCTTCTTCTTCTTCTTCTTCTTCCTTCTTCTTCTTCTTCTTCTTTCTTCTTCTTCTTTCTTCTTCTTCTTCTTCCTTCTTTCTTCTTCTTCTTTCTTCTTCTTCTTCTTCCTTCCTTCCTTCTTCTTCTTTCTTCTTCTTCTTCTTCTTCTTCTTCTTCTTCTTCTTCTTCTTCTTCTTCTTCTTCTTCTTTCTTCTTCTTCTTCTTCCTTCTTCTTCTTCTTTCTTCTTCTTCTTTCTTCTTCTCCTTCTTCTTTCTCCTTCTTCCTTCTTCTTCTTTCTTCTTCTTCTTCTTCTTCTTCTTCTTCTTCTTCTTCTTCTTCTTCTTCTTCTTCTTCTTCCTTCTTCTTCTTCTTCTTCCTTCTTCTTCTTCTTCTTCTTCTTCTTCTTCTTCTTCTTCTTCTTCTTCTTCTTCTTCTTCTTTCTTCTTCTTCTTCTTCCTTCTTCTTCTTCTTTCTTCTTCTTCTTCTTCTTCCTTCTTCCTTCTTCTTCTTTCTTCTTCTCCTTCTTCCTTCTTCTTTCTTTCTTTCTTCTTCTTCTTCTTCTTCTTCTTCTTCTTCTTCTTCTTCTTCTTCTTCTTCTTCTTCTTCTTCTTCTCTTCTTCTTCTTCTTCTTCTTCTTCTTCTTCTTCTTCTTCTTCTTCTTCTTCTTCTTCTTCTTCTTCTTCTTCGACAGGGTTTCTCTGTATAGCTCTGGCTGTCCTGGCCTCGAACTCAGAAATCCACCTGCCTCTGCCTCCCAAGTGCTGGGATTAAAGGTGTGCGCCACCACTGCCTAGCAAGTCTTAACTTCTAAGGCCTCAAGGTGCATCCTATCCATAGGCAGGTCTTCAAGTGGTGGGATAGTTAACTGAAGATTCTTGGAAAGAGCCTAGATCTAATCTGAGGAGAGGTGATTACAACAGGAAGAGGGCTGACATGAAAACGGCCATTTTGCTACCTACAACCAGGAAGAGCTACCTGTGACTCCGGGGAATATACAAACTTGTAAATCTCAGTACAGGGGAGGTGGGAAAAAAGTCTCCCAGGGCTCACTGACTGGCTATGCTGCCTAACCGAGTTTGGTGATCTCTCCGATAGTGAGAACTTGTTTCACAAAACCAAGGTGGATGGTGCTTGAGAAACAACACCCAAAGTTGATCTCTGACCTACACATACACACAGCACCTGCACGCATACAGTGCACAAAATACTGGACATCAGAGTCGGTCGGTTCCTTTGTTCTGTCATGTCTGGAAATCTCATGAGGCTAGGCTGGAGGCAGGTGGTGTGAGTGGATAGGACAGCAAGGAGTCGAAGCTAGGTGGGGTGCAGGCAAATGGCTTCCTCCTTGGGGGCGGGAAGGATGGAGCAGCAATAGGCCCAGAGCTGTTTCAGCTGAGTGCAGGGTCCTGTGCAGGGGGCTAGGAGCTATGTCCTATGTGGGAGAGGCTAGCTCTGAAATTGGGACTGAATCTCAGGTGACCCCTCATAGGGCTGTCCTGCCAGATGGCAGGGCTCCTCAGACACCTAGCGAGCTGATGCTCTCCAGTCAGGGCCATCCATGTATGACGGTGTCCGGAATGTCCTTATTGGCGAGTGACAAGTCCAGTAGCTGGGCAAGGCCCCACGTGGGGAAGACCTGGCTTTAGACATCCCTGGACTGCAGCCCGAGTGCCGGCCACACCTGCCATGGCTGGAAACAGGGGACCTCCTGGCTCTGGGTTCCAGAGCATAAAGCCCCGCCCACCACAGTGACAAGCCATACAAGGGAGGCCCATGATGTCATTGCTGCACTGACTTTAAAGTCAGGGGCTGTAAAGCTGTCAGGGAAGGCACGGCTCCTGTCCACTCTCTTGCCAAGCCTGGGCCTCAGCGACCTTGGCTCCCAAGGTGGCCCCCGGCCAGCCCACGGCACACTGTGTCCTAGGGCTCTGCCGGCTTCAGCTTTATGCTGCCATTGAGAGCCAAGAGTGCTTCCAGGTTAAGTCTCGTTGGGTCATAATTGGGATGGAGAGCAGTGTTTCGGCTAGGCCCCTTCCTGCGCTCCCATGACAGATTGAATGCCTGTGGCTCCAGGCTGACTGCCGGGCTTCAGCTCGAGTGACCCCGAGGCAGCGGGAACAGAGGACATGTTGCAGGCTTTCCTCTCTCCCTCTCCCTGGCTCATCCCTTTGGCTGGGCTGTCAGCAGCTCTGTGGGAACATTCTCTCAGAGAGGAGGCCCAGGCCGACACGTCCTGCCCCCAGCCAGCTCTGCTAGGGCCCTAGAGTGCGTCATCGCGCTGGGCTGGCTGCCCAGGCCGCTGGGGCTGATGGTAGGGAGAACCTGCCTGGGTCGTCTTTCTGCTCCCAGGACAGAAAGTGCCTTGTGAGCTTTACAGGTTACGTCTCAATAAAACTTTATTTATAAAACCAAGTGCTTTGCCAGATTTACACTAAAGGCTGTGCTTTGCTAGCGTGGCTTGGGATGTTTTCTAGACAGAGGATCCGTGGTGCATAGAGGTCGGACTCGGGGCTTTAGCCATCAGCACCTTCTCGTGCTGTGGGCTCTTCATCTTGTGGATGTCTTGGTCCACAGGTGCTGAACCACATTTAGGGATGTGGAGGATAGCTCAGACCTCGTTCCAGAATTTTTCCTCGAGAATTCTGGCCACATTGGGCTGGAAAAAACGACATGGATGGGACCCAAGCGGGACTGCTTAGAGCAGAACCCTGGGGCAAGCCTCCAACCGTGACAAAGTCTTTCCTGTCTGGGATCAGTCCTCAGGAACAGCCTGGCCTCTCCCGTGTTTGCCAGGTTCTGTTGTTATTGTTTGTTGTTTGGTTTTGTTGTTGTCCCAGGCATCTTAATAAGGGTCCAGGTCGGCTAGCAGCTCTCCCTTACAGTTGAAGTGTTGATTCTTGGGCTGGGGAGATGGCTCACTTCACAAGCCTGAGGACCTGAGTTCAGATCCCCAGTGCCCGTGTACAAAGTCAGACGCGGCGGTGCTCACTGGCCAGCTGGTCTAACTAAGTGTCTGCTTGTTTCAGTGAGAGACCTGGTCTGGAAAAACAAGATGGGGGAATGGCTTGGTGACACTGGCCTTCCATACTCCACTAAGTGTCCACAGACACACACACACACACACACACACACACACACACACACACACACATATGCTCACCTTCTTGCCCATCCCCAAGAACACACAAACATGTGCGTGCATACACACAAGGGTGGAATCGTTGCCTCCAAGTCTCTGGCTCTGGGGTCTCCCTGGAGGAAGGATTGCAAGAATTATGATGATTTAATATTTTTCATTTTTAAAATTATTTTATTTTATTTTACACACTGGGCGTCATCTACTCCTTCAAGGCTCTGGCTTGGCCCTTTCTGTCATCCACCTCCCCCAGATGTCCGGAATCCCACACCACCTCTCAGGCTTCCAAATCAAAGTCCCAACCCTACATTTGAATTCAGTATTTTAAAATTTACCCTAATCTTTCTTTGTTCTTCACATGAATTGACTTCTGAAGACTTGGAAACACTTTTCATTTCTCTTCTTTCTTTCTTTCTTTCTTTCTTTCTTTCTTTCTTTCTTTCTTTCTTTCTTTCTTTCTTTCTTTCTTTCTTTCTTTTTTTTAGGTGCAGCCTTAACAAAGACATACAATTAAAGCTGCTCTGACCTCTGCTGCAACAGTGTTTCCACCTGTTTGGAGCAGGAAATGTGCTTCACCCCGCAGTGTGGGGACGGCAGCTCCCTGCTCGGGGTGGCCAGGAATCCCCAGCCTGCTGCATTCTTGGGACTGCGCTGTTTGGCAGCCCTCTTGCTGACCGTCAGCTGACAGATGGTGAGGCTGAGGCTGAGCAGCTGAGAGGGTTGGAGGGGGAGCCAGCCCCAGCCCCGGGTCTGCTCTGTGGAAAATGCACAGGACGCTGGAGGACTCTCAGACATGGGTGCGCAGGGGTGTACCCTGGTTTTGTTTCTTTTTCAAAGATTTATTGGTGTGGGCGTATGCCTATATGCACACGCATGTGTGTGCCTGCCTGCACATGTGTGTGAATGCCACGTACAATTGGATGACTGCAAGGTCCAGAAGAAAGCATCAGACCCCCAGGAGCTGCAGGCTATCATGAGCCTCCAGGTGGGTGCTGAGAACTTTACCCAGGTCCTCTGCAAGAGCAGCAAGTACTGTTGACCTCTGGGTATACCGTGGGAGTAGAGAGTCTTCCTAGTCACCAGATATTTCCACTCATCTGGTAGGAGGGGTAATAGGGTAAGGAGGGGCTGGGACCAGGCATTAGGAAAGAGGAGCTGAGAGGAGATTCCAGGACAGAGCGCCCCCTGTGGATCAGTAGGGTATTGAATCTCTTAGGGCAGAGGATACTTGTCTCTGACCTGTGTGTCCCTTGACCGGTGAAGAAGAGGCTTCCTTATTATCGTGTCTCCTTTTGCATCATCAGAGACCTTTGGTTAACTAGGTTAGCCCACGGTTTGCAGCCTGGCTTCATATTTTCTGAGAGACACGGAGAAGCCACCAAAGGCATCTAAGCTTCCTCAGCTGTGACTCCCTGGGAGCTGAGATACCCCCAGCACTGTGACTCCCCAGGTTGTCCGTCTCTATGACTTGGAGAGATGTCACACCTAGAAGCCAGTCCCAGCGGAAGCTCAGAAAGCAGCACCTTCACAGGCTGGAGATTATTTTTATTAGAGATTTTGTGTAGGCACCTCATACCCTTCCCGGGGTGACCTCTGCCCCCTCCTTTCTGATTGATGTCACTGCTTGAAAACAGCCATGGTGGACTCAAGGGTCAGCAGGGGGCATGGAGTGATCTCACTGGCTGCCCAGTGTCCCAGGCCAGCCCTGGCGCTGACTCAGGAACTCCAGGCCCCATTCCAGTGGAATTGCTGACTCTCTTGGCCAGAGAACAGGGATGTCACAGCCCTGCCCTTCACTCCACTCAGCTGTCAATCATCAATCTCAGTGCTGGGAGCCTGGTCTGTCCCAACCAACTATGGCTCCCAGACGTGTTTGCCACCAAACCTCTGCAGGGACCTCTGAAGCTCCTGGGTTTCAGTTTCCATACCTGTCAGAGAAGGCTTGTGACCTGATTCTCAAAGATAGGCCCCTGAGACACCTGCATTATTATATGTATTACATTATATGTATTACATTATTATATGTAAGTACACTGTAGCTGTCTTCAGACACACCAAAAGAGGGTGTTGGATCTCATTACTGTTGGTTGTGAGCCACCATGTGGTTCCTGGGATTTGAATGCAGGACTTTCAGAAGCACAGTCAGTGCTCTTAACCACTGAGCCATCTCCAGCTCCCCCCCCCACACTATTTTTTATTTGTTGTTTGCTTGGTTGTTTTGTTTTGTTTGTTTGTTTGACAGGGTTCTTCTGTGTAGCCTTGGTTGTCCTGGAACACACTCTATAGACTAGGCTTGCCTCGAACTCAGGGAGACCCACCTGCCTCGGCCTCCTGAATGCTGAGATTAATGTCGTATGACTCCCTGCCCAGCCTGACCCGAGGCACCTGCTATGGGAACACTAAGAAACTCACAGCCATGGGAATGAGTGATAGTTTAATACAAGACTTTAGAACTCAGGAAGCCTTGCAAACCAAACCAAACATCCCCTAAACAAACAAACAAACAAACAACCCGTCAGAGACAGACTCTGACTGTGTTGAGTACACACAACACTTCCTCTTTCAACATCACGGCACTGAGGTGGGTCAGGAGCACAGCAACTAAGTGTCAGACCTCTGCCTGGGACACAGTACCTCGGTGACAAGCCCCAAGCTCCTTCTGAGACACACGCACCCAGCTTGCCCCCTGACATTAATTGAGACTCAGATCAGATCAGAGCTGGTAGCTGATGGAGGACGCAAGAGATGTTTGATACCTCTGGAATTCTGCTCTCGTCTCCTCAGGCTTGGGGCTTGTTCTATAACTCACCTTCCCTCAGCTCCTCAGGATAGCTGAGGTTTGACCCAGAGGTCCATGGCCAGTCTCTAAATCACCTTAGGTGAGTCCACCTCCTCTCTGAGCTCAGTTTTCCCATCAGCAAAACGAAGAGGACAAGAGTCAGTTCTACAAAGCTAACTGCCGTCTCAAGTTGGAAGTCTCACTTGACCCACGCATGGCCCTTATTTCTCCCGGACTCCCTCTAGTCCTTTAAATATCTGTACAGTATGTGCTGTCTCTGGAACAAGCTGCATCCTGCAGCCATTTATAACAATTCCTGTTTCCAGTGCAGAGTCCAATCTTGCTGATACGGAGGGAAAATGTCAAGCCGTCCGCTGGATACATTCAGCCAACGTTTTATCGCTCCGGACCCCTTGAACGCAAGACGTTTGTTTCTCATTAAGCCGGTGAATGAGATTTACTAATAAGCCGAGTGAAATCTAATTAGGGCAGGGCCCTTTCCTGTAGGCTCAGTTCTCGGGGGGCTCAGCTGGGCACCTCAGAGCCAGCACGTCCTTAGCTGCCCGGAAACCCTGCTGTAGCCCCTTTGCAGGCGGCCCTCGAGCTGGCATCGTTCGCCTATACTTGTTTCCTGAAAATGAGTTATTTGTTGCCTCAAGGACCTAAACCCAAAATAGATACAGACAACAAGGACACAGGGTGGTAATGAAACACATGCGTGGGACCCAACTTTGCAATTCATATCGGATGGGTGCCTGAGATGTAACCCAGGCAAGATCTTGCAGATTAAGGCCAGGGCTTTTCTTGCCTTTCGGGTTATTTAAAAGTTTCTGAGGCCCAGGGAATGGTAATTAGCCTCAACAGGGTGTCGGCAAATGCTGCTGCTCTCACAGGTGTGTTTCCATGGACACATGGGGCCGTGGTGCTGAGATTTTACTGTGGGGCTGGGTAAAAGTGCCTGCCACACAAGTATGTGGAACCTGAGTCTGACAGAGCACCCACGTAAACAGTGGGGTGCAGAAACAGGTGCGTGCTAGGAAAGCAGAGACAGGCGGATCCTCCCAGGCTCTCTAGCCAGCAACGTCGCTGACATGGTTCAGTGAGAGACCTTAGGTCAATAATAATAATAATAATAATATTATTATTATTATTATTATTATTATGAGCACACAAGAACACACACACAAAGTCACTATTGTGTAACTGGGCATAGTGATGTAGACAGCTGTAATGCCAGATCTTAGGAGGCCAGAGCATGAAGATCATAGCTTTAGAAGCCACTCTGAAATACCATAGCACTTCAGGGCACACAGTTACAGAACAGGATCCTCTCTCACACAAACACATAAGCAACATCAACAATAAAATAACAAAACAAAAAACAAAAAAAATCATCTTCCCAAACAAAATGCAACAGGACACCAACTTTTTTTTAGAAAAATTTTAATATTTATTTATTTATTTATTTATTTATTTATTTAATGTGAGTACACTGCAGCTGTCTTCAGACACACCAGAAGAGGGTGTCAGATTCCATTATAGATGGCTGTGAGCCACCATGTGGTTGCTGGGAATTGAACTCAGGACCTCTGGAAGAGCAGTCAGTGCTCTTAACTGTTGAGCCATTTCTCCAGCCCCAACACCAAACAGTTTATTAAAGAATTTCCTAAACATGATGCCCTCCTGTTATACACTGTGGCTGCAAAACACAGGCGTTCCAAATCTAGCTGAGGTGAGCTATGACCTCCAGCTAGTTACTGGGGATCATGGGTCACAGAGCAACAAGGCTCAGAGGTTCTCTCTTTGACACACAGCTCACGGTGGTCAGCAGGGTCATCCCCTTTAGCCCCACAAATGTGACTTTGCAGACTTGAACATCAGTGTGGCTCTGCCCATGCTGGTCGGTCACACCTGCTGCTTCTGGATCCTTTCTTTGAGTCCAGGAAGGAAGGAAGGTGTCACTCTGAGAGCCTGTCTCTCCAGACTTATCTGCCACAGCCTCTGCAGATCACAAGCTCCCCTTTCTACCCCAGGCTCAGGCTTCTGTGGTGAGCTCTGTGCCTGGAAATCTGAGCATTAGCCTTGGGGACTACAGCCTAGCGCCAGTTTGTAGGTATTTCCTGAATAACTGCCTGCCAGTCCTCCCAGTCCCCCCAGCCCTCCCCAGCCCTCCTCAGTTCCCCCAGTCCTCCTCAGTTCCCCCCAGTCCTCCCCAGTTCCCCCTAGTCTTCCCTAGTCCCCTCAGTCCTCCCAGTCCTCCCCAGTTCCCCCCAGTCCTCCCCAGTTCCCCCCGGTCCTCCCCAGTTCCCCCCAGTCCTCCCCAGTTCCCCCCAGTCCTCCCCAGTCCCCCAGTCCCTCCAGTTCCCCCGATCCCCCTCAGTCCCCGAGGCCACTTTCTTATGTTTTTGACCCTGGCAGGGTTTCTTCCTGCATCTCCTGGGTTTATGGATTTTTCCACGCTGGGAGTTGGTGATTGTCATGGAAATTTATAATATTATATATTATAACATTATATCTTATTTTATAATGTTATGCATTATATAATATTTTACAATATTACATATTTGCTAATTTATTTTAGATGGTTTTATTCATAATAACCTCAAAATAGGAACACTAAAATTACCACCAGCCATGAGAGGCCCTCATCACGGACAGGGGCTGTCTCACCCAGCCCTCCTTGTCTGTCTCTCTGTCTCTGTCTCTCCTTCTATGTTAGATATTATTTGCTTTATGGTGTCTTCCTCTTGTTCTCAAGTCCGGGTTAGCTTCTACTAAAAAGCTTCTACTAAAACATTTCCCACTTTAATTTACTGTAAGCTTGGTCAAGCTCACACCTAGTGTCTGAGGAGATTCCTTCCCTTCGCTTGCTCGCTCACTGCTCCAGAGGGCTGAGCCAGCCCTGCGCCCGTTCTTCCTCCTCCCCTGCTGGTTCCCAGGTTGCACTCCTAGGGTGGGGCAGCCTTGAGTGAGTCTCTGCCTTGACCTGTGCAGAGGGGCACAGAGACAGTCTTGGGAGTGCTTGTCGCACAGCACAGCTGGGTAGCCCAGCACACCATGCAGCACACCCATGCAGATCAGCACAGCCATGCAGATCAGCACACCCATGCAGCACAGCCATGCAGCCCAGCACACCCATGCAGATCAGTACACCCATGCAGCACAGCACACCCATGCAGATCAGCACACCCATGCAGATCAGCACACCCATGCAGTCCAGCACACCCATGCGGCTCAGCACACTCATGTAGCACAGCACACTCAGATCAGCACAGACACAAAGCTCAGCACACCTATGCAGCCCAGTACAGCCATGCAGCTTGTCACATCCATGCAGCCCAGCACAGCCACACAGCTTAGCACTGCATTTTCTTTGCACCCTGAAGTGGGGAGGCTTCCCCAGGCTAAATGTCTCCCAATGTCTGGACTCCAGGCTCATGTGTCTCCTGGGTCTGGGATTGTTATCCCAGAGGTCATGATGTCATCAGGCAAAGCCTGCCTGCCTTTTCTGTCTAATCGCCCACGCCAGCTAGTTACAGACAAATTAGGGGAGTTATGTAGCACTGTGTCTGTACCACATGAACCTGCAGAGACTGCTGGAGGGACACACAGGACATACATGTTAGGCATATTCTAGGTGTTGAAGATTTCAGCCTCTGAGCTTGAAATGACTCTTGTGTCTACTTCAGGGGGCAGAGAAGCAGCCCTGAGCAAGGAGAGAAGAGGGAGATCTCATAGCCATACAAGCTCAACTGAGACTTGGATCCAAAGACCCTTCCTCAGTGGGAACTGACTCTCACAGGGCCTGTGACCTATGACAGCCAGGGTCTGGGGAGGGTGTGGCCTGGAGATGAGGGGGTGTGAACCACTGATGGGCCACAGAGAGAGACTGGATGTTTCTCCTAGAGAAGACAGCAAAGGGATATGGCGGAGGTGAACAGGTCTGGGAGGCAAGCCAGGCAGCCTCAGAGATTCGCTTCTGTGAGAGGCTCTCAGGGTGAAGAAACTGAGCTCTGGGAAGGGTGGGGAGAGCCGGGCAGGGGACCAGGTCTGCGAAGCATTTAAATCCTCACGCCAGCCAGCAAGGTGGTCTTGCTGTTCGTGTTATATGACCAGGAAACCGCAGCTCAGAAAGACCTGGAACTTGCCAGCCTAGGAAGAACATTGGTCTTAACTGAACAGATGTCTGTGGGGGTGACTCGGGAAAGTCTGCTACTGGACAAAAGTGGAAATTTCCCCCAAGGCCCAGTGCTGGCATACACCCACAGAGCTGGGAGTGCGTTGTGAGGTGCGCTTCTGAGAACTCCGTGTGGCTGATTCGGGCACCCCGTGCCAACACCTACCCCAGGATGCTGCAGTAGAGACTCCGCCAGTGTGTGGTCTGAGGGATAGAGGGCAATGCCCGGACATCTCAGAGCTGATATGGGCTGGCCATGTGCTCCTCACTTATGCTGGTAACAGAAGAGAGACCGTCTTTCCTGCAGTCCGGCTGTGTAAGCGACACATGCCTTTCTCTCCATTCAGTCTCCTGGACCCCACGAACTGCCACTGGATCCCAGTCCTGGTTTTGCTAAGATACTGGGTTCTCATTTTTCTGGTTGAGTGATTTCCAGTTTGAGGCCAGCGTCAAATGAGAAGTCTCCCCATGGCAGGAGCTGGCAGCCCGGCGGCGGGAGCCTCACACAGGCCCAGACATTTAATTCACTCTGTTCTGAGCCCGACAAGGAACCCAGTCAGAAAATGCTGATTTACGACCTCATTCGGGCTTCCTGTTACTTTAAACCCCAAACATTTCCAGCCTCGCCCAGTGCTCCTGGCCAGGGCAGCTGCCTCCAGCCACCCCTCTCTTGTTCCTGCCTTAGCACTTACATAATGCCAGGGTGGATTAATCGACTTTCCAGGGCTTTGAGCTGCCATAGCTTCTCTGCTACAGGCTGCCTCCTCCTCCTCTTCCTTTTCTAAAATTTTAATTTAGGTGAAAGTCACAGAATGTTAGCTATTTGTAAGTGATGGAGTCCCCGTGTTATAGAAAATGTCTGAACCCCCAATATCTCAGTCACCTCCAAAGGAAAACCCACAGCTACTTAGCCGCCATTCCCAACCCGCCACCCCAACCCCTGCCAACCCCTTCAACTCTATGGTTTGCTTGTTCGATGCATTTCATGCAAGTGACTTTGTGCTGTAAGAAGCCGCCTTCCTGGCATCTCCAGCTCAACACAGCATGTTTAAGGGGCAGCCGTGCATCATGGGCATCAGCCTTGGGGTCCCTTGCAGATGGACGCTCATCTGTTCCCCATCTGGAAGGCCTGGGATCTTCTGGAAGGACCATAAAGGGCAGCCGTGTGAGACTCTCTGCATGACTTCCGTCTGTGTCCCCAATGTCCCTGTTTGTATGTGGCCACTCGGCTGAGGGGCTGCAGGTCTCTATACCCTTGCTCTACCCACCTTGGTGAGCTGAAGCCATAGAGCGTGGAGGCCAGGGACAGGGGTCATCTATGTCAGAACTAAGGCACAATCACTGCAATTCCTCACTGGTGGACAGAGTTTGTAGCAGGGAAGGAGTCAAAGCCATTACCTCAAAGCAGGTTACTGGCCTTCAAGCCATTTCTACCCAGGGAACAGGGCCCTCAGATTCAGAACCATGACCCACCTTGCTCTGAGACAACTGTTAGGAGGCAGGTAAGGATACCCAAGCACGAAGCTCCGGGAGGTTCTCTTGTCCAGCGACTTGTGTCCACTGAGGCAGTCATCAGTCCTTGGCTCTGCCGTGTCTCTTTCTTGCCCAGTCCCAGGGTGGCTTTGGAGCCCCTGGATAAGGCGCCAATCCTGTCTGCTGTCTTCCAGCTATGGGGCACATCTCTGACCCTTGGTGTCATCTTCTATGATTACACTGAGTACAAAGGCTCTGGGGTGCCGCGTACCCTCTGGATGACAACTTGTTCCTACTGACCTAAGCCAGATGCTGGCTGCCGCCCATCCCATCTCACAGATTGAGAACCTGAGGCATGGAGAAGGGAAGAGAGTCTCAAGCAAGGCAAGCCAGTTAGCAAAGGAAGAATCCAGCTTTAAGCCAGGGATCCTGAGAACCTTACCTCCATGCTCTGTGGTCGTGTGGTGACTACAAGTCACCCTCTTCTACAAGGGTAGATGGCAAGCTCATGGCCCTTGTGATCTGGTGGCCACCTCAGCCTTGGTAACCCCTACTGCAACTATTTCTGCCCCTCACATACCATTGGCCCCTTCCTTTCCTAGAAATTGGTTTTGAAGTGATCCTGGCCACCTTTGCTATATCTGTAACGATGTCACCGATATCTGTAATGATGTCACCGATATCTGTAATGATGTCACCGATATCTGTAATGATATCACCTATATCTGTAATGATGTCACCTTTTTAAAAAAATATTTTATTTATTCTATGTATATGACAAATACACTTTCACTGTCTTCAGACACACTGGAAGAGGGCATCAGATCCCATTATAGATGGTTGTGAGCCACCATGTGGTTGCTGGGAATTGAACTCAGGACCTTTGGAAGAGCAGTCAGTGCTCTTAACTGCTGAGCCATCTTTCTAGCCCATGATGTCACCTTTTATAATGATGTCACTGCATCCCAGCGTTGGCCTCCCTGCAGCATTGCATGTTTTGAGCACACAAGGTGTCTAGCCCCATTCTGACACAGAGGAAGTTCTCGATGAGGGTTTGTTGATTGAGTGAGTGGATGATGGGAATTGATTGATTGAGTAGATGAGTGCTTTCCTGGGGCTACTGGCTTGGCCTCTGCATTTTCAAATGGATCCCCAATTATGGAGTCATGCCTTTGTCCCCCAAGACCCTCTCTGTTGTGTGTGAGGAGAGCCCCAGCAGTCCCTGCGAAGGAGGGCTGTCTTCCCTCAGTGTAAGTAGGTGACAATTTATGACGTAGATAAGCGCTCATGAGCCTGGAAGAAAAACAGGGTATATTTGTGTAGGGCCTCACTTCCAGCCACTCTGAGGCCTCTGCAGACACAGCTTGGGCGGCTGCCACCCAGCCCAGGCCAAGTTGGACCGAGGTGCAGAGAGCCGGCCCACCATTTCCCACCCAGCCTGCTGTGGCCTGCGTGTGTGGGGCCACGGGAAGCACTCTGTCTGGAGAGCCCGGGCCACCAGCGTGGCGCACCACACTGTTCCTCTTTGGCTGGGTAGCAGAGGGTGGGTACACTGTAAAGGCCTCACGGGTGTCCGTGAATTAGGGGCCCGTAAACTTATAGTGAGAGCAGTGTGGCTCTCCAGAGCCCAATGCCTACCCTGATCGTTTCTTTTGGACCCTCTGTTCACAGGCCGCTTGCGCTGGCACTGTGGCTGGGCTGCTGGCCGTGGCTGCCATTTCCAGGGCAAGGTCCGCTGTGCCCTCAGCCATCCCTGCACAACCAGCATCAGCTCCTGCTGCCCAGTTACAAATCCCCAGCAGTGTCTAAGTGTTTTTGTTTTGTTTTGTCTTGAGACAGGTTTGCATGTAGCCCAGCCTGTCATTACATAGCCGTGGGTGACCTTCCTGATTTTACCTCCCCGAGTGCGGGGGTTAAAGACACATTCCACCACTCCTGGTTTATGTGGTACTGGGGTCGAACCCAGGGCCTTGTTCATGCTAGATGAGTACTCTCCCCTCTGAGCTATAGCTCTACCCACTGAATTACAGGTGATCCACCAACTGTGCTATAAGTACTCTACCAACTGTGTTATAAGTACTCTATCAACTGTGCTATAAGTACTCTACCAACTGTACTATAAGTACTCTATTGCACCACATCACCAGCCCCAGAGATTGATATTAGGATTCAGCAATAAAATCCCAAGAATCCCTGAAATCACAAGTTGCTCTGCCTCTTCGACAGCACTTGATGTGGCTTAAATAAGAGAAATCTCCAGCAACAGGGTTGGATGGCAAACAGCAAACGCTCCCCCGATGGCATCCTAGTGATCTTGGTTGGGACAATATACAATTCAGGAGCACCTCACGGTCACCTGTGCCTGGTGCTGTAGTGTTCTATGGTCGAAAATAGTAAAAGAAAGGCACCCTCCTCCACAATAAAACCCGATAAAATATTAAACGTGGGTGAGCACCTTCACTGAGGGCTCCAGGCTGGGGCTGATGGTCTCCGGGGGACCCTCCTACAGATCTAGGCTTGCTGTGTGACTCAGATTAGTCTCTCCTCCTCAAGGGTCCCCCGTCTGCTGGCCCTGACTGGATTCAGTCTGATGATGGGCTTTGCTGACTCTGCGGTTTCCGGTTTCACTTTGACTCTTCTGCTGTGGCATCCTCCACCTCTGCTCCCGCAATGCGTGTGGCACCAGGCAGGGCCGCAGAGGGCTTCTCTCGATCCTTAGCTTTCCTCCTGGGACGCCACCATAGGATCTGTAGAATGGTGTGGTAGGAAAGCCTGCTGTTTGGTTTACTCGCTAGAGTCCTTCTTCAGTGGTCCAAGGCCACGTGCACCATTAGGTCACCTAGTGTGACTGGCAGGCAGATGGGCAGACTGGTCAGGTGGCCCAGCCTCCCTCACAGCTCCTGCTTGGCTCTGAGAGGAGGCTCATAGCTGCGGCCCAGGTTCCAGTGTTGCCTGCTGTTCTGTTCTGTTGGCTGACATCTGTGGGCTTCTTGGAAGCAGCTTGACTCCATGTTCACGGCCAAGGCCAGCCCTCACGGGAGAGCTCCAGGCTCAGTGAGCCACTTTTCCGTGAGCGCATCTCTACCATGGCCGTTGCTTTCTTGTCTCTGTAAGCAAATTCCTCATGGAGCAGCTTTAGGGAGGAGGGTTTGTTTTGGCTCGTGGTGGAGAGACACAGCCCGTCATAGCTGAGTGGCTTCGTCTAACCTGGTGGCTTCTTCCTTCCTTCCTTCCTTCCTTCCTTCCTTCCTTCCTTCCTTCCTTCCTTCCTTCCTTCCTTCCTTCCCTCTTCCTTCCTTCCTTTCTTCCTTCCTTTCTTCCTTCCTTTCTTCCTTCATTTCTTCCTTCCTTTCTTCCTTTCTTCCTTCCTTCCTTTCTTCCTTTCTTCCCTCCTTCCTTCCTTCCTTCCTTTCTTTCTTTCTTTCTTTCTTTCTTTCTTTCTTTCTTTCTTTCTTTCTTACTTTCTTTCTTTCTTTCTTTCTTCTTTCAAGATTTACTTATTATATCTAAGTACACTGTAGCTGTCTTCAGACACACCAGAAGAGAGGGCATCAGATCTTATTACGGATGGTTGTGAGCCACCATGTGGGTGCTGGGATTTGAACTCAGGTCCTCTGGAAGAGCAGTTGGTGCTCTTAACCACTGAGCCATCCCTCCAGCCCTGGTGGTCTCTTTCTGCATGGGGATAGGGGCAGTGGCAGGGGCTACAGCAACAGCGCAGTCACCCTCCTGCAATCCATCTTTACCCAGTTCCTGGCTGGGCAGGAAGGAAATGGTGAACATGGGTGCGTCTGAATCTGCTCTGTTTTTTGTTTTGTTTTGTTTTGTTGTTTTTTAATTTGTTTTTTTATGTGAGTACACTGTAGCTATCTTCAGACACCCCTGAAGAAGGCGTCAGATCTCTTTACGGATGGTTGTGAGCCACCATGTGGTTGCTGGGATTTGAACTCAGAACCTCTGGAAGAGTAGTCAGTGCTCTTAACCGCTGAGCCATCTCTCCAGCCCCTCTGCTTGTTCTATTAATAGTGAGCCTCCCCCATCATAACTGATGGGCAAAGCCTTTCCTGGCACTTGTCACCATCCTCCTGGGTGACCAGGAGCCATGGGTGATTGAGGCCTAGGACACTTTGCTTCCCTGGGTGACAGAGTTCGTAAGAGCACGAGTACTGTGTGTGTGGTACCTGCCTGAGCCCAGCCCTGAGCTCACAGGGACCCTGCAGATACTGTGGCGGCCAAGCTGGGGACCCTCTCCTCAGCACTGCTGTGTGCAGTGTCCCGGAGACTCTTTGATTTTGAGATGTAGGGTTCTGTGTGGGTATGAACATAATACTGTAGCTGTGCGTCAAACCCCTCCGTGGAAGGTGCCACCACTCCAGCCGACGGCAGCTGGTGTCCTCCCTTTCCGCCTTCCGATGTCTGAGTTGACTATGCTTGATGCCTCAGTGCTGGGTTCCAGCATCTGAGCACTCCAACGATCCTGTCTGAGCACAGTCGGAAACTGGCCACGTGGGTTCAGAACTGACCCAGGATGCCCTAGGAGAGCCCAGCTGGTCCCAGGTTGAATGCCAAACTAGATATGGATGCTGTAGCGTACATAGTCAAAGACAGAGAGACATGGACTTATTTGTGCCCCAAATGTGCACCAGTGCCACAGGACCGGCTCGCCCTTTCACAAAAGAGCAGTGGGAGAAACCAGCGCAGTGGCAGCGGGTGTGCAGCAGATGGCTGGTTGGCATGTTTCTGTCTGGTGGAACTCACAATCCACCCAGCAGGTAGACATGTAGGATGGTGTGAACAGCACGCTCGTCTTATGGGAAGGACCACGGGAAGCAGACACTAGAAAAGCGCTGGACAGGTGTGAGTGTGAGCATGGAGTTCAGCTGTGAGTAGCGGAGCCCATCCTGATGCAGGTGGGGAGTGCCACGCCCGTGCAGACCAGCTTGTGGCTGGATCGGAGCTACAGCTTACTTCTGTTTAGACTCAGAGTCAGGTGGCCTTGAGGAAGTCACTGGCTGTTCAAGATTCTGACTCCTCAGGAGCAGACTCAGAAAGGGGCTATGTTAGCTCGTTTCTATTTCTGTGGAGAAACACCATGCATGGTGAAGGCAACTTATAAAGTAAAGAGTGAATTGAGAGTCACAGTTTCAGAGGGTTGGAGTCTGTGACCAGGATGGTGGGGAACATGGCAGCAGGCAGGTAGGCATGGCGCTGGAGAAGGAGCTGAGAGCTTATATCTTGAGATATAACCATGAGGTGTGTGTGTGTGTGTGTGTGTGAGAGAGAGAGAGAGAGAGAGAGAAAGAGAGAGGGAGAGGGAGAGGGAGAAGGAGGGAGGGAGAAGAAGGAGGAGGGGAAGGAGGAGGAGAGGGAGGAGGAAGAGAGGGGAAGAGAGGAAAGAGAGGATAGAAGAGGAGGGGAGGGGAGAGAGAGAAGGGAAAGAGAGGAGAGAGATTCCAAGTGGCAGTTTCTTGAAACCCCAAAGCCCACCCCAGCGACACACCTGCACTAAGACATCTCTCAGTTCTTCCCAAACAGTTCCACCAACTAGGGACCAAGGATTCAAATACATAAACCTATGGGGCCACTCTCATCCAAACCACCACAGGGTCCCCAGCCCAGCCCAGCCCTTCCCTGGGCAGCTGCCTTATAAGGGCTCCATTCGTGGGACCAGAAGCTCTGCTGCCCGTTGGCTCTGACCCACGGTCCTCTGGTTCTCTCCATGTTGAAGACGTTCATAGCAGAGCCTGCAGGGTTCCAGCCTCATGCTGTATAACCCAGACACTTTGCCACTCTGGCTTCAAGGTGGCTGAGTCTTCGGGGCCACCTTAAGGTTAGTGACTCCCTGCAGAGGAAGTCATAGGAGTCATCCCTGTACCTCTTCGTGATGTGCTGAAGGTTCCTAAGCCAGGCAGGTCTGGGCTCGCTGGCACCTCTGTCCCTTAGCCAACTCGTCTTCTGCTTGATGCCTGTTGACTGACCGTGGCACTCTGCAGGATTCTTTCTACGCTGTTAGTCAAAGGTGCATCCCCTGTGGGGCCAGCTTGAAGAAAAGCCTCCTCTGAGAGGAAGCCCCCTCTGTGACAACCCTGTCATTCCCACATTAGTCACCACCCGAAGTCCTCCCAGGAATGCAGTCTCTAGATCAAAGTGGCCCTCCCTGCCCAGGTGAAGGCATGCAGAAGAGATCTTTCCTTTACAGAGCAGGGAGAAAACGTCTCCTGGGGCCTACGAGGAGCCTGGGTTCTGGAAACCTCCTGTGAGGGTGACTCAGGGAGGCTGTGCTCCCTCCCTTCAGGTCCTGTTTTCTCTGGGGCCGACTTCCAGAAGGTGATAGGCGCTTGGGGTTGAGGGTGCTTTTGTGGCCTGGGCTGCAATCCTACCCTTGGCTTGCTTTTATACATAAAGTTTTAATCAAAGCCCAGTCATTGCAATTGTTCCCTCTGTGCTACTGTGGCAGGGTCGTGAGTTCAAGTCCAGAGGTATGTCCTCCTTCCTGGGTCCCCACCCACCTGCTTCCACCCGCACTGCCCCAGGTTCACCCCTAGGTACTGATTCCTTCCACCATTGTGGTGCTGTCTGTTCAGGGCGCAGAGGACTGTTTCCCTCCAGGGGCTGCACCCATGACTCAGCTCGGTTGGCGCCAGCAAAACTTCAGCCTGTCAGGATAATCGACCCCTCTGTCCTTTGGGTTTTTACACTCTCTGCTCTGAAATCCGAGCCTGAAGTCCACTTTGGGTTCATTTCTCTCTCTGGTATGGGATGGCGCTCCGGTTGGTTGCTTTGCCTGTGGAGTTCCGCACATCTATACCCCGCAGATGGCCTTGCCACCTTGTCGAACCCAAACGACCATGAAAGGCAGGTTTATTTCTGGACTCAGTGTGTTACATCATCCGTTTACCCTGATGTCAGTGCTTTGTCCCCTTTTCTGGGACCTCCTCTGCTTGTCAGTCATGATGGGATAGGGGAAACTGAGGCACAGAACAGCTGAGGAGCACGCCCAGGGCAGCCCGGAGACTAGGCTCCTTTACCTGTTGGCTGTAAAGATGCAGGTTGGTATTTGAATCCCCTGGACCCAACCCCAGACCCCTTGGTGCCCACCAGCAGCCGGCCAGCTGACTCTCCCCGCCTTGACCCGGGAACCCTGGACCGTTGGGAGCGCCAGTGCAGGGCCGATGCACAGTGCTGTCCCAAGGGCAGATCAAGGTCAGAAAGAGAAAGCTGTCAACCGTGCTCACTCCAAAGAGGCCCGGACCGGCTCGACTAAAATCCATTTAAGAAAATTAACCCCTCGGCTCTGCAAACTTGCATCTGGTGGGTGGCGGCCGGGCGATGTGCACGGGAGGGGCAGGGGACAGTAATGGAGTCCATATGCTCGCCCTGGATGCCTTGTGCTGGGTGGGCTTATCAAGCCCTGTGACAACAAAGGGGGCAGTTCAAAGAGCCAGCCAGCTCTCCCACCCCCAGCACAGTGTGCTCGCCTGCCTACCCCAGCCTTCACTGGCTTCCTTTTTCTCTCCCCTCCTTTGACAGCAATGTTGTGCCTTTGGCGGGAAAAGCCAGGGAAAAGGCTGAGCGATGACCCTGATGGGGAGTCAGGGTACTTGGATGCTCCATTCTCTGGTGTGTTGGCACTGCAAGGACCAGCGTGGTCCTTGCCGGAGCAGGCGCCTTAAGTGCAGCCGCATCCACCAGAAGCGCCTCCCTCATCTCCCCAGGCCAGTCCTGAGGATCTCACGGGGACTGCGTCTAGGGTTGACAAGCATTCAGGGTCCTGCCTGCTAGGCACTGTCCCCTCTCTTGCTGGCTAAAATGATACTGAGTTTTCCAGTGGAATGCCCAGAGAAGTGTCGAGCTGTTTTGTATAGACGGCGGGCTAGAGACATAGCTGTGCAGTCTGGTGGCTCCCCGTACCTTAAGATTCAGGTGGCTGCCACCTCCCCACTTCCCGCATAGAGAGGCTGTCTGCTTCCGGCAGAGATGGTCTCCGCCCTTGGCAGTCACAGTTTCTTCTTTCTGAGTAGACATCCTTGATCCAGTATTTAACCAGAAATGAACCTGGGCTTACTCAACACACTTGGCGATAATAATAGTTCCTTTTGACGCTAGGTTCCGAATATGTGCTGGATTTCCCACCCCCGGACTCCCCCCCACAGAAGCCTTCCTGGGGGATGCCAGAGTTTGCTAGGCTCCTTCGTATTTGATGTCCTGTCCTGTGTTGTTCCTCCTGCTGGCAGGAGGGAGTCATGAAGAGACCATGATGGAGGTAAACTGTATAGCTTGTGAGGCCTGCCACTGGGGGCAGGCTCACAGGGGCTGCCATGTTCCACTTGCTGATTATGGTGCAGGACTGTCACCTGCTCCTCTATAGTACTGCTAGATGACTGCTCAGACCATCCAAAGTTGTTACCTGTGCAACAGTCTCTGGAGCAGGAGAGACCAAGGGTTGACTCAGAACACAGGCCAAGAATGCTGACCCATCAGCTGACCTCCTGCGTCAGCACTAGCACCTGACGTATAAGAGGCCCCACAGGCTTGGGGCACTGCCTGGGACAAGAGGCCAGACAGCCCTCCCCAGAAGTGAGACTAAGCCAGTGCGAGCACTCCATGTCTGTGTGGGGTAGCGCCGGTGTGACCTAGACCATGGCAGGTGCGACTGACTTCGCCATTCCCCCCGTTTCTCTGCTTTCCTTCTTCATGACCGTGCTTCCAAACCTGCCGAAGAGACCCTCGGAAGCCCAGCACTTTCAAAGCCAGCTTCTTCTATGTGCCGAGTTTGAGGCTAGCCTGAGCTATAAGAGCCTCTGTCTCAAAGTAACAAAAATAAACAAGCAGTAAGAGGCCCTGCGGTCCAGCTAAGTGTGGCGGTTAATCTTGTCTGTCAGCTTGAGTGGATCTGGAAGGAACTAGATGACATGTCTCTGGGCAGATCTGTGAGCATTTCCTAGAAGAATTACCCTGGGGCTGGGGGCAGACAGGGAGAACGGTGTGTGGGGTGTGTGGGGTGTATGTGTGTGTGTGTGAGTGTGTGGTGTATGTATGTGTGGTGTATGTGAGTGTGTATGTGAGTGTGGTGTGTATGTGAGTGTGTATGTGAGTGTGTGTGTGTGTGGTGTGTGTGTGTGTGTATGGTGTGGTGGTGTGTGTGTGTGTGGTGTGGTGGTATGTGTGAGGTATGGTGGTGTGTATGTGTGGTGCGTATGTGTGTGTGTGGTGTGGTGGTGTGTGGGTGGGTATGTGTGTGGTATAGTGGTGTGTGTGTGTGTGGGGGGTATGTATGTGAATGTGTGTGTGTGTGTGTGGTGTGTGTGTGGTGTGGGTGGGTGTGTGGGTGTGTATGTGAATGTGTGTGGTGTGTGTGTGTGTGTGTGTGGTGTGTGTGTGGTGTGGGTGGGTGTGTGGGTGTGTATGTGAATGTGTGTGTGTGTGTGTGGTGTGTGTGTGGTGTGGGTGGGTGTGTGGGTGTGTATGTGAATGTGTGTGTGTGTGTGGTGTGTGTGTGGTGTGGGTGTGTATGTTAATGTGTGTGTGTGTATGGTGTGTGTGTGTGTGTGTGTGTGTGTGTGTATGTGAAATAGGGCTGTGTGGTGAGCTACATGCAAAAACAGCAAAGACAGTCCGGTCCCAGGAAGCTCTGCTGCAGTGAGGGCAACCAATTGGTTTAGGGACCGAGGCTTTGGTTCTTCCCTCCGAGGTGCAGCGGGAAGCTTCTGCGGGGCCTTTCCTGGGTCTTGCCGCCTCCTCCTCCCTGTCCAGGGCTCTGGAAGAGCCGAGAGGGATTTGTTATTGCTCTGCCCAATTAGTCTCTGATTAAAGGTTTAAATGGCTTAAAAAGACAGAGGAGGGCTGAGCAGGAGGAAGAGGAGAGAGCGGCTGTGTTTATGGGGTAATAAAAGAGCGGCTGAGCTTCCAGGCTCTGCTGAGTGTCTCACAGAAGCAGGCCCTCTTGCCAGCTAATTCGGGGTGTAATAAATACTAATCTCTCTAAAGCGGCCCCTGGAAGCCTTCAGAAAGTCCTATCTTCTGTAATCAGAGCTCCATTAAACAAGTTCGTTGTGCACCCGCCCAGCCCGACGCGGCGGCAGGGGTGACCTCGACTGGCCTCAGCCTCCCCTTCCTCCGCAGCTCCTGTGGCTGCCCTGGCTCTACCCTCCCTCTGGGACGATTCTAGGAGGCCACCGGCTGCACACGGGCCTCTGTCTCCTTCGTAGGCCCCCGCCAGCAGCGGGCCAGGGTGTTGCTCTCCGGATGAAGGGCTCTTGTGCCTCATTTCACCCCATTTCACAGCCAAGGCAACTGAGGCGCAAGGTGCCTGCCTTGCCCGGGGCCTCAAGTAGCTATTCCCCAGCTGTAAGGATTATAGCAGTAAGGCCTCCCTGGCCTCCTCTGTCGAGGCACAGACACTCTTCCTATGCCTCAATTTCCCTACACGGGCCCCACTCCCCAGCAGGACGAGCAAACACTTCATGATGTGTACTAAGCTTGGTGACCTGCCTGTCATCCGCACATGCCACTACAGGACTCCTGTTCCCTCCGCTGCCCCAGGGCCGGTGCTATGGTCAGATCAGATCACATGACCCTCAGGGCTAAAAATAGCTCAGAGCCCTTGGGGTTTCCCCATGACCTCTGCAGTCGGGTCAAGTGTTCATGGCCTTCCTAAGCTAATTATTGCAGGTCCCTGACCCCTCACATCTGCATCTGGGCTGCAGGGTAAGCAAGGTTCTGCTCCCTAAACAGTGGGCAGATACAGGTTGGGGCTGCAAACGTCTCCCCACTCTGCTGGCTGGGGACAAATCCTTTCAGGCCTTCTCCCTAGGGTGCAGAGGTCAGGTGGCTGCTGCCTCTGTGGCGGGAGGAATTCTGTGAGAGGAGCTGTAGCCGAGGCTATAGCACGGGCCTGGTGGAGGCCCGGGGCCTCTGTGAACCCCTGTTCCTTCCACCAGGCTCCAGACAGGGCATTTAGTTACCTCCTGATCCACTCAGGCTGGCAGGCCATGTTAACTGCCACACTTAGTGTGACCGCAGGCCTCTTTCTGCTTGTTTATCTTTGTTGATTTGAGACAGAGGCTCTTATAGCTCAGACTGGCTTCAAACTCGGTACATAGCAGAAGCCGGCTTTGAACTCGTCCTGACAAGTCCTGGGACTGCCGTGTTGTCACTGGGACAGAACTGGCTAGGAATCGGAGGAGACACCTGGGAGACTGACATCACACAGGAGCGCTGGCCCTGACCCTCTGTGTGTGCCATGCTTAGGGTGTGGCTCTGCTTAGCTGCAGGGGTGTGGACCTGGTATATGGGCTCTGCTCTCGCTCTGCCCACAGTGCACTCTCTCTCTCTCTCTCTCTGTCTCTCTGTCTCTCTCTGTCTCTGTCTCTCTCTCTCTCTCTCTCTCTCTCTCTCTCTGTGTGTGTGTGTGTGTGTGTGATCCCTCCAAGGTTCCTCTTGCTTCTCCAGAGTGTTGGCTTGAGTCCTTGGCTTGTGGCCCGTGGCTCCAGAGTGCCAGTCTCTGCCACGCCCCCACACAGCCCCTCCTGGGAAATACCTGTCTCTGTTCTCAAGAACCCTTCCTGAAAGGACACCAGCCATTGCCTCTGGGCCTTCAGTCCATTGTGAGTTCATCTAAAGTCACTTTTTCTGCAGACACCCTGCCTCCAAGCAAGACCTTGTCTTGAAGTTCAAGGGTCTCTGTTTAGGGTATTCCCCTGAGTCAACTCTCTGGTTTCATTGTGGTCATTGCTGTCATTGTCACCATTACCATCAGCATTATCTGTACATCATTACCATCTCCATCATCACCCTGATCACCACTGCCATCACCATCACCGTCACCGTCACCACCATGACACACACATCAGACTCCTGTGAAGAGCCCCATGTCCTAGGCCCTGGGACCTTCAGAAAGTTAGATTTTCTGTCCCCCAGTTTTATCTGTGAAATGGGGGTGGCACCATGCCCACCTCCCAGGGTGCTGCAAAAACTAAATTACTTAATACCCATCATGCTCAGAGAAGAAAACTGGAAGGAACAGGAATGCACACTGATTGTTAGGATTGTCAGGGGCTGTGGTTCTCACTGGGATCTTAAAGACGACACTGAAGAGTTATCTGTTGCTGTCCATTGCTCTCTTGTCCTCTGCACACTGGATGCTTGTTTAAGGGTCACAGCACTTCTGCACGTCTGAAGGTGTCACTGTCTCTTCCCCGCTATGGACACATGTACTTAGCGCCTCAAGTTCTGGCCAGCAGGCCTCCCCTGTCAGGATGGACTTTATCCTGAGTCAAAAAAAAAACCCAACAACAACAAAACACCCCTCTCTTTCTTTAAAAACGAGTCACAATGACTCCCATGATTTGACACAACTGCATGATCCACACTAATGGAGTCAAACCAGAGAACAGTTAAGAGTCTGTTACCTCACCAGATCCTCACCTGTCACCCATCTGCTTCAAACTTGGCCAAGGTGAGTCTCCAGGGAACCAAAGGTGTCCCCCCCCTCAGGGGCCTTTCCTACCTCTGAGACGGATGAGGATGAACATACAGCTGGGTCAGTCAGATTCAGTATCGGTTCCCAGGACCCGTAGCACAGAGACACTTGGCTGAGCTGAGTGAGGGCCTTCAGCCGCACAGAACCCTTGAACCCTCTACCAGGGTGGGGCTACAAGCCCAGCTGGGGAGTGTGTGGCCAGTAAATGCTATCTGGGAGAGAGTGGGGTGCAGGCTCTGGCCCCAAATCTGGAGGAAGGGAAGGAAGCTCTCAGGGGGCTCAGGTTTAAAAGAAAATGAAGTCGGGGCCAGCCTGGGCTTTGATGACCAGATATCACCTTTTGCTCCAGGGGATGGAGCTCACGGCCCTGTGCCTCATCCCTTAGCAGGAGGTCAGCAGGCAGCAGAGAGGAAGCCAAGTTTGAGGAAATCAGATCTTGCTGTGAGTGAGTGAGGTAAGAGTAGGTTCTTCCAGAGCCTGGTGCCTTTAATGACATAGGCAGTTCCTCTGTCTGTCTGCACCACTGAGTGCGTTCCTGAGCCACCGAGTTCCTACTGGGAACCCAGGGAACCCAGCTACAGCCCGAGGAGAGGAGCAGAGTCCCTGCAGGCTCCACAGGACAAAAGCCCCGCTGCTCATCTTCTCTGCTTTCAGTTGTTTTTAGTTTTAAATATTTATATGTGTGTTGGCGTGTTACCTGAATGTATGTCTGTGTGAGGGCGCCAGATCCTCTGGGACCAGAGTCCCAGATGCTCCAAGCAACCACATGGAACTGAACCAGGGTCCTGTGAAAGAGGAAAGAGCCGGGGTTCTTAACCACGCAGCCATCTCTCCACCCCCTTGAAATGTCTGTTTTTAAATGAGGGAACATTTACAGCCGGGATCTAAGCCACAGGGAATAGCCTAAGGACTGAGAGTGGCGGTCTAGACTTATAATTCCAGTGCTATTGGGGCTGAAAAGGAGGGGGCACTGGTGCAACTTTGAGGTCAGCTTGGGCTACATAGAGAGTTTCAGCTAGCCTGGGCTATGGTGAGACCCTATCTCCAAACAAAAACAATAAGAAGAGAGAACAAATCCCAAAACAGAACATCAAAGGGTATTATATGTGCAACGGACTCTACCCAGAATGGCCCCAATGCTGCCGCTGGAGGTGGGGAGAAGGGGGTGGCTTTGCCCCCTGTGTCCCCCATTCTCAGGATGCCCTTCAACCTCTCTGAGCAGTAAACATGCCCAGGGTGATAGGCTAGAGTCTCCTATTTCCAGACAGGAGGGCAGGGCAGCTTGGAAGAGGTTTTGTGGTGTTGAGTGCCATCTGAGATCAATCCTGTCCCAAAGGCCCACAAATAACGCTGTCCTCGAGCCATCCGGTGAAAGACGGCTGAGACCGGGGATGCCGAAGACCAACTTGAACCTATTTTTAAAAGAGTCACTAAATGGACAGTTTTAGCCCCACGTCAAGGCAGGGAGAGGACTGGGAGATTCTGCTGCCTCCCCTCCCCCACCCACAGACCCACACATCTATAAACACGTCAGGACAGTTGTAAAAGAGATAGATTTCACTCCCCGCAATGTCCCCACCGGTCTGTCGCCAGATAATTCATGACCCGATTTTATGACCGAGTTCCCTGGGTGCATGTGGGTCTGTGAGGCCACAGATGGCAGCCAGCTCAAGCCAAATGTTGACCAGACCCTGGCTCTTCCCTCGCCATCCTTCCCATCTGAGAAAGTTACTTTCCATCTCTCTGCCTTGATTTCTCCACCCTAAGGGGGGGCAGGGGGGGAGATAAAAGACAGTAATGGGTGGTGATGTCAAGCAAGCCCCAGCCATGGCCGCACACGGTCCCTGATTAGATAAAAAGCACAGGGCCTTGGAGAGGCCATACACGGTGGCCCAATAAAGGGTGCTGATTGACATCATGGGTAGAGATGAGGCTCTTGGGGTGAGCCTTTTAGACTTGAACTGGTAATAGAAAGAGATAGCTCATTAAAATTGCATTACTTCCCAAGAGGGGACGATAATAATCCTGCTTTACAGAAGACCTTGTGCAGGAGACGGGTAAAACTCTTTAATAAATGTAGGGGTGCAGTCAAATGTGGGCCTTTGTGAGGGTACAGGCCTCTACCTTCACCTCAGCCCCCACCTCAGCCCCTACATCAGCCTCCACATCAGCCTCTAAGTCAGCTTCCACCTTAGCCTCTACATCAGCCTCCACATCAGCTTCCACCTCAGCCCCCACATCAGCCTTCACCTCAGCCTCCACATCAGCCTCTACCTCAGCCTCCACATCAGTTTCTACCTCAGCCTCCACATCAGCCTCCACCTCAGCCCCCACCTCAGCCCCCATCAGCTTTCACTTCAGCCTTCACCTCAGCCCCCACCTCAGCTTCCACCTCAGGCCCCACCTCAGCCCCCACCTCAGCTTCCACCTCAGCCCCCACCTCAGCTTCCACCTCAGCCCCCACCTCAGCCCCCCCATCAGCTTTCACTTCAGCCTTCACCTTAGCCTCCACCTCAGCCTTCACCTCAGCCCCCCACCTCAGCCCCCGCCTCAGCTTCCACCTCAGGCTCCACCTCAGCCCCCACCTCAGCCTCCACCTCAGCCCTCACCTCAGCTTCTACTCAGCGTTCATGTCAACTTTTGCCCTCAATTTCCTCTGTTAGAACTCTTTAAAAAAACAAAAAAAGGTTTTTACCCTCCCTCGAAACTCCTGCCTCCTGCTGTGTGTGCGACTGGTTCTGGTTGTGGTACTAGTGAGCTGCACTGTCCAAAGACGATCCTTGGGGCTGTTTGGTGACAACACATGAGTGTGTCTGGAAGGATGTCAGGGACAGGGCTACAGGACAGGCTGAAGCTGCCTCCCAGAGCCCTGACAGACCTCAGTCTTCAGACATCCAGGTCACCTCTCACCTTGTCCTGCATTTCCAGGAGTAGCTGATTTCCCAGTCCACTCCTGTCAGACAAGGAGCTGAGCTGGGTCAGGAAGTCCAAGGGTAGCTGCAGACAGTGAACTCCCAAGCATCTCACTAGCAGGACAGACCTGTGGCCCCACAGAAAGGTGAGGCCTGGGTCAGCCATACCCCAAAGCCTTGATCATTATCTCAAAGCCTTGGCCTCTTCTGTGAAGGGTCAGCCTCTGAGGATACAGTTCTTTTGTAGGAGAAAATGGGTCTTAGAACTCCGGGGGCTGAGCGGAGTTGTAGTAGTTATTTTTCCTGAATAAGTTGGTGTGGGGAGGTGTGGGGAGGTGTGGGGAGGTGCGCTACTGCCCAGAGCTTAGCTATGGGTCTTATAGGCTGGATGTTCCTGGGATGGGTGTATCTGTACTCTGCATGCCCAGGCCCAGGTCTGTGGGAAATGCGCTGAGGATACCTGACATCCCTTGACACTAACTCCAAGCCCCCTGACCTGTGCTCAGGACGCTATCCCTGGAGGAGACGCAGCCATCTAACACAGGGCCCATGTGGTAGCACCATGCTGACAGCTCCTGCCCAAGTTGGCTGCCTCACTGAGAGCAATGGAAGGAGGCTGTATCAGGCTCACCTTTGCCCTGTGAAGTCGAGAAATCTGTGCACCAAAGCAGCTCGACCTGAGGGCTACTGTTGTCAAATCTCCAGGTAGAGAAATTTTCTTCCCAGCTACACAAAGGCCCTTGGGCCATTGTCTCTGTATCAAGAGACTGTTCATATGTTCACTTATCCTCGAGGTTACTCATCCACTCACCCATCCAACTGTCATCCATCAACCATCTACCATCTAGTCATCCACATGACCCATCCATCCATCCACCCATCCACCATCCATTTATCTACCCATCCACCATCCATTCATCCACCCCATCCATTTATCCATCCATCCATCCATCCATCCATCCATCCATCCATCCATCCATCCATCTATCCATCCACTCATCCACCCATCCACCATCCATCCATCCATCCATCCATCCATCCATCCATCTATCCACCCACTCATCCACCATCCACCATCCATCCATCCATCCACCCATCCACCCATCTATCCATCCATCTATCCATCCATCCATCCACTCATCCACCCATCCATCCATCCATCCATCCACCCACTAGCCACCCATTCACCATCCACCATCCATCATAAATCATTTATTATCTATCCGTCTATCTACCATCCATCATACACCTGTCATCATCAAGCATCCATCCCTCTACCCACCTATCATGCATCAACCAATCATCTATCTACCCACCCACCCATCCATCCATTTATCCATTGGTCCATCCATCATCTATACACTCATCCATCTATTTATCCATGGATAGATGTATCCATCCATCCATCATGCATTCATCAATCATCTATCCACCTGTCTGTCCATCCGTCCACCCATCTGTCCATCCATTCTTCGATGCATCCATTTTCATCCCTTCCACTTCCCACTGCACAGTCATTGTACCCTAAGCACACAGCCCTGGACCTGTCAGAGTGACGAGGCAGCAGCTCTGAGAGGTGAGCTTGCCCCATAGTCACGGCGTATAAGCAGGTAATCGGAGCAGATGCCGTGAGACGCCTGCTTCTGGGGCACCAGAGTGTGAGTGTGAGGAGGGGCAGGGCCTGGCTAAGTGAAGGATGAGTGCTGGATGGGGAGTTGGCTCAGGTGAGCTATGGAGCTCTCCATGGACTTGGATGTGTAGAGAAAGTGGGGTATCCCAAGCGGGCCTGCACGTGGGGCGTCCCACACCACCAGCATAGCCCAACTGTCTTTAGAAGTAGGTGCCGCCTCACTGTCTGTGTGTGCCACATGGCCCTGCTTGCTCTGTGACTAGGCCTCAGGCTCCCTCCTGGGGCCTCTCCCATTGCTCTGCTTCCTGTTTCCTCCTTCCTCTAGATGCCTGGCAGCCTTTGCCCTCATTCCACACCTCCTACACTTTGAATAAGCTGGGTCTTGGCTGGCAGACCAGAGTAAAGGGAGTGTCACCTTTGATACCCACTGTTAGACATGAAGACTCAATGCCACTCGGAACAGACACTTTGCCTGTGTGAAGCTGCCATTCTTCTCTCTGGGGTTGGAGAAACTGAACCCTGGGAGCTGAAAGCAGCCCCAAATCCACCCTCTAGTCTGGGACTGTCCTGCTCCAACAAGTCCACCTGACTGCAATGCTAGGTGTGGACCACACTGGAGGACAGCGTCCCACATAGACCTGTGGGATCGGCGCCTCTGAGCCAGCCCCGAGCTGAATGCCAGGCAGAGAGGCCATACCCCAGAAGTCCTGCTCCTGAGATGTACTGGCTCTGTACGTCATGGGACAAATGCTGGCATTGTACGTTGAAGGCCCCAGCAAGACTCACATCTTCCAGGGTTGAAACATCCCTGTCCTCAAAATCAGACCCAGAGTGACCTGGGGTTATCTGAAAAGTTTCCTGGGCCATCAGGGCAAACAAAACATACTGGATTGCTTAAGCCACAGAAATTGGTTCTCTCACTGTCTGGGACCAAGAGACTAAAATCCAGATGTGGCAGGGTTGCACACCTGTCCCAAGGGGAGTCCTTCCATCTGTCCATTTGATTTGTCTTGGGCAGTCCCTGAAGGAGAATTCATGCTGAGGACATTTCTGACGCTTGGTCATCCCTGATAACCCTCAGCAACTCACAGACCCACACTTACAATGAGAAATCCAAGTCAGGTTCTGCCGACCACCCAGATATGCGTCGACGTCACCGAGGAAGCGCCTCAAAACACCTCTGGGGTCAAAAAAAACCAGGGTGTAGATCGATCACAACTCAGCAGAAATGCGAGTTTCCATTGACCCCAGAGCACCCCCAGATAGCCACCAGCAGGAAAATTTTCTCAGCACGTAGGAATTTTCTCTGGTGGACTCTGAGCGTGTGACATGTCTCCTCTTGCCCAGATCAACACCCCAGGCCGGCATCCCTGCGTGGCCCAGCAGTGAGCAGTCAACACAAAGTCTTAAACAAGATGCTTCAGTTTTAGCAGGAGCCATGGACAGTATGTGTGTGGTGTTGTAATTATCAATGTGACCTGCTTCCCCCCACACCCAAGCTCAAATGCTTCTTTGAATTTTCATAACATGGGGTGGAAACTTCTGAAAAAGCTCTGGGTCCATTTCTTAATACCAGGTTCACCATTGGCTTTTGTTTGGTTTTGGTTTTTGGTTTTTTTGTTTGTTTTGGTTGCAGGCTTTCTTTACAGATGAAACTAAGACACCCTGACACCATGACTCTAACTGTGCTGATGGAGAGAAATTTTCTGTGATGCTTAGAATTCATAGATTGCAGCCATGAGATTACTTCAGATGTTAACATATTTAACCATGTATTTTAAGGAAAAGAATCCGGAGGTAAGTGGCTTTCTGGAAGACCTACACTTAGCAAGATTGCAGTCTCTGAATCCCTCCCCCCCCCACCCCCCCCCACCCCCGCCCCAGTGCCCCTGACATCTGTTTTATCTCTGTGGCCGATAGGTGTCAGGCTCCATGATGAATTGGACCACGTGTCTGCCCGTCAGTCACCAGGCAGCCGTGTGGTCACAAATGGAGACTCCAGTTGGGCCATGTAAAGTTCTGAGTTAATTTACCGTATCTGCCAGCCCCCCTCCCCCATCGATTGAGTGGGAAAACCATTTGTGAGGGGTCAGTTGCTTGGCCAGGCACCATGGTGGACATCTGAAAGAGCCCAATCGATGGGGAAGACATCTTTAGGCAGTGCAACCCCAGGCCTGGTGCTTCTATGGTTATTGTGGGTTTTATTTTATCAACCGGAACAGCGGGATACTGTGCTGTGAGGTGTACATCTCTGGCCTGGAGTTATCTGAGACATGCCCCATCTCTCTCACATACATCCATGGCTTTATATTAATAACGCAGCCTCCTGGGAATACACTGCGGTCCCTAACTTCCCAGAGTGCCAGGGTAATGTTGCCCTTGAGTGATGAACAGGTCTAGGTGGGTCATGAGGGTCCCTTGGTGGGATTAGTATCCTTAAGATAAGAAAGGGGGTGGGGAGTCTGTGTGTCTTTGGGAACTTGCGAGAAAAGAACGAAGGTGCAGGAAGATGGTGGCCGTTCTTAAGGCTGGAAACAACCTTCTCGGAGCCTGACAGTGCTGGTAGCCCCGGGGGTAGCCTTCAGGCTGTGGGAAAATAAATGACTGTCATTTGAGCCATCCAGGCTGTGGTGTTGCTGCAGTAGCTAAGGCGGCTCACTTAGAAAAGAAAAAACAAACTCTCAATGCTACTGCCTGAGGTCCCAAGGGATGTGTGTGTGTGTGTATGTGTTCAGATATACATAGTGCATGCCCTACTCCAGGTAGGTGAGTTGTCTGCACACACACACACACACACACACACACACACACACACAGCCTGAGGACATCAGTCTTTTTCCCCCCATAGTTCCTCACGTTAAAGCTTTGGTTGTTGGTTCATTTGTTTTTTGTTTTGTTTGTTTTTAATGGCCTTGGATAGAACCTCAAAGGCCTCGTGAACACCACAGGTTCCCACTCCTAGTCCACCCCGGTGACTTCTATAGGCATTGAGTGAAGGGCCCTTCCTACATTCAGTGGGATCTGCAGTGGCTTTTGTTAGAGAACCTTCCTGGTTCCCATGTCACTGTTGAGTGACATCCTGGGCCAAGATGTAGAAGCACATGGTCTGCGGCTCTGTGGGGTCAGCGTGGTTAGTCCCTCGCTACCTGCAGACCTAGCAGGGCAACCTGGTTCTCCTCCTGCTGGGCTGGAATCCGAGCAGCTGTGTAGCCCGGGAACAGTTGACTGTCCAGTGGGATGGACGGGCTCCTAGCTTAGATCCCAGACGGAGTGGCTAAAGGATCCTGAGTGGTGAGGGAGGAGCCAGCAGATGCTTCTGCTGAACATTGAGGCTTGACAGTTCAGTCTGAGATCCAGATACAGCCCTGGGTTTCATAGCCACAATCAAGGCTGGTTTCCGGTCATGGGCAGTAAGCTCTCCACCCCCTTCCCCTTCCCCAGATGCACTTTTCTCCCTGCTAAAAGGAAAAGACAGGGGAATTAGTGAACCTCCCAAGTATATTTGTCTAGTCAGTAAGAGTCCTGTCTTCTCCATGGTCATTCAAATGCCTATGCCAAAAGCCATCAGTCACCAAGGAACACAAGGAACACGGCAACAGGTGTATGCTCGAGGAGAGGTGTGTTTGCAATACTAGCATACAAGCCAATCAGGATTCTTCTGTTCCCGGGCTGAGAGCATCGCCGACTCTCGTGTCTGTGTTGCCTACAGTTCAATAGTTACCTCTCTGGTTCTGTAGAATCCCTCAGCACCCTACAGGTTGGAGCAATTACCTTTCATGATCAGATTCAAAATTCCCAGAGAAAATGACCATTTTTCTGCATGACCACAGTGCCTGACTCCACAGACAGCCTTAAACAGTTGTGAGATCCATGTGAGTCTGAAAGGGTTGAGTGAGAGTGAGCTAGCTGTGAGTGCTTGCATAAAGGGTGCAGGCCGGGGTCAGAGGTCAGGGGTACCCAGCTTCATCCTTCCTCTGCCCTTAGGCCAGTTGAATAGCTCTGAGCCTCAGTTTCAGGGAACCTGGTATGGGGGAAGAGGAGGAGACAGGAGGGACACTTGTCATGGTTTGAATATGCTTGGCCCAGGGAGTGGTGCTATTTGGAGGTGTGGCTGGGTTGGAGTAGGTGTGGGTTGTTGGAGTAGGTGTGTCACTATGAGCGTGGACTTTAAGACCCTCATCCTAGTTGCCTGGAAGTCAGTCTTCCACTAGCAGCCTTCAGATGAAGTTGTAGAACTCTTAGCTACTGTACCATGCCTGCCTGGATGCTGCCATGCTCCCACCTTGATGATAATGGACTGAACCTCTGAACCTGTAAGATAGCTCCAATTAAGTGTTGTCCTTATGAGAGTTGCCTTGGTCACGGTGCCTGTTCATAGCAGTAAAACCCCAACTAAGACAGGCATACTCAGCTACACAGTGAGTTCAAGGCCAGCCCAGGTCACACCAGACCCTGTGTCCAAAAATAAAAATAAAAATAAAGGAATTCACAAACTTATGACTATTTGTCAAAGATAGTTTTCCATATGCAGATACCAAATTCACTCATCTTAGGCTCTTTAAAAATTGTTAAAATTTTAAAATTCTTATTAGCCTTACTTTTTAGCTTTTACCTACAGGTTCACTGGGTTGAAAAATAGCTCCCTTGAATGATCAGGTCCTTAGGAACCATCAATGTGACCGGAGCAAACTGCAGGTACGGTGCTACAAACGTCTAGGGGTGAGAGTATACTAGGTGTCCCAGGCACTCCAAGTCCAACGAGTGTCCTCTGTAAGAGAACAGAGAAGGCGTAGGGGACTTGACCCTGGCAAGGCCAGGTAGAAACACAATGCAGGCAGAGTCCAGAGCTGAGGAATAAGTGTACCCCTGGAAGCTGGAGCAGATTGGAGCCATCTTGTACCTGGAGGGAGAGGGGACAACGGCTGCCTTGGATCCATGCTCAAGGACCGTGAGGCTAAATGTCCGGTGGGGAGATCTGTCTGTGGCAGCAATAGATAGAGTCTCCTGTGCTGGTCCAGCCTGAGGCTCCGCCATGCCCCTGGTTCCCAGGCTACCTCTAGGGCTGTGGTTTGACCTTGGCCCCAGCCCCTTTGCCCTCTGTCCTGCGATGACTCCATCTATGGTTTTCTTCCCTATGAACGAGACTTGGTTGGCTTCCTGTGTGAGGTGTGGTGAGCTGACAGCGCAGGTTCCAAAAGGCAGCAGCTGCTGTAGATCTGAGGGAGTCCCTCACCCAGCCCAGGCCCTGTGCGTCAATAAGAGTCCTTCACGTTCAGGAATGTGGCGGCGGATGGACCTTGACAAATGCCTGAGCCTGGCAGAAGCACCATGCCTGCTGGCCAAAGGTCTGAGCCGGGCCGGTTCCAGGATATCTTTGGGCTGTGTCTGTCTGGGCTTCTCTCTGAAGCTCTGGACCATGGAGTGCTGACTGCAAGAAGACCGACGCAGAGCCTGCTGGGTCTGGAACAAAGGGAAGCCAGTTTCTGGAGATGCTGACCTTTGGGAAAGCCGTACCTGAACCAGGGCCAGTAAGTTTCATTTGACCAGAAAACAATTCAGGGGAGCTGTCGCAAACAGCCCAGCTCCAGGCCACAGTTGAGTGTGGAGTCTTGGTCTCTGTGCTCCTCTCAGTCACAGGCTGCTGTGGTTTGCACCTGGATGCCCCCTGGGGTACCTCACCTGCCCTAGTACCCCAGATTAGAATCAACAATATCTCCTCTCTGCAGGCTGCCCGGGGCACAAGGAGGAAAGTGAGGGTCTCAGTTTCCAATCAGATAAGTTGGTGTAGTCACAGATGCTTTTACTTCTTGGGGCACTTTGGGGTTCAGTTTCACAGCCTGACACACTCCTAACAGCTCTGTCTCCACAGAGAGGGTCGAGGGAGGGCAGGCAGAGACCCGCAGGTGATTTATTGTATCGCAGGGGGCTCTGACAGGCCTTGGGAGTAAGATGTCATGGTCCACAGGAGTGGGGGTGGGGCTGGGGACAGGGGCTCACCTTGGACATAAATCAGAGGGTCACAGCTGAGGGAGCTCTGAGCTCTGCCCCGGCCACCACCACACTGCACAGTTATCATTGCTTTCGCTGGGCTTTGACTGAGTCAGCACAGCGTACATTAACCATCATGTCTGCTGGAAAGTCCAGTAGTTTCTATTTCCATGTGTGGGGATTAGATGGGGAAGCGAAGGCTACATCGTGAATCCGTGACAGAGCTGGGGGCCCAGAGTGGGTTTGCTTCTCTGTGGGTGGGGCTCTTCTCCACATTGTCCGGAGATGCTGATCTTCCTGTGGCGTGATAAGGCCATGAGTCCTTCCTTCCCTCCTCCCGAGTCCTGGCTGCTGTCCTCCACAGAGCAAGAGAACCTGGCCATGTGAATCCTGAGGGGGTCTTTCTAGAAGAAAGGGGAAGTACTGAACTGTCTACACACCACTCGGAGTGTGAGAGTGAAACCAAACGGATGCTTACAGGATCCAAACTTAGATACCCCTGTCCCCTAGGTCATCCCCATGGTCCAAAGGCAGAGTCTAGCCTGACTTTGGTTCCAGGTAATGGTCAAGACCTTGGTAGGATCCAGGGGAGAAGATATGTCACTCTCAGGGTACCTTGGCATTTCCTACCTCGGTTTATCCATATCTGTTGGGTGTGACTGACAGCAGAACTGACAGCCTCCTGTGGGTCACTTCGGTTCATCAGTTCAGAAACTGTGAGTCGAGTCATGACTACAGTGTCATCTGATGATTGATCTGAGCTGTCCTCTAATGTGGGGATAGGGACTGTTTGGGGAGGTGGAGGAACCTTGGTGGTCACTGGAGGTGGACCTTAATGATGACTGTCCTACTCTGGTTCCTACCCTGTCTTTATGTCATCATCCAATAAACTGTGAGGATCCATAAGCTCCTGCCGCCATGATGGATTATCCTGTGTAAAACATGAGGATAGTAGCCTGTGCCCCCTTAAGTTGCTCTGAGAGTGTTTGGTGGCTACAATGAAGACCACCTTCTATACCAGTGTGGCTGCATCTGTTTTAGAAGGGAAGTTTGGGAAGAGGCCACATGGTTCAGAGAACCAGTAACACACCTACAAATGTGGGGGTGCCTGGGCAGGCTGCTTCCCCTCGCATCCTCAGAGACCTCAGCTACCCATGCCTGGGCTGCAGATGTCTGGTTAGGACCGCAAGAGTCATTTTGTGTTTCTCAGCCCAGGTTGGGTGGCTTGGGTGCCGCAGCCCTGCAAACTGTGTATCTTAGCTATGGCTGAACAAAAAATCCACACTCTTATCTGTGCCCTTTCTTGGGAACATGGGGTTTGGGAGGCCACGGGGGACAAGTGACTCTCGGGAGGCAAGGAGGCCTCTGGGCTTGCTGTTTTGGGGTGACTGTGATCAGGGACATGCATGGGAAAGGACATGGATGGTGGGTGGAAGAGAGCTGGCTGTGAGGTTGGCACAGTGCCTGCCGGGGAGCAGAGGCAACCATGAGGTTGCAGCAGGTCCGGCTTGTCAAGCTGGCAGACCGTCAGAGCCGGCCCTTGGGCAGCGTGTGTTCCATGGTCCCACCAGGTGCACAGATGGTCGCTTGGCAAAGCAATTACCCTCTTACTCCCAGCTCCCATCTCCTTTGCTTCATGGGCCTGCAGAGGACTCTTTGGCATCCTCTGACAATGTCTGAAGACACAGAAGAGGCAGTGCAGGTTGGAGACCAAACCCAGGGAGCAGGGGTGAGCTCCCAGGATAGACTGAGCGGAGGGTGGAGGTGGAGTTATTCCTCTTGGTGCTGAGTGTTCTGTGACCTCGGCCATCCTGTCGCCAGGCCCTTGGCATGTGAAGCCCATGGCTCAGACTCTGCAGGCCAGCACCTGACAGAGTAACGCCAGCCTGGGGTCATCTTTGACACCTCAAGTCCACCATGACGCAATATAGGCTCCTTTGGGATTCTATTCCTCTCGACTCCAGGTGAAGTGTCTTGGAGCCCAAAGTCCCTCCTATCTTCCTACAGGGGGAGAGATCCCTGATTCTCACCTGCGGAAGAGAGCTTGAGACTGCCCAAGGCAGAGCAGGATGGGAAAACCAGTCAGTCAGAGACCAAGTGCAGTCTGGCTACAATTTCTACCTCAGGGCATGGAGTCTTCACTAGGCGTGACTCTGCTTTGGAGGGCCATGGGTAGCAATTCCCTCCATTTCCTGTAGGATGTAGGGACGTGGGCAGAGAGGAGCTCCAGGCTTCCAGAGTCCCCTGTTCTGGTGTACCATCAGAGAAGGGCTCTTTGCCACACGATGACGTGAAGCAGGAATATACAACCTGTTGGCTTTTCTGGGTCACAGTGGCAAAGTGCTGACTTGGACTGTACGTTAAATATAAGGGATGTCCAATCTGTGGCTCATGGGTCCCATTACAATGGCATGCACCTGTGTGCATAACATTGTATTATGGCACCATCAACAAAGTTCAGGCTTGAGCAACGCTAATGAGCTATAAAAAGACCACAAGCAATCTCCTTGGGTTTTGAGTGTAGTATTTGGTGTTGGACTGCATTCATGTCTATCCTAGACTGTCTGTGGCCCCTGGGCCACACCTTTGACACCCACTCTTGGGGGAAAAACCCTCACAGTATGATAACCACCCTACGATTATCTGACTGGGCTCCGTGACAGGTGTCTTTATAAGAAATGAGAGAAAGGGAAGGCTCTGGGGAGACAAGACAGGGGTGAGAGTAATGGCTGTAAGCCAAGGCTGCCTGAAGTCCCCAGGAACTGGAGGAGGCTGGGAAAGATGACCCCCCCATCTGAAGCCTGTGGAGGGAACACAGCCCTGCAGATCCCCTGATTTTGGCAACTCTCCACGGCTTTCTGTGACAAGCAATTGCCGCAGGAAGCTTGCGTGGGGTTAGTTCCCAGGGGCTCCTGGGTGTTCCTCACACTTGCGCTGTAATTTACAAGTCACACAGCTAGGTAGGATGCGGACTCTGTCAGTCTGGTGTCTGCAGAGAGATGGAGGGAGTTGCTGAGAACTTAGGCAGCCTCGCATTCCTTCAGGGAGGGCAGCGGGGGTGGAGAAGGGAGCAGGGAGAGCAGCTCTCCTTGTAATCAAATCCAGAAGCTGCCTGGTGAACCTCGGTCCAAGAGCCCTCAGGCTGCAGGCGTGGGCAGCAGCGACAGGACACGGTGGGTTTGATCCATCCAAGCAGGCAGATTCCTGGGGTTTGACCGCCCAGTGATTCTGGGAGAAGAACGCGGGGGAAACTTCCAAGAGCGTCACTCAGGCAGCTTGGCTCTGTCTTCAGGACAGGTCCAGCAGCTGGCCCCTGTCACCTCATGCTTCTCTCTAATTACCTTGGTGCTGGAATAGCACTTGGGAGCTTTTCTGGGAGCAAAGTCTTCTTGAAGCCTTCCCACGAAAGGCTGGGGCGTCTGGGAGCTGCTTTCTGGGCCTCTGCACAGGGCTGGGATCGAGAACCCATCTGTGGATTCACAGCTAAGTGTGTCAAACCCCGCTGTGCCCTCTGAAGTGTAGAGACAGGATCCCTCTAGAGCCACTGTGTTAGGCCTTACCAGGTGGATAGGACTGGGCAGGGCCCCAGTGTCACCTGGGCTGAGTCCAGAGCCCATTCCAATGGCTTTGACCATCTGGTGTGTCTTTTGCCCTCTGGGAGCCGCCCTTTCTCCATCTTGGCACTCATAGCAGACAAACCGTGATGGGAGAGGGCTTAGCAGGAACAGCACTTGTTTTACAAGCCTGAGATCCCCGTGCTTCAGATCCACAGAACCCTGGTTACAGGGTTACCTGCCTGTGACCCTATTAATGGTGAGATGAGTGGCAGAGAGAGAAAACCCTGGAAGCTCATGGACTAGCCTGGCCTACTCAGGAAAGTTCCAGGCCAGCAGGCAACCCTGCCTCAAGCAGAAGGTAGAAGGTGCCTGAGGACAGACCCCGAGGTTTCTCTCTGACATCTTCATGTGTCACATACGTGTGCACACACACATGTACACTCATGGTACACAGACATACACACTTCCCCAGAGTCTGCTTATGAGTAGGGCTATGGCAAACTAAATGAAGCCTGCTGACCTCACCCTCTGGGGACTGTTGAGTGTCACCTGCCTTCAGTCAGTAGAAGGGAGATAGTAGGAAGATCCACAGTCTGTTGTGGTGGAGGGCAGGCAGCTGTGTGTGCTCCTCAGGAGTGCAAGGAAAAAGGTCGTAAATGCCCAGTGTGACCCACTATTTTCCTGTACTAGGAACTTTTAACTTGAGAATTATTTTAGATTTATTTATGTTATGTTTGTGTTTTACATACATGCACATACATGCACTGTGTGTGTGTGGCTGGTCCCTGCAGAGGTCAGAGGAGGGCATTGGATCTCCAGGAACAAGTTATTGCAGGCTGTAGGTGTTGGGAACTGAACCTGGGTCTTCCGGAAGAGCGGATGTGATCCTCTTAACTGTGAGGCTATCTTTCCAGTATCCCTGTCTCATTTTTCATTTTGTATGTGTGCATGTATGTGTGTGGTATGTATACATGTGCCCAGAGCATGCCCTTCACTAAAACAGGTGCCACCACAACTGCATTTTCTTAACATGAATCCTGGGGATTGGAACTCAGGTCCTTGAAACAAACTGCACCAAGCAAACCCTCTCCCCAGCCCAGTGTGCCAAGGTTGGATGTCCATCCTTCAGTTAGACCACTGTGCTCCCAGCACCCTGGGAATCGGTCAGCAGTTCTTCCTTTCTCTGTATAGGGAGGAGAGAAGACCCAGAGGGAGGAGGGTGGTCCCAGAGGGAGGAGGGAGATCCCAGAGGGAGGAGGGAGGTCCAAGAGGGAGGAGGGATGTCCCAGATCCTCACATTCCCAGATTTTATATTCTTTACTGGACTTCTGCTCTCAGCTGAGTGCAGTGGTAACTTCCACTGTGGCCTCAAAGGGGCGTGGCCTGAGGGCTGCCGTTCATTCTCAAAAGCTCCTGAGGCAGCGTAGGATGGACCTGGGGTCCCAAATCTGGGTTTCAGGGTGTTAGGTTGACCTGGGACAGAGAAGCCAAGAGCTGGGGTCAAGGCCATGAATTGAAGCTTAGGCTCCGCTGGCTCCAGTGGTCCCGTGCTGGGCGCCTGGGCCAAGCTGTCTTTCCCATCACAGGTGAATTCAGCTGCTCACGTGGAGAGAGGCCTGATGTAGGTGGAGCTCAGGACTGGGCTGAACCATGCAAGGTGGGTTGGCTTTGCTCTCACCTCAGTCAGGGTTTGTATTCCTACATGGACATCATGACCAAGAAGCAAGTTGGGGAGGAAAGGGTTTATTCAGCTTACAGTTCTGCATTGCTGTTCATCACCAAAGGAAGTCAGGACTGGAACTCAAGCAGGTCAGGAAGCAGGAACTGATGCAGAGACCATGGAGGGATGTTCCTCTCTGGCTTGCTTCCCCTGTCTTGCTCAGCCTGCCCTCTTATAGAACCCAAGAGCACCAGCCCAGGGATGGCACCACCCAGTGGGTACCTGCCCTGATCACTAATTGAGAAAATGCCCCACAGCTGGATCTCATGGAGGCATTTCCTCACCTGAAGCTCAGTTCTCTGTGATAACTCCAGCCTGTGTCAAGTTGATACAAAACCAGCCAGGACAGCTCTTATCCCAGGACTGTCATCTGAAGGACCGGGAATCACTGTTTGAGGGGAGTGAGCAGAAAGCCAGGGTAGAAATGGAGGCAGAGGATTCCCCTCTTTGGCATCTCTTTCTATGTGTCATGCATGACATTACAGGGACCATGGATTGCCCCAAAGACATTGGGGAAAAAAACAATAAAAAGCATGGTTGTTACATCAAACCTCTTGAGTTCTGCTGGCATGGTTAAATCTGTTTCTGGGTGTTGGAACTGTGGCTTTTTGCCCCTATCCCACCTCTTCTCCGTATTCTACATTCCAGCCCTGCTGTCCTGCACCTCAGGCCTTTGTGTGCCACCTTCAGGTGGCTGTGCTCCTCACTGTGGGGACCGTCCTGAGGAGCAGTTTCCATTCACGGTTCGCTAGCTTCCTCCTCCTCCTCCTCCTCCTCCTCCTCCTCCTCCTCCTCCTCCTCCTCCTCCTCCTCCTTCTCCTCCTCCTCAGGATGGCAGGCAACAGGCCAGTGGTCCCCATCCAAAATCTCCATCCCCAGGAGTGGTATAGCAGGATCTTCTGGAAGTGAGGTGCCCAGTTTTCGGAGGAACCGCCAGACTGATTTCTAGAGTGGTTGTACCAATTTGCAACCCCACCAGCAGTGGAGGAGTGTTCCTCTTTCTCCACATCCTCGCCAACACCTGCTGTCTCCTGAATTTTTAATCTTAGCCATTCTGACTGGTGTCCTGGGCATATACCCAAAAGATTCCCCAGCATGTAATAAGGATACATGTTCTACTATGTTCATAGCAGCCCTATTTATAATTGCCAGAAGTTGGAAAGAACCCAGATATCCCTCAACAGAAGAGTAGATGCAAAAAATGTGGTATATCTACACAATGGAGTACTATTCAGCCATTAGAAACAATGAATTCATGAAATTCTTAGGTAAATGGATGGAGCTGGAGAACATCATACTAAGTGAGGTAACCCAGACTCAAAAGATGAATCATGGTATGCACTCACTAATAAGTGGGTGTTAACCTAGAAAACTGGAATACCCAAAACATAATCCACACATCAAATGAGGTACAAGAAGAACGGAGAAGTGGCCCCTTGTTCTGGAAAGACTCAGTGAAGCAGTATTGAACAAAATCAGAACAGGGAAGTGGGAAGGGTTGGGAGGGAAAACAGGGGGAGGGAAGGGGACTGATGGGACTTTCAGGGAGTAGGGGTCCAGAAAAGGGGAAATCATTTGAAATGTAAATAAACATATCAATAAATTAAAAAAAATAAAAGGTTAAAAAAAAAAAAAACTCCATCCCACAGAAACAGGTCCTGGGAAGGTCCCCACTGTCAGCCTTGCTGGGGAAAACAAGAAAAATAGGTCAAGAAAGAGACATTGACCTCAGTAAAGGAAGTCATAGTCTTGGTGGGGGTTGGGAGGCGGGCCTGGCTCCTGGGCCTTCAAGTCACAACCATCACCCATCTTCCCAAAGAGGCAGCCATACAAGTGACACAGACACAATCAGGGTTTGATGAGACAATTGTCATCAGCAGAGGTGTGGGGTCTGACATAGGAGTCTGTGGTCCTCACCATCAGGGCTGGGCATCAGGTCAGTGCTTCAGAGAAGGGGACATTGTCACCGAAGCTGAGGTGCCTCTGGGGGGCTGGAGAGAGAACCAGGGCAGAGCCAAGTGTGGTTGGATTCCACTGGTCACAGCGTGTGTCTATTCAGCTGGACCATGGTTGCTTTGGGGCACGTTTTCCTGGACAGAGCATCAGCTGGCCTGTGGCCAGGCACAACTTGGGCTGATGGGATTGGGATTGACTCTGAGATCGCTTCTGCTCGCCTTCCTTCCAGGGAGCACTGCAGGTAATGTTGCACTGCTGGTGTGTGGATGGGCAGCCTCTGTGCTGAGGAGGAGGAGGAGGAAGAGAGGGAAGGGAAGGAGGAGGGGGAGGGGAGGAGGGGGAGGGGAGGAAGGGGAGGGGAGGAAGGGGAGGGGAGGAGGGGGAAGGAAAGGAAGAGGGAGAGTGGGAAGAGGAGGAGGGGGGAGAGGGAACATTTTTCATCACCATGAGGCCTGGCTAGGGCTCCTAAGGAGGAGAAAAGCCCATGGGTGTCTAGGACCCCAGCCCACCCGTCACCTTCCCACCCTTCTCCATCCCAGAAGTCTGTGTACTTCCAGCAGGAGAGAAGGCTGCCCTGCCCTTCCTTGTCACCTCTCTCTTCCTCCCCCTCTCTCCCTCCCTCCTTCCCTCTCTCCCTCTCTCCCTCCCTTTCCCTCTCCCTGTCTCCCTCCCCCTCTCTCTCCCTCCCTCCCTCTCCCTCCCTCCCTCCCTCTCCCTCCCTCCCTCCCTCTCTCCCTCCCTCTCCCTCTTTCCCTCCCCCTCCCTCACCCTTCCTGGAGCCCTGGCCCCTTGACACTTCCTGTAAAGTGTTCAGAAGGAGGTGGCACTGCCCATTGTGCTCCTGTGGGCAGAGTCTCACAGGGAGCAGGTCAGGTGTAAGCGGCACAGCTTCTGTGGAGAGCAGAGTAGAACGGCCAACTCTGAGGAATAGAGTGGGTCCCCCAGGTCTCCAGCCTGCCTGGATCAGGGAGAGATTTTCTCAAGGTCTTTTCCCCTCACAGGATACTGAGGGATAGAGCTGTGGCTGAGATTTCAGCAAGTTCTCTGTCTTAGGGTTTCTGTTCATGTGAAGAAACACAATAACCACTGCGACTCATAGGGATGAGAACATTTAATTGGGGCTGTGTTACAGTTCAGAGGTTCAGTCCATTATTGTCGTGGTGGGAAGCATGGTGTCTTGCAGGCAGACGTGGTGCTGGAGATGGAGCTGAGGGTTCTACATCTATATCTGAAGACAGCAGGAAGAGAGAGAGAGAGAGAGAGACAGACAGACAGACAGACTGACTGACTGGACCTGGCTTGAGCATCTGAGACCTCAAACTCCATCTCCACTGGGACATACTTCCTCCAACAAGGCCACACCTACTCCAACAAGGCCATGCCCACTCTGACCGGCCACGCCCACTCCGACAGGGCTACACCCCTTAACAGTGCCGCTCCCTCAGTCTGCCACATCCCCTAACATTTGGTTGGGTCTCGAGTTTCTCAGGCTTTGCTGGTGGCAGGGCTCTTCCCGGTGACAGCCCGAGGCTTTTAGGTTCCTTGCACAGTTGATGGTGACCTATCGTGTGGTGTTCACATGGGAACACCCGGGTGGGAAAAGCAGAGGTGTGAGACATCTGAGCTTCTTCCTCCCTCTCTGTGAACGGACACTGGGCAGTTCCTTGTGCTCGGCACGCTGGGTGAGCCTCTGGAAGCAGTGTCACGTGCGTCATGCCCCTGCCAGGGCCTCCGGGGCTCCCGTGCTGTGAAGGGCTCTCAGATGCACAGAGGTGAACCTGAGCAAGTGTGGGGAGGCCCACGCTGTGCACAGCTCTTCACAGCAGGCGTCCTGGGCTGAGCCATGCTCAGTCAAACTGGAACCCAGCCATGGCGGCATCTGTTGCCCAGGGATACCCTTCTCCCCAATGCCGAGTCATGAATGGCCTCTCTGCACAGAGGAGAGAAGGGTTCCCATAACTACAATCCTCCCCATCTGTGCTGCTTCTAGATGCTTCTGTGAGCCTGGCTCCATGAGGTTGTGCTATACTTTTAATATTAAAGACATGCCAGGGGCTGGAGAGATGGCTACAGGGTTGAGAGACGTGTGGTCTTCAAGATGACAGACGCTCAACCCCTAACACGCTGGGCCAGTTTACAATTGCCTGTAACTGTAGCTCCAGGGGGAATACACTCCCTCTGCAGGCCTCTGAGATACTGCATACACATGCTATACACACACACACACACACACACACACACACGAACTTGATACATAAATAAATCTTTCAGATTAAAGACATCTTTTTTCCCTACAAAAAGGGAATATATGCTCATTAAGATTTTTTGGACATTGCAGAATGGTCTACAGGGAAAGTGAGCAGATTTCACAACCTGCCCTCTGATGAATCGGTGTCTGTCTCTGCATTACTGTGCACTTAGTATTATTGATGTCATTACTTATACGCTCGAGTGTATTTTCAAAAAAGACTCGGACTACATAAGCCTGGTGTTGCTGGCCTTCCTAGCCTCTCCCCCTCTCTCAGACCCCCTCAGCAGTCAGAGAACCACAATCAGGAGGATTCTGGGAGCAGGGGTGGAGGAGGAGCTACACACACAATGGGGCTCTGTATTGGAGGTGGGCATAGCCTGCTGGCCCCTCTGGCTGGTGAGCCAGAGGTGGCTCTGTGCAGAGTCAGCAATCCACCAGGCGGCCGGTCATTAAGAGGGGCTCCCTGGGCGGCTGGCTCCGCATCAGAGGCTCGCGGCCTGTGGCTGTTTTGCTCAGGAAGCTGGGGACATGTGTCCTGGTGGAGACCGACCAGGGCACCAAGGTGCCGCAGGCCCTCCCCCAGCCCCTGGCCTTTATCAGTTTCCGCCTCACTCTGGCTGCAAACAAAAGGCCCGGTACCTGGGGCTCGGGAGACACCGCCACACAGGATGTTCCCAGCTTCACATATTTCCTCCCTGTCTGCCTGATATGTCCTAGAGAAAGCAGCTCCGGGATTCTCCAGGGAGCGTGTGGCTGTAACGACTCCAAAACAAGTAATAACAAAGTCATAAATCTGGGCCTGCCTCAGCAGTCTCTCGGCCGGCCGAGGGCATCTAGCCCAGGCGTGCATCGCGTGGCCATGGAGGTCAGAGTCCTGCGGGCTAGAGAGCTACGAGGAGCCATGTCCTCCCGTGTAAGGCCCTCTACCTCTGCTCACGTCTATGAACATGCATATGTCATGCCCTCTGGTGTGGTGGCCTGCAGGAGCCAGGCAGACTGAGGACCAGGGGCGAATGCCTGACACCCTGTTTTCTTTCCCCCCAGATAAGCAAACTCTACAGCCTGAGCAGGCTGGAGCATCTCTCTGCCATCACTGGAGTGTGTGAACGCTGCTGGCATATGAGACATCTGTCAAGGGTGCCACGTGGTGACAGAGGTGGGGCGGACTTGCCGTGGGCCCTGCTGCCTGCCAAGAGCTGCAGCTAGGAAGCACTCGAGGCTTGGTCCATTCCTCACACTCAGGCCTCTCTTCGTCCTCCACACAGAAGGATTTAGTACAGCGGGGTGGTCTTGTGGGTCAGCGGAGGTGTTCAGCAGGATAGAGAGGAACAGGGCAGGGGCTGCTCGAACCGGTAAGTATATGAACTTGGGGTGAGAGGAGAGAGCAGAGGGTGGTGGTGGTGGTGATGCTGGTGGTGGTGGTGGTGATGCTGGTGGTGGTGATGATGCTGGTGGTGGTGGTGGTGGTGGTGTTGGTGGTGGTGGTGGTGGTGGTGGTGGTGGTGATGGTGGTGGTGGTGATGGTGGTGGTGGTGGTGGTGGTGGTGTTGGTGGTGGTGGTGGTGGTGGTGGTGGTGGTGGTGATGGTGGTGGTGGTGGTGATGCTGGTGGTGGTGGTGGTGGTGGTGATGGTGGTGGTGGTGATGCTGGTGGTGGTGGTGGTGGTGGTGATGGTGGTGGTGATGGTGGTGGTGATGGTAGTGGTGATGGCGGTGGTGGTGATGGTGGTAGTGTTGGTGGTGATGATGATGATGATGGTGATGGTGACAGATAGTTTGGTCCTGTGGCCTTACAACAAGCTGGTTGACCCTGGAAATCCCATCACTGCTTAGCTTCAGAGGAGTTGTTCTGGAACCCTCAGCCCTAGGGCAGTGACTGGAGGTGTGGAGAGAGAAGTTACTTCTACTGATTTGTCAGAGCCACGTGGATGCTGGACTCAGGATCAGCCTACGTGAGAGCAGAGAACTCACCATGCCTTTATCACAGGGCATGAAGGCTACTTCTGGAGTAGAGGTGGGCACTCTGTCCCCCTGCCCCCCATACCACTATATGTGGGAAATCACTTCAGGCTGGGAAGATGTACCAGTGTGGATACAAAGCCGAGAGTTCACTTTACTGGACTGGAGTAGTGGTCCGAAGACTTTTAGTCCGGCTTAAGCAGGACGTGGGACAGACTACACTGATGTAGGTGATAGGCTCTGGGGATCAAAATTCCAGAGCCTTCTGTCCTCAGTCTCCTGTCCTTCTGACTGCCCCTCTAACAGGCCCCTCCTTGCCAGCAGACAGCAGCCCATGCTCGAGGCCGCCCACTGTGACTGAGCTGGACAGGTGCATTCAATCTCTGCCTCTGCAGCCAGGCTCTGTCTCCCACATGACAGATCAGGAAACTGAGGCTTGAGAGACAAAGGGTATACGGTAGGCCGGATGCCTTGGGAGTTCCTGAGTCTGGGTTTAAGGCTGAGGCTCTCCCCCTCTCCTCTTCCTGTGTGGTCACCAACTGCCCAAGCCCAGTCTCATCCCCAGTATTCCGGCTCCGATAAATGTTACATAGTATCCAGCACTGTGTAACATAGTGTGTGTTTTGCAATGTTTGCATCCTGTGCCTATTGCTCTGATAAATGTTACATAGTATCCAGCACTGTGTAACACAGTGTGTGCTTTGCAATGCTTGCATCCTGTGCCTATTCCTTGTGACAGATACAACAACAGGACACTCATGGACTATGGGGATTGAGTTCAGAAAATGTCCTGAAGGGTCAGAGACACTGGGGTGAACTCTGAACCCAGCTGAGGTGATGCTGAACATATTTAGGTGTTCTTAAAGAAACATTCATTTGGCTCCAGAACAAGTAGCCACTCATTAAAAAGAAGGAGGAGGAGAAAGAGGAGGAGGAGGAGGAGGAGGAGGAGGAGGAGGAGGAGGAGGAGAAGAAGAAGAAGAAGAAGAAGAAGAAGAAGAAGAAGAAGAAGAAGAAGAAGAAGAAGAAGAAGAAGAAGAAGAAGAAGAAGAAGAAGAAGAAGAAGGCAACGACAAAGATGATGAAGATGACCAAGATGACCAAGAAGGAGGAGGAGGAGGTCCCTAAAAGATAGCAGCAGCCTCAGGTTGAGGAGGAGCAGCATGAGCTGGCCCTTCACCTGTCAGTCAGGACCACAGCAAGAAGCTCCCACAGGCCGGGGCTCCCCACCAAGGATGACTCCCCTTGGGGATGCTTCACAGGGGGATGGAGGGCTTTAGCCGGCACCGTGACAGGGAACACCTGCAAGATGGTGGCAGGGGATGTCAGGATGTGCCAGTGCTCAGCATCAGGGAACCAGGACTCCCCTGGCTCTGGCTCTGTCAGTCCTGGACTGACTCCAGGCTGCTACAGAAAGAACACTTCTGGGCTGCATGTTCCGCTCATTTTTTTTTTTCTGGGGTAGGAAGGAAGGACTCCAGACATAACTAGAAGTGTTTCAGAAGAGTGGAAAGTTCTCAGGAAACATATTATCATTAGCTCTGGCCTCCTGCCTCCCTGGAGACAGGGAGCGCGAGCTCATGTGTGTGTGTGTGTGTGTGTGTGTGCTGCGTGTGTGCCCCTGTCCATCTTCCTGTGAAATCCTTCCCCAGCCTAGAGACAGGTTGTCTGTGTGCCCTGCTTTCCTGCTGCATTTGAGGAGAATCAAAACTGGTCATCCCTAGAGGACGGGTACCTCCCTGAAGAAGCTCTTGGGACTGTAATTCAGAAACTCCACTCGATACTTGGTGCCTCAGTTTCCCCATCTGCAGAGCAGAGAGGAGGTGTGACTTGGAGGCATCTCCAGGTTCCAAGATTCTTTTATCATAGAAAATTCTGGCTATGGTTTCCAGGGCCTGGGGCAGGGCTCCACAGCTGGCAGCTGGTCCAGGCCCACCCACCCCTCCCTGCTGCTGCCTTCAGAGGTCGCTCCTCCCCACACTCCTCCCCACGACCTGTGTCCTGGGCACTTACCTATCTCTAGCGCGCACGACTACAAGCTGCCATTCTTGGGTCCTGAGCATCTGCAGGGAGGAAGTGAGGCCCTGGCACTGGAGGGCCAAGCTGTCTCTACCACTCTGGATCTGTACACCAGGCCCTCTGTGACTCAGTTTCCACATGTGAGGACAGCGATATCAGGAGCTGAGGAAATGCTGTAGATCACTGCCTGACATCCTATGGGCTACAGAAATGGTTGACACAGGTTGGACCAGAGACCGCTGAACCTGTGCTCCTCCATAGCCAGAGTCCTGATGCGCATGATTTCCTCTAAGGCTAACAAATCTATCCAGCCCACCCTCCTGAGGGAGGACCCAAACTGTGGTCAGAGTCTTGACCCAGTGGAGCGGCCACTGGGAGACCAGGGGGTGATGGGGTGCTAAGTCCACAGAAGCAGTGTGGAGGAAACCCTCTTCAGGGATACAGAGGTGCTCAGAGGGAGTAAGAGTGCCTCTGAGGCAGAACACGCCCCTGATGCAGCCCTGGAGACTTAGTCTAGGGACAAAGACGCCCAGGGCTCTTTAGGAGCGGACAGGTCCCGGAAGGGGTTCTACTGTGCTGTCGGCTGGGACAGGGGAGCTGGGCTGCAGCAGGGTTGCCATGCAGGAGCAGAAAGGGAGAGGCGGGAAGGAAACAGAGGGTGGTGTGTGTGAGGAGGGGGTTTGACCCGCCCCCATCCACACTGGTCAGAGCCTGGACCCATGTTCAGATTCTTCCTGGGCCATAGGTGGGGAAATCTGAGTGGCATCTGGTTTCCTCTTCTTCTATGTATGTGTTTGTGTGTGTGAATGTGTGTGTGCATGAGTGTGTGTGTGTGTTTGTGTATGTGAGCATGTGTGCATGCATGAGTGTATGTATGTGTGTGTATGAGTACGTACATGTATATGTGTGTGTGCATGCGTGTATGTGTATGCATGGGAGTCTGTATGTGTGTACCCATGTGCATGTGTGTATGTTCATGTGTTTGTGTATGTGAGTATGTGTGTACACATACATGGATCTTGTAGAGACCAGAGGTCAACCCCAGGCGTTCTCAGTCACCCTCACCTTATTTTTTGAGATGAGGCCTCTTATTGGCCTGGAACTTGCTAGGCCTCCTGGCCAGTAAGGCCCAGGATCGCCTCTCCATTGCTGGAATTACACCTGATTGTTACCACCATGCCTGGCAGCTCTACATGGGTCCTGGGTATAGAATCCAGGTCTTCATTCTCAAAAGACGGGTAAGATACCAACTGAGCCATGGTCCCCATCCTCTGACTCTCTCTTCTTCACAGGGAACCAACTGGCTTTCTGTGAGGACATCTCAGAGCTTAGGCGTGGGCATAGGAAGTGACCACATTTGTGCTCACGTTGAGATGAGTGGGTTGGAAGGAGTCTGCCTGGGGTGTGGTGGCTAGTTAATTCTGTTAGTTCCTCTCTACAAAATAGTAAAGCAAAAAAAAAAAATTGCTAAATTGAAGAAACCCTTGCAATTGAAAGTGCTAACCACCCAAAATAAATCATGTCAGCACATTTCCTGAGCAACTGGGCAGGGTGGCACCTGCCTGTCACCCTCATACTCAGGAGACTGCGGCTGGAAGATCATGAGTTCAAGGCCAGCCTGGACTACATAGCCAGACCCTGCCTCAACACTGAGCAGAGCAAGTTTAATACAATCGTCAGCTTGTTTCTGCGATCCTCACCTTCACTGTGGTGGAATTCACACACTTGCCTTTAGAGCACAGACGGCATGGTTTCAGTGTCACCACACACACACACACACACACACACACACACACACACACACGCGCGAGCGCACATACACACGTGCGCGCGTAAGAGCAGCCACACCCTTCCATGTCCACCAGCATGGCTTTTCAAAGTCACACAGGTCTATGACAGCTTTGAGGGTTTCCTTCAGCGTGGAGGCCATGACTGTCTGGTGTACCAGTTCCGCAGCACAGGGCATTAAACATCAAGGAAAGGGACTGAGATGGCTCCGCTGAAAAAGCATTTGGGGACTGGAGTTTGATCCCCAGAATCACATAAACAAAACAAAAACAGGCATGGTGACATAAATTATGATCCCAGAGCGGGCAGCAGAGGCAAGAGGGCCCATGGGGCTCACTGGCTGGCTGCCCTGGCTGGCTTGGCAAGTTCTAGGTCAGTGAGAAACCCCTTCTCAAAAACAAGATAGACAGAGCCTGAGGATCAGCAACCTGGCTGAGCCTCAGGTTTGTGGGTCTTCGTGGACCTGCTGAGGCCTGAGAGGATATACCCAGGCTAGTCCCTCCCTCTGCAGGGCCTTCCTCTTCATGTCACTTTCCTGCCTCACCGTCTTTCTCTTCCCCCACCAAGGAACGTGGTGTCATGTCTGCCATCGAGACCAGACTCAGACCTGCCTTGTCTGACCATCTTTGACTCTTGGTCCCAGGTCACCCATGTCCCCATTCATACCTTGCCAGGCAAGGGCTTGCTCCCTCCTGTGTGTGTGTGTGTGTGTGTGTGACTTCGACACTTCTGGATGGTAGTTTGTGTGGTTGCTGATGTGCGCAGCCTTCTCCTCAGCCGTGTTATATTATTTCATGCTCTTTCTCTTCAGGGTCTCCTGACAGGTGTGTATTCCTCCCACAGCGCCACCCTGCTAGGAGCCCATTGTGCTGTTGGGTCTCTGAGGACACTTGCGGCAGCCCTGATGACAGGAAACCTTAGAGAGGCCTCAGGAAAAGCAGATCCGTTCTCTCCTGCTTTCCCAGAACCCAAGGGCTTCCCCTCGTGTTGTTTTTGACCCTGCGCCTGTGTTGATCTGGACTTCAATCAAAGAGGTTGTTATTGCTTTTCCTGAAATGTTGGGGTGGGTCTACCAGCAGGGTTCAGGTGCTGTGACACATCCCATCCCTGGCCGCCACCTTTCCGCGGCTTCACATACTGTGGCCCCAGAATCTCTCTTCCCAGGGTTTGCTTCTTGGGGCTTCCATAGTGCGTGAGGGCTCTGATTTGTGGTCAGACAAATATCTGGAGTTTAAACACAACATTCAGAATGCACAGGCAGGCTCCTGGGCCTCTCCGAGTCTCCCTACCTCAGGGATAGGATGCCGCTCGTAGTCCTTGACTTGTGAGTGTGGTCAGGGTGACTCGAGAACACAGAGGAGGCAAAGTCCCAACACCTCCCTGCCCAAACCATCCACACCATTGATGGAAGATTGTGGACATCGTTCACGGGGCCCATTCCTTCTGTGAGCACCTGCTTCTCCGCTTAACTTTCTAAGTCTGAAAGAGGGCCCTGGTGCAGGCAGGGTCAAACCCTCAGGGACTCCCAGGTGAGGGGTGCGTGGAGGTGGAGGACTTTCTCATCTACTTTTCTGATTTCTCAACCCCTCCCGAGTTACCTGTCCCTTCCCCCTTCTTCTGGAAGCCGCAGAGGAACTCAGACGGAGATACATTTGGTACTGTGACTCTGGCAACAGCTTGAATACAGAGCAAGAAAGGGCCGTGACCAGAGTTTGTTCCGTGCATCTCCGTCTCTGTGTCAATGGATGCTCTCCAGACAACACAGGAGAGCCAACTGGTGACTCCCCGTTGTCATGTGACTTGTACTGAGCCGATGCTTGATGCCTGGGAGGCTGGGGGCTGGTGAGAGGAGGGCTCAGGGTAGAGGAATTTACTGAGCTGGATGACCTGGGTTTGATCCCTGGGACTCATGTGGTAGACTCCCACAAGTTTTCTTCTGACTTCTACAAGCGTGCACACCCCACCCCAATGCCTATATTGGTTTTAGATACCCTCAGCTTGCCCCAGGGAAGGGTGAAGTTCCGGGGAACCAGATCTGGACTATAGAGGACAGAGGGCACACCTTACAACCCAGATTAGAGGATGCTTAGGGTTGGAGTTGTCCGTGTAAGTGTCCCCAAGAACACATGATGCAACAGGGTCGTTTGCTATGGACCCTGGAGAGTGTGTTCAATGAGAAGCGATTGGCAGAGCAACATCTGGCAGAGCAACATCTGCAAGTCAAGAGGAAGAGCTCAGGAAGGTTCAGCACACAGGAGGATCCGTCTACCAGACAGAGACAGAGGCTGGGTGTTGCAGGCAGAATGTCTGAACCTCTCTGAGCTCTGAACTGCCATAGTCACTGTGACCCCCTAGGGCCAACTTTGAGGACTTGGGAAAGCTTTGGGGACCCAGTCTGGGAGGTAGAGCTGTCAAGATTGAGTTTTGTCAAGGACTCACTATGTATACATTGTTACAGGAGTGAAAGGCCCATTTGCTATTTCAAAGCCAAAAGAGCAGGGTGGCTGGGCCACTGCTTAGAGACTGACTGGAGTATGGGGACCTGTGGACACTTAGGGGTGACTACTGAGCTCTTAGCTTGAGGGGATCCTGTGCTAATCTGCAGGGGCTCCACACATAATTTTGTGCCCGGATCCAGAAGCCTTAAAGGTATGGATCAAGGCAAGGCTCCCTGAACTTGGGAGAATTGTATAAAAATTTAGAGCAAATGACTTAAGGTCTTCCCAGATGGATGTTTGGCTGCCAGGATCCTGAGGTGTATTACCATTTCCCCTGCAAAAAATCTCCAGGAGGAATGGAGAGTGTGGTGGTCTGAGTGAAAATGGCCGACATAGACTTAAGGAGTAGCAGTATTAGGAGGCGTGGCCTTGTTGGAGTAGGTGTGACCTCCTTGGACTGGGTGTGGCTTTGTCAGAGTAGGCGTGGTCTTGTTGGGTGGGTGTGGCCTCGTTGGAATGGGCGTGGTCTTGCTAGAAGCTGAAGCCAGGTCTAGATCCTGCCACCTGCTAGTCCAGATGTAGAATTCCCAGCTCCTTCTCCAGCGCATATGCCCGGGTGCTACCACTGCTTCCCGCCATGATGACAATGGACTAAACCTCTGACCTGTAAGCCAGCTCCAAATGTTTTCCTTTATAAGAGTTACCATGGCCGTGGTGTCTCTTCACAGTAATAAAACCTCAGGTAATACAGAGAGTTCTTATCCAGGGCATTGTTGGGATAGAGAGGCCAGTTTCAGAGCCTCGCAGATACTCCAGTAGATATAGGAAAGACTCCGTTCCATGGGAATCAAATGTGCACGCTAGTGAGATTGGCAGTGGTGGTGAAAGTCAGACCTTTCCTTTGCGGCTGGTGCTGGCTTTCTGGAGGTTTGGTCCCGCACTGACCCCACCCCACCCCCTCCCTCCTGGCTGCCTCCAGTATCAGACTGCCTACTGCCTTCCTTCAGTGATACAGTTTGCCTCGCTCATGAATGGTCCTGGATTCCCAAGTCTGCTATTGATTTTCAGGCTGCAAACAAAAAATGCATTCATTGCCCGAGCCCAGCCGCAGTCGCACATTATCCACTTAGAGTCACGTTACAGAAATAGCTCGAAACAGCTTTGCTCGAAATGTTGGACACACAGCTAGGGACAGCAAGTCTCTGTTTGGCCGTCTAGCTTGGCTCTGGGAATAGCTTTTCACGCTAATAGTGTACACACCCGTCACTTTGACACAAGCGGGGATGTCAGTATTTATTTTTACCTCCAGAAAATGATGGGGCGGGGGTGGGGGTGGGTGGGGGTGGGGACAGAAAGGATGAAAGAATTTCCAGGAAGGCCCATGCCAAACACTCACCACTGCTCTGCAGGCCCCGACCTTCCCCCAGCCCTTGAATTCCTTTGGTTGAAGGAAGAGTCCGTTCTCTAACCCGGTGGAGCCTCCCTGGGGCTTCCTGGCAGGAACAGTGCCTGGCAGCAGATGCAGGGTCCTCTCACCTCTGGCTGCCCTTCAACATCTTTAGGAGCCCCCCCCCTCCCCAAGGCTTGTGATGTTGCCATCTCCCAGGTCCCATGTCCTTCTAGAGCTCCCCAAGTGACTCCCACAACAGCTTGGGCTAGGAGGCCCTTCCTGGAGCCCCACCCCCCACCCACGGATGGTGAGGTGGTCCCTATCCCTGGGTAGGACATCAGTTCTCAATATGTGGGTTGCAGCCCCACTGGGGGGGGTCCCATATCAGATGCCCCGTGTATCAGATATTTACATCAGGATTCATAACAGTAGCAAAGTTACAGTTATGAAGTAGCAACACAACATCATTTTATGGCTTGGGGGTCAGCACAGCCTGAAGAACTGTGTCAAAGTGTAGGTGCATGAGGCAGGCTGGGAATGTCTGAAGTAGGAGGAGGTCAGTCAAATGGCAAGCGACTTCAGGACACGGTGCATGGAGGTCACTTCAAGGATCACCACGGTTCCCATCTCTGCCACAGCATCTCTAAGAGCTGGGGATTTCTCCTTCTCTCTGTCCTCATACTTTGGCTCCCCATATTCCCCTCTGTAATGTAGTCTTGTATGTTAGATCCCAAGTCCTGCCACCCCAAAAACCTTCTCCTTGGTCTCAGGGCAAAAGGCACAGTCCTTGTCTGCCCCACGGGCTCTGTTGACTGGCCGCAGTAAGGTGTGCCGGTTGGCAGAGCTGAAGCCCACGCCCTGCTCTCGGGGTGTGGGACCTCAGGCAGGACCTTGATTCTCTTGGGGCTTGAACCTTCTCATCTGGGGAAGAGAGATACCTGCAGAGGCTGCCCAGGGCATAGCTGCCAGGGTCAGATGACCATATCAGTGAATATCTCATAAGGTTAGGGGTCCTAGACACTCAATCTGGTGTCTTTCATTTTTTCCTCCTGCCATACTTTAGTTGCTGTCTATGTCTCTCTATAATATCTGCTCCAATAGGGCAAGAATGGGATTGTCTTCATCACTGAGCACAGGCTGGTGTTTATCAGTTAATAATGGTTACATGGATGAATGAATGAATGAGTGAGTGAATGAATGAATGAATGAATGAATGGATCTGACTGTTGACAAGGCTTGTAGCCATCCATGCTGCCCTTGTCTTTGGGTGTGTCCTGTGGTTCTTGCTCACGATGACATGGAGAGCAGAACTACAGACTCTGTTTTGCTCCTGAGGTGACCTGGCAGCCTTGATCCACACCTCTGCCTCAAGTGCATCCTGCCTATCTGCGTGTTCAAGACTTCCCTTTACAAACAACAGCCTTTTTTAGGTCCCCCCCCCCCCCCGCCCATTTCTTTTGACAGAAAATTTACCCAACAGGACACCTAATGTGTTATTTTCCAGGTTCCATCGATCGTTTCTCTGCATCTTCTTAACGTTCACTGACTGTCCCTGAGATGGTGAATTTTGGGTTCTTGGTCAGGAAGTCTGTCACGCTCCATCACTTTGGGGTTGGCAGCCCGGAGTTTGGATGTGTAAAGATTGCTTGGGTTTCCATATTCCATGTTCTGCTTTCTGCAGTCTGGGCCTCTGAGGGACTTAACCCACAAACTGGGTTCTTTTATCCGAAGAAAAGATTTCTTTTTAATTATGTATATGTGTGTGCATGTCTGTGTGTACTTGTGCTTGTGAGCACGGTGCCCACAGACGCCAGAAAGCAACATCAGATCTCCTGGCACTGAAATTACCTATGTTTGTGAACCATCCCTATCTGGCCATTCGTGATCTCTGTCAGCCCAAACAAAGAGCTATACTTCCTATTCCTTCTGTTCTCCCCCCAAAACCACCAACCAAATTTTCTGCCTCTGTGGATTTACCTATTCCAAACGTTTTACAGAAACAGAAGCATACAACATATGACCTATGCCTTTGCCACTTTAGCATATTAGAGTTCACTGAAGCATGCCAAAGCTACATTTTTCTTACATTTATTTGTGTGTGCATGTGTGACCATACATGTGTGTGTGCACGTGTGTGTATGTGTGTGCACATGTATGTACACATGTGCATGTATGTGTGTGTACATGCATGCACATGGGCAGGTAGGTCAGAGGACAGTTTGCAGGAACCACTTCCATCCTCTTACTATGCAGGTTCCTGGGGATGAAACTCAGGTCGTCAGAGTTGGCAGTCTTTGCTTGCTGAGCCATCTCAAATGTCTCGTTTCTTTTCATGATCGAGTAATATTCCACTGTATAGATAGGCTGCATCCTGTGTTCATTCCTTCCTCTGCTTAGGAACATTTGAGTTATTCCCACATTTTTGCTGCTGGGAACATGTGGGTGTAGACCGTGTTGAATGTCTGCTTTGAATCCTCCTGGGTATGTAGCGGGAAGTAGGAGCTCAGGTCACACCTCAGCTCTGTGTGTCACCTTCTGAGGTGTCACCCATTCTTCACACGATGGCCGCTTTGAGTCTCACTCCCATTTCTGAGGTTCCTGTTGACTTCCACTCTGCTCACAGCTCACATGACCCTCCTCTGACCAATGGCTAGTGAATAACACACAGGCCCAGCTGCCTCAGGCAGGCCCTGGTGCAGCCACTCTCAAATAGTGGAGAAGTTTCATTGGCCACTCGGGCCTCGGTGTTGATCTATTAAATGGGGCCATCCCAGTGACTCCACGGCAGCTCCCTGGGGACTAAATTAGAGACTGAGTAGTTCTCAGAACTAGGCCCAGCATAGAGAGCAGACAGGTGTGCAGGTCATGAGTTGCCACGTTTAGTAAAACTCCAGCAAAGTCACAGCATATAGGCACATCCCCACACAGAGGAGTCTTGGGATCTTGGATGGAGGGAAAAAAACCTCCCCCACGGGGCTGAACTCCGACTCAGTTGGTGTCTGCCTGCTCAGAAGGTGACCACAATAGCGTGAAGGTAAGAGAAGTGCCAGGCATCACAGTGGTGTGAAGACTAACTGCTCTCAGATAAGGACAGTTTCTGATTGTGTGTGTGTGTGTGCTCGCGTGTGCGCGTGCGTGCACGTGTGCATGCATGTGCGTGTGTGTGTGTGTGTGTGTGTGTGTGTGTGTATGTGAGAGAGAGAGTGGGGGGCGAGGGAAGGGGAGGGAGATGATGTGAGCACAAACTCGCTCTTACACACACACACATGCACACACACACACATGCACACACACACACACACAGGCCAGAAGTCAGCATCTGGAGTCTTCCTCAATTACTTTCCGCCTTATTTAAGGCAGGCTGTCTCTCTGAACCTAGAGCTCACTGATCCATTTCAGCTACACAGCACATCCTGGGATCCTCCTCCCCTGCCCCCCCAGCACTGGGATTAAGGTATGCATTGCTGCACCTGGCTTTTTATGTGGATTCTGGGGGTCTGAACTCAGGTCCTCATGTTTTCATGGTAAGACTTCATGAGCAGATTTGTTTCCTCAGCCTAGCTTGCCTCCAGTTTCTGACAGGGACATAGAAACAGCAGTGAGCATGAGCTGTGTTAGTGCCAAGCCTTGAATCATCAGTCCTGGTCTCTCTCACTACCCCAGTAATAGAACTATTATGCCATTTGGCAGATGGGTAAACTGAGGCTCTGAAGAGGAAAGGGATCCTGTCAGATAGTGCCAGCAGGATTCATACCCAGATGACATGGTTATGAAGAGCATTCTTGTTCTGTTTTACATCCTTCCTTAGACGCCTTCCCAACCCCAAGAAAGCTCCCATCTTCCCATAATCCTTTGTGATAGTGGACAGCTGAGAGCCGAGGATGTTTTGGAGACTGGCGGCCATGCAGGTTGTCTGAGGGGCTCTGCCTGGAGACACAATATGCGACTGCCCTGTTGTCTTTCCACTTTCTCTGGATGGAAAAACAAACCTTTTGTTGTTGTGATGATTTCAAAGTCCCGCCGGGCCACAAGGTACCCGCTGGAATGCTACGCCAGGAACACGGCGTTGTTTCAGATGTACTGAGCTTTATCAGCTCTGACCCCTGCTTATTTATGAAAAATATCTGTCTCTAAATATGGTGCTTTGAAGGTAGGAGCGATAAGCCACCACGTGTGTCCCCAAAGTGACAAGATCTCCCCTGCCTGTACCCTGGCCTGTTGTGACGGGGACTGTCTCCGGGAACACCAACTTGTGTTCGGGGAATTAGTGAAATCAGAGCCTTCCGCCTCCACCCTGAGTCAGCCTAGATGGATCTGGGTTAGGGGGTGTGGGGACACCATGATGCTGCTGTGTGATTTAGTGGAAAGAGAGCCAGGGTCAGTGTGGACTTCATAAAGGGGGGACGAGAAGCGAGCTCTGTCTGTTTTCCACTTCCAGGGCATCCTGGGTGAGGACTTGGCCAGATGTTTATGATCCCAGGGAACATCTCCCTCCTGAGATCATAGGAGCCACCAGGTTCCACGGAGGAGGAAAGGCACCCTGCAGCCTCCTCCACCCGGAGCCCCAGAGCCCCACCCCTCGGACATCCATTGATTAGCTCTGTCTGCTGCTGCTGTCCCTGGCAGCTTAGAGCCCGTGTGGAAATATCAGAGGTTCTTGTTCCAACATGTTCTCTCTCTAGTTCCCAGCAAACTGGTTTCCCAGTGTACATCAAACCAACACACACACATACCACACACACACACACACACACATATGCACATATATACACACATACACACATATATATACCCACACACATACCCACATATATACACAAACATATACACACATATATATATACACACATCCACACATGTACATACATACACATGCACACAGGCATATACATTTGCACAATATACACACATACACACATGTACACACATACATACACATACACCCATAGATACACACACAAACACACACACACACACACACACACACACACACACGGCAGCTTTGGGCAGTGTGAGCAAAGCTTCCCGAGCCGCAGTCCGCACGCACCCTTTCTCTGCCACCCTCTAGGCCTTTCCTAGGAACGTGGTCAATGCCCAGAGGTTGTGCCCACTTAGGATTCATCAGCTCTTTAGACCTGAGAAGCTATGGACTATTCCAGAAAGTCAGCAGAGCATCTCTAAATCAGGGGACATGGTGACCACTCCACTGCTCCAGCCGTGCCCCATCCCCCATCCCACCATCAGCCCACTATCTAGAGGGCGAAGGCCAGTGCGTGTCCATCCCACAAAGAAGCTGGAATGAAGTTTGCACCCACAACACATGAGGTGCAAAGTCTGTTCTGAGCATGAAGGTACCTGTATCTGCCCCTCTCCGCCATGAGCCCTCCACCCACGCCTCACTGCTGGAAGGAAGCTCCTTGTATATGGGCTATAAGAGATAACCTGAATTTAGGCACACAGCCATCCTGTTCCACGGTGGGCTCCTCTCAGAAGCTCAGGGATGCTCTACAGGCTGACTCTGTCCCTCCGAGACTGACAGAGGAGACGGGGTCACCATTTACAGTTGAAGGGTCTGACATGGCCACAGATCTTCATCTAAAGGTTCTTGAGAGTGGACACACTGGGGACCGTGTGAACACAGGCCGTTTCCTGGTCTACTGCAGTGTGGTCCGGTGACTTCCACAGAGGACCACACACTGTGCACAGCTGAGGCCAGACACACAAGAGAAAAGCAAACACAGGTCCAAGCATTAGAATAACTCACCAGCCCATAGCAGAAAGGCCAGATGCTCTTCCACAGGCGGCAATAAACAGAAAGGGCGGGGTGGGATCCATCCTTGCTGTGAAATATTATTCAGTCATACAAAGGATCAATTGGGCTGGAGAGATGGCTAAGGGGTTAAGAGCACTGACTGCTTTTCCAGAGGTCCTGAGTTCAAATCCCAGCAACCACATGGTGACTCATGAACATCTGTAATAAGATCTGATGCCCTCTTCTGGTGTGTCTGAAGACAATTACAGTGTACTTACATATAATAAATAAATAAATCTTTAAAAAAATTGTTTAAAAAGGACCACTAACCCTATTTATGCTGCTGCATGGATAAGCCCAGTGAGAGAGACCAGACAACCCTGGGTCATTGAGTCTGTTTATAGGAAACACCTAGAACACACAAGACTAGATGGCAGAGGTGGGGTGAGGACTGGAGGAGGCTGGGTTTCTCTTAGCAATGGAACCCATTATGGACTAGAGTGGTTTTGAACTGCATACGGGTGGCCAGACGACTGAAAGATGAAAACCCTTGAGCTGTACTTAGAAACAGGATCTGAGTGGGCCGTGGACGGTATACGTGGAGAGCTGCTTGGAAGAAGGTGTGGAGGGGCTGGGCGGTGGTGGCGCACGCCTTTAGTCCCAGCACTTGGAAGGCAGAGGCAGGCAGATTTCTGAATTTGAGGCCAGCCTGGTCTACAGAGTGACATCCAGGACAGCCAGGGCTACACAGATAAATCCTGCATCGAAAAAAAAAGGTTTGGGGAAGCCTGGAGCTGGGGTGCTGGGGCAGGGTAGGACTGGAGGCCCCTGCCTCTCTTATTGGTTCACATCTTGGAAATGCGTGTGAGTGGATCTGACTAGACACGCCCACTGGTGTTTTGCCAAATGTCCAGGAGTGGAACGGGAGGCTTTGGTACGGGGCTCGGGGGCTCTCTTCCCACCTCTGTTTCAAGCATGGACCCCTCAGGCCTTCCATTTCCTCACTTTAGACGCAGCCTGATAGCCTGGTGACACAAATCAGCCTGGGACAGCCACCAGGACTTTCCGGAGTCCTTGTATGGTGACCCAGTGTTTCTTGGTCAAACTCACTCTCTGACCTGTGACCTCTCCCTGCCCTTCCCCACACATTGGAGTTGGAAGTCACTTCCTTCTAACTTCCTCTTTCCCAGACAGAGCCCTGGGTCTGACCGCCCCCACCCCCCCCACCCCCACCCACCCCACCCCACCCCACCCCACCCCCGGCCAGGGCTGAGAGCACAGGGCACTCAGTCTCTGCCTGCCCAGATTAGTGACAGGACTGTCTCTTGCCCTGTCCGTCCCCGTCTGCGGGACTTCAATGTAAGCTGCCGGAGAAGTCAAGGTAAGAAGGTTCCCTAAACTGGCCCCGGGGAGTGCCCAGCAGAGTCCCTTTGCATCCTGTGCCTTGACTATGTGTGTCTCCGAGGGACAAGCATCTTCATATCGATATCTTTTCATTATAAACTACAGTGAGAGTCCAGACAAGTATGAAGGCAGCTTGCCCACCATCAAGAGATCATCAGTTTTTGTTTGTTTGTTTTGGTTACATGTTTTGTTTTTGAGACAGGGTCTCTCTCTATACACCCAGACTGAACTCTTATTTTCATAAGTAAATGTTTTATTAATATGTAACAAATGCCTCAAAAATGACAAACTTGGGAGAACTCCACAGTACACACCCAGGTCATCAGAACCCAGTCCCAAAGGGAGCAAAAGCACTGACCACCTTATCACCCCCAGGTCCCAGGGCCCTCCAAGCCCCTCTCCACCCCCAGGACTTGAACCATGGCTGTTTTCCTAAGGAGGCCTCTGAGCTCACCCTGCAGAGAGAGCCGCCCTGCTTCTCTGTGGACATCCACTGCACTCCCCTGTCCCTCTGCTCTGCCTCCCAGGGCCTTGTACAAGTTCAGTCATTATGCTGTGGACACCTTCAAAGGTGTGCCCTGATCAGCCTAGCTGTGTCCCTGTGGTCTCTGTGGAGTGTGCACAGGGCTGGGTGCCACCGAGTAGCACCCTGGGCATACGCTGCTAAGATGTCCCCAAGCCAGTCTTCCAAGTGGTAGCACCAATAGATGTTCCACAGCAGCAATGAGGCTCCATCTCCCAACTCAGTCACTCTGGGTAAGTGTCCCTCACAGCAACCAATATGAAGTGATGTGGTATTAATAATTTCCATTTTCCTCATAACCAATATGGTAGACACTAACTATACCACGTTCGACCTTGCCTGTTTAAATCATGGATGTTCAACCAAGGTCTCCTTGCTTCTCTGCTTCTATAATCTTTTCCACCTAGAGGTGACATGGGGCCAAGAGGAGGTCTCTAGATCACTGGGGCCATGTCCATGGAAGGTCAGTGGGACCCCCAGTATTCCAGTTCTCACTTCTATCTTTGTTAAGCCTCCTCCCTGTGAGGTTAGTGGCTTAGCTCCATCAGTGGGAAGCTGGTCACTGATTGGAAACAAAATAACCTTTTTTTTCTTTATAAGCAGCTGGTCTCAAGCATTTTGTTACAGTAACCACAGGCAAGCACAGTACCCGTGTGTACTATTTCAAAACCATCTAGGAAAAACTTTGAATTTCTGATTAATCTACTGCTTCTGCTTTCCTGTCCAGGGGTGTTCTCACAGTGTCACACACCCGTGTCACTTACATGCTCACGGCTCCTGTTCACACCCATGCCTCTCACACCCGTACCTCAAACACACTAAGTGTCGATCACAGTGCATCACGCCTTGATCATTCCGCTCTTGCCTCCCAGCCACACCCAGACCTCACTGGTGCGTGCAGACAGGTGGAGTGGCTTGCCTTTGGAGCTAGTTTTGGTGTGATGCCCACCATCACTTTGAGGAAGCCAAGCTCTTAGTGTGGAACCTTGCTCAGTGCAGCCATAGCATCTCCCATCTTCCTCCCTATAGTGTCTAGTGGACACCCCCTCCCTGCCACAGATAGAGTCAGTGTTTGTGTGCAGGTGGCTAGATTGGGGGTGACTCCGGAGGTTACAGGTGGTAAGGCCACTGAGAAAATAAACCAGTGTAGGGCCTGCTGAAAAGATACTTTGGTATGTATCCCTGGGAGGGCACTTATTGCCCCTACAGTTCTTAGAGGATGTGCAGTGCCCTCTACAGTTTTCAGCCTTATAGCATGGGGCACTGGTTTACACCCTGCATTGCCTCTGTCCTGACTGAACCACTGGGGACCCCTATGGGTCCTTCTGTGAGCAGAGTTTCTCACGGGGTCCTATTGTCTTGGTTGGTGACTGCCTGCTCCAGCAGGACCCTTGCTTAGCAACTTATCTTCCCAACGACCCCATTTCCAAAGGATGTCACAGCCAAGGTCCTGGCAGGTTGGACAGCAGCATCTGAGTTTGGAGGACACAATTTATTATGTAGCAGGGATGGAAGGGGCAGAGGGGCTGGGATATCACCCAGGAGGTGGCTGGATGAGAACCCGGGGCTGGTTGATAGGTGTGTCCTCAGGTCCCAAGGCAGGGCACCCATGAAGGTGTCTCCATGACATTCGGTATTGTGGTAGAAGGGCTTTGGTGTGGTCGTTGTGCACACGAACACTAAGCTCTGTCCCCTGACTGGATTTTAGTCGTCTGGGCACTCCCTCATCTTCAGACTGTGGCCTTACCATGTGGAAAAGAGATGGACTATGCACCACTCACTGGACTGAGCCTTGTGCCTGCCCCGCCCCCGCCCCCAGGTTGGTGAGGTTGGGGGAACAAGAGTGCCCCCACCCCCACCAGCCTTGCGCTGAGTGCTGGCCAGCACTTTGGCCTTCGGATCCCTAGAGCCCGCTGCTGGCTATCCCCCTGCCCCGGAGAGCGATCCATCTCCAACCTCGAAGCTGTCTAGACTTGTTATCAGGCCCCTAATTCCTGAGAGCTGAGCGGGCAGTGGGCTGTCGAGATAGTAAGGGGGTGAAGTCACTGGCGTAAATCTGAGGCAGGAAGTCCATTCCGGGCCGATGGACGAGTGTGGGCCAGTGCCCGCGGGCTGAGATAACGCGTCTAGACTCAGCTGGCCATTTCCTCCTCTTCCGTGTGTCCTGTGGGCCTCACCCTGCCTTCCTGCTCGCCCACTGCCCCAGTCCTGGGAGAAGCCCCTCTGGTGGAGGCCTCACCATTATCTGAGGAGCGGCTGTTGGGGACTCTTGGCCTCAGCTGGGTGTGGATCCTTTTCGAAATCCCAGAGGCCTTTCTGGGAAGGTCATACTGGCCTCTGTCACTGTCATTTCAGAGAGTCCAATGGGTTAGGGAAAAGTGACGTTTTTCTCCCTCCCGTAGCCAAAGGTCACTGGAAGGCCATGGGGGGGGGGGTTGCTGGGAGGACCCAGTTGATGTCAAACAGACCTAGCTATTTCCACAAGTCCTGCAGGAAAAAGCCAGAGCGAGCAAGCCTTATCTGTGACAGCCTCAGGCTTGTGGGACGCTGTACAACGTTTTGTTTCTGGAAAGAATAGCTTGTTCCATTGACCTGTTGGTACACTGGCTGATCCTGAATCTTGAAGCTAGAGTGGAGCCAAAGCCTCCTGCCTCCAGAAGCCCACAGTGTGCAGGGGCTGTGTGTAACCCAGCAACTAAGGACTCAGGTGGAGACCACAGGAGAAGACCAGCCTGTGTCTCTACCAGTTACCTTCAGTCTCTGAAACCTGGTGGTGTGCCCTGGGGACTGTGATCTGGTGGGGGATGTCCCCATAGGAAGGAAGAAGGTGTCCAGAGAGTCACGCCTCCTCAGCCAGCAACCGCAGAAGTCAAGAGGGCCTGTGAGTTCAGCACCATGTGTCCGTGTCCGGAGCTGCACACACATCATTTTGTCATAGATGGGGAGACGGCTCAGTAGTGAAGTGCTGTGCCTGGGGCTCACTGGATTACTTGGTGAGTTCTAGGCTAATGAGAGGCCCTGTCTCAAAAAAAAAGTAGATGATATTCCTCTGGAGTGGCACACATCTCAACAGCCACAGCCACACCAACACACACAAGTACACTGACATGCACACATATGCATGCACACATAAGCACACTGACACGCACACATATACATGCACACACATGCACATACTTGCATACATAAGCACACACACAAGCACAGTGACATGCACACATGTGCATGCACATGCATAAGCACACACACAAGCACAGTGACATGCACACATATGCATGCACACGCATAAGGACACACATGCACACATACATGCACACACATGCATATACATAGATGCATACACATGCACATGTCCATAGGTACATACACATGTATGCACACACATGCACACACACATACTACCATGAGTACCCCTTAAGCCCCTGTGCATGCCTGTTGGAATTACCCTTAGCCTGAGGCTCAGTGAACAGCATCCTCTGAGGAGCCTTGTTTGTGAGGAGCTGGGTTAGAATCAGAACGCAGGTGGGGCTGATCTCAGAGCTCAGAATCACTCTCGGAATACTGCTGTTCTGAATGACACAGCTTGTGTCTTGAAGCCACCGCTTCTGTCCTGTCAAGCTCTGTGGTTACACAGCTGAGAAAGGGGGTCAAAATGCTAGATACCTTGGTCACTGCTGGGCCCCTCCTGCCTCTGCCATCAGGCCTGCATTTTCCTGAGATTCAGTGAGGCCCACTGAACCCTTGCCAAGCACTCTCCACAGACATGAGAGTCAATGTGCACGGCAGACAGCAGAGACAGCCAGGGTGGCCAGAAGTCCTCTCAGCTGTGGATGGGGTTTTAGTGGGACCAGACTCCAGGGAAGGGACCAGACTCACGTCCTATAGAACCACAGCAGAGGATGCTGCTGCTACTCAAGTCCACGGGGAAAGCTGTGTGGAAATGACGGGTTGTGTGACAGTTAGATAGCCAGATGGGGTTACTAGCCAAGTTGGGGTTAGTATGCAGCCATGAAAAAGAACAGTGCCCTCTCTATATCCAACATGAAGTCCTTGCCAAAAGAGATCAGTAGGAAATGATAAAAGTACTACAGGCCCCTACACAGGAGGCATGTATCCCACACACGTGTGAGCACATGCACACATGTTCCCCAAAGGCTGCTGTTCTGTCACCGCAGATCTCTTTGCTCCTGCACTATCATAGGTGCAGCCGGAGAAGGCTGGGGCCCATTTATAGACAGAGCTGGGAATGGGACATATCTGTCTGTCTCAGGGGAGCTGATCGGGTCACAGAGCTCAGCCCTGTGGGATTGCATCACAGAGACTCAGGAGCCCCAGGCAGAGATGGATGGCCTCGGCCAGCACCGAGAGGCACCATTCGGCCTGGTCAGCTCTTTTAAGAAGTTTGACAGTGGGAGGCCTGTGGAGGGCACTGGGCACTTTGCAGCCTCCCCATGACTGGGACTTTCTGGCTGGTCCAGTGGGAGGGGCAGGGTCAGGGGTTATCTGCAGGTGGGTAGGGGCCCCTGGGCCTGCACATCTGCTGAAGCCATTAAGGGGCCCCCTCTGCTCCCAGGAGGGTTGTGTCTCTTTAGCACCAGGCTCAGGTTTCTGACCTCTGAGCTCCTGGTATCTCTGCACACCAGGACCTTAAAGAGCTTTTCACATTCTCAATGGGATGGACCTCGGTTAGAGGGACAGCCAGGACGAGTGACAAAGGGTCACTCCTCTCTGCTCGGGGTGAGATCTGAATCGCTGCCGCCGACCTGGGGTGCTGCCCAGATGGTGTGCAGGTGGGAGGTGACATTTGTTCTTGACACCAAGGATGCTGGTGAGGCCAACAAATGGTAGCCATGTGTCCCGTGGGGGCCCAAGAGCCAAATTCAGTCCAGGAGGCACCCAGATTCCAGTTCAGACCAGCAGGAGGCAGCAGGGGGAGGAATAGGCTTGGCTCTTGGTAGACAGCCCTTAAGAGTCAGGCAAAGTGCAGACCTCTGCAGGCCCATCTGAGAAATGGGATCAAATCCTGCCTGAGCAGATCCAGTGGTGGGAGGGGACATGAGAGACCATGTATCTGACCATCGTACTTCCAGGAGGTTGGGCATGATAAACACAACCCCTGCCACGCCGTGCCAGGAAACCCCTCACCCCACTTGATATACGAGGAAACCAAGAAATTCACCCGCAGCCTGCCCCTTCAACATAGATAGCACCAGCAGGTCCCAACACAGGTCACCCTGCTTAGTTTTCAGACTCAGAGGGGCAGCAGCCATTTCCGGCTTGCAGCTCTCCCCCTATCCCTGGCTCCTGTCTGCAGGCGAGTCTTGGAGTATGTGCTGGCCCCTGGAGGAGCACTAATCTCAGTTTCTGCACAATCTCCAGGGAGGGTCGTGCTGCACAGACGTGCAGGCACAGGCGGGCTTCTCAAAGCCTGGAGCTACCATGCGCCTGCCTGAGTCCTAGCAGCATGGACTAACCGTGAATGGGGCCCTCTGATTATCTATCTGGGGACTCCGGCCTGCCTGAGAGCCCTGGGCCTGCTCCTGCCTGAACCCCTCCAGGAAGGGCATGTGGCACTGTGTCACAGGGTAGAGAGGCTGGCGAGTCCCCACGTCCTGCCGGAGTCACGGTGGTCAATGGCTTCTCTGTTCTTTCTTGGCATTTATTGAAAATTGATTACCATGTCTCAGTGAATCATTTCAAAGTCCTTCAGGGGATACATGCCTTGTCATTATTTTATAGGAAAGGAAACATGGCAGGGGGCACAAAAGGTTCTGAGCCACAAGACTCAGAGCTGAGCCCAGGTTGCACTTTCTTTCCATAGCCTTCTGCGACAGGGGTGGGGTCCCCTTCTCCAGGCTGCTTACTCAATGGTGTGTGTGTGTGTGTGTGTATGTGTGTGTGTGCATGTGCATATACATGTGCATATGTATGTGTGTGCACATGTGCACATGCATGTGTTATGTGTATATTCTTGCATGTGTGTATGCATGTTTGTATATATGTGCACATGTCACGTGTGTACGTGCATGTATTCACATGTGTATATGTACTTATGCATGCATGCGTGTATGTATGTGTGTGTGTTCGAGCACACATGTATGCACACCATGGTTGCAAAAGTAAGTTTTCTCTTTTCACCATGTGGGTCCCAAAAGACTGAACTTGGGTTAACCAGGCGTGCAGGTAAGTCCCTCCACCTGCTGGTATACATCAACCACTGCCCTCTGGCTTCACTTTATATTGTGAATACAAGTTTCAGGAAGTTACCTAGGTTGGCCCCAAATTCTCCATCCCCCTGCCTCAGCCTCCTGAGGACTGGGATGTATCAGCTGTCACTCTTCACTTCTAAATGGTTGGGAGCACAAAAGAGCAATGTGGGGAGGACGGGGACACAGACGTGTGACCTGGAGTTCCCCTGCACGACATGCCAGGGAGACCTCTCCTCTACCCCTAAACCACTTGGTTCTGAGCCTCAGAACATTAACCAGCCATGGGTTGAGGGTGACAGGTAACAGGGCCCGCTGTCACCCCAACATCAAGACAAGGCCCAAAGTTCAGAAGCCACCAACTGGTTGTTTCTACATGAGAGACCCCAAGGCCTTCCTTGTGAGAATTCCATATTTACCTGCCCATGTTCCAAAACTCCTGCCCAAGTGCACACAGCAGACCCACAGCGAGGTACAGGGATGTTGCACCTACCTCTCGTGGGGCTCTGCCGAGGCCAGGCTAACCACAGTCTATGCCTTCTGTGTATCGGAAGCCAGCCGTCCCATCTGCTGCCCGAGAAAGGCCTATGGACACCAGCTACACCTCTGCAGCCTCTGACACTGGCAGGTTCTGTCTGACCCTGGATGACCTCGGGACTCACTTCTCCACAGAATCTGCTCCTCTGTGTTCAGGGCCACCCTCTGCTCACCTCCCCCCTACCCCCCTACCCCCCCCCCCCCGCTTGCTGCTTCCGCTCTCATGTCCCCCGAGGGAGAGCTTGTGTCTTTATTTCAAGTGCTTTATTACAGGCATGCCAGCAAGAAGGCACCTGTGAGACGAAGTTCCCTCCCGCTGGTGCGCTATTGGCTCAATGGCGCCCCCTCTGGCCAGGTGGATTAACAACCGGTACAGATTGATCTTGGCAGATTCCCTTTCCAAAATCCCCTCTCTGCTGGCACTTAGTAAGCTCTTACTGTTTATCTGCCTTGGAGAGGGTCCAGGGATGGAGGCAAGGCGGTTCCTCTGCCACAGAGATGAGAGAAAAGGCACGGGATCCTCTTGCAGGCTGGGCTTTCCGCCTGGGGCCTAGGGAGCCTGGTGGGGGCAGGGCGGCGTGTAAAGTTTCCTCTGTCCTCCTCAGTGGCCCCTGCATTCTCCCCCTTTGGCTCCCAAACGATCCATCAGTCCGTGGCTCACCTGTGAAACCCAAGGCTGGGAACCTCTCTGCTGCTCTGTTACAAAAATCAAGATTTATCGGAACATGACAGGCCTGGAGGGTTTTATGACATGCACGGCGCCAATTCCTCCCGCTAACCTATTTGTCCCTGGTGGGGCGGGAGTGGTTTACGACTGCCAACACCACTCCATCTGCTCCAGGAGCTTGTGACGCTGACAGCAGGGACAAAATGTCCAACCCTGTCCGGGCCCCGCGGCAGGATTATCGCTTCAGGACTTGGGGGCACGGGCGGCTCTCCTGGAGAAAGACCCCGGGCTCACCCCGGCTCTGCCGGTGGGGATGAAATTCAAGCAGCTCTGACAGTCTGTGAATTATCTGTCTTGCAGCCTCCCTCCTCCTGGCTCTTTTATCTCCACAGTGGAAGCCACATCAGGGTAGAAATGGAGGATTTTCTCCCCGTGAACCGTTCTTTTGACATGTCTACAAAGGCCTCGTGACACCCTAATTGCCTTCGTCTCGGGAAATAAGGACACGATGTAGGGACCATTTGGAACGTCTTAAAAGGAGAGGTTGGCCGGTTCTGGAAGCTTCCAGAGAGGCTAGGGGGTATGGCTGGCCATGACCAGCTTGTGGGGATAGCTCCGGGGTCCAGGGAGGGGTCCTCACCAGGCCACCAGAAGTACTTGTAATGCCACACAAGCTGTCTCAGGCCACACCTGGTCATGAGCATCCCATACACTTGTCTTACTCATGATGGCGTTTTTGGTGTGTTTGGTGGGTGAGCTCTGCCCCTCTTCAGCCTGAGAGCCTGCTCCACGAGGCTGAGACCCAGAGGCACATGACAGGCTGAAGAGGGGGCTGGTAGGTGACTCCACCAAAAGCTACTTTCTGCTGAGAAGGGTCCAGGCAGGAGGATCATACCAGTTGCTGCAGGAGACCAAGGTGGCTGCCTCAGGAATGGTTGATGGCAGTCACAGCCACTGATATTGCAGGGTCAAGTGTTTCCCAAGGCATCTAAAGCTGCTTGTCGGGCAGGGTCCTTTTGGGGCGAGGCCAGGGCAGAGAACACCCACGTACCTCCTGACCCACAAGTGGAGACCCAGGCTGCAGAGCAGGGCGGGGTCTCCACAGCCGTCTGCACCTTATCCACTCTGTATGTGCACCAACCAACCCAAGCTCACTGACCACCTCCAGCGAGAGCCTATGAGCTCAGTATGCAGTAGGTGCCCACTTGATGTTCAAGGATTCCAGGAAATCATCAGCTAATCCAACAAAGAAGACGCAGAACCCCTTGTCTGGCACTTAACAGTGGATGTGGTCTCTGGCAAGGCCATGAGCCCAGGGCTGAGATGCCAAGAGGGCCAGGGCTGCTGGGAGGACAGTGCAAGATGCTGTGGGTGACATCTGTAGAGAGGCATGCAGAAAGTGCATAATAAAACCTCAGCCCAGTGGAGAGGAGGAGGAGGAGGAAGAGGAGGAGGAGGAGGAGGAGGAGGAGGAGGAGGAGGAACTCAAAGAAAACCTCTGTCCCCTCCCGCAAAGCACCACCTTGGGAAACCTGGATGCCCGAGTGCCCAGTGAGCAGGAGGGCTGTGCCACCTTGCATTCTGAGCATGGCACGTGCTCCTTACAGCTGGACCTCTGGGATGGCGTACACCATCCGGTGTCCATGGCCAACAGAATGTATCTGAGTGGCACAGAGCAGCCCCCGCATACCACTATTTATTGGCCTTAAATGACCAAATATAAGACACATTGACTCCGAGTGCCCAGTGTGGCCTCACTTCCAGAGTCCCACCACCCCATGGTGTGGCCAGGGGCACACAGGTACCTGCTGAACTGGTTGTGACTTGAACTTAAAGGAAGGGGCGTGCTGGATGGCTCGGTCACAGGAAGCTTCAAACATCCAACCTCAGGGGAGTAGGGCTGGGCGTGGTGCTGCACACTTGAAAACTCAACATTCAGGAGGTAAAGACAGGAGGCAAGCCAGTCTGGGATATGAGAGAAAGGAGAGAGAGAGAGAGAGAGACAGAGACAGAGACAGACAGACAGACAGACAGACAGACAGAGACAGACAGACAGAGACAGACAGAGAGGTTGACATTACCCACACTGGTCCTCAAGGTGAGAAGGGTGTGTGGAAGATTAACCCACCAGGTTTCTGCTGAACCCCAACGTACTTGCATATAGCACCTCCTGTATAACTGTTCTGTCGATCATTTAGCACCTCCTGTATGCATAAGACTTAAAACCTTGTTGCCAGAGGTTCAAATCCTCTCCCTAATAGTGCATTTTATTAGCATAATGCATCATTTCATGCCATTTAACACCACAGATGGGTTGGGAGGTGTTTTTAAAAGGCAGTGGATCATAGAAAATCTACATACTGTATTTTATGCTACAACTGTAGCATTTTATGGACATTTTAGAGGACAGTCTGGTCAGTTCTCATGAATATAAACACAGTCTCACCATCAGGCCGGCAGCCACAGTTCTGGAGTTTGATAAGACGGGGAGGTAACTTGCATTCACCCACCCTGCGTAGCTGTGATCACTTCAGGACATAAGCTGTGGCCTAATCTGGCCAGTAGAATATTACTCAGCCCTGAAAAGGAAGGTGCTGCCAAGTTGGTGTGCTGGCCTGGAAATCTGAAAGGGCTGTGCAATGCGCGATTTCAGTTCTAGGATGTTCTGGAAAGTACAAAACTGTGGAGACAAGATCCGTGGTTGTGTGTGGCCGCTGTGGAGGGAGCACACAGCACCACAGAAGCTTCTCTGTCTGTCCAAAGCCATAGAAAGGGTAGAACCAGGAGGGGCCCGGGGGCCGGGGGGAGGAGAGAGATGGCTGTGGAGTCTGGAGGGTCATGGTATCAGCTGGCTCAGCAATAATCATGTGTGTCACAAGATGTTTGCCAGGAATGACAAAGTGCACAGCAGGGAGAGAGGGAATGTGTATCCCAACTGTTCTTTCTGCTGAGTTTTCCATTAAGCCTAAAATCTGCTCCCCAAAAGCATCTTTAATGATGAGGATAATATCGTTAGTAAAACCAGCATCAGATGCTGGACCCTGAAGCCACACGGCCCAAGGTCAAATCCTGCTGCTTCTGGACAGTTCTGTATCGACGTCAAGGTGACTGTTCCTGGCATTACCTGGGTGGGGGTGGGGAAGGGTTTTGCAGATATGACAGGAGTCCGTGGTCGGCTGATTTTTGGTGAGGGAGATTGATGTAACACACCTGGATGGGCTGGCTTTAATCAGCCAGGGGCTCTGAAACAGGGCTGGGTCTTCCTTCCTTGAGGTCGGAGGAACCTGATCAAGATGGTAGCTCTGTCTCCCCAGGGGCTGCTTTGCATACTTGGACTAGCTTGGCACCCCAGCAAGTGGGGGCTGGGCCCTAGCCATGAACCTGTTACTGTGAATCTCTATGTATCCATTCTTCAGCTCAGAGTAGACACAGCACACACAGCTAAGTGACCAGCCTCAGTTTCCTGCCCTGCAACTGAGACCTGCCGTCCCGCCCGCTGTAACCGTTGGGGGTGGGTGGGCTTGGTTAGTCCCTGTGGGATGCACCAGGGCTGCCAGTCACAGCTGAGGTGGCACGGTTTGACTCCTGCTGTCCTGGATTCTACTTGTCATTCACGCCTTGTGCTCTGCACCAGCTGTGCCAAATCTTCCCAGGGGACAGAGAGGAGCACCCCACGGGTTTTCATTAGACATCCTGGGAGGGCCTGACTGGCCTGACTGTGCTTGGAGCTGCGAATTCTTCACGTTCCTCCTTGGCCTGGCACAGCCACGACCCTGTCATTTAAAATAATAATAATAAATTTGGTGTTTAAAATTAAAGAGAGAGAGAGAGAGAGAGAGAGAGAGAGAGAGAGAGATCGCAGTCTTCCTCTCCTGGACTCATTTCCTGTGGTGTTTCCCTGGCCTAATCGAAACCCGACAGGCTGCCGGCGTGGAGGAAGCCGGCCTCCCCTGTGTGGGGGCAGAGTTCAGCATGGAGAATGGTAGTTTTGTTCAAGGGTGGGAAGAGGTGGTGGCGAAGGGCTTTCCCCGCCAAACCCAGGAATAAAAGAGTCCCGAGGGGCTCCTGTTGAAGTATAGCAGGCACTGTGGCTAGGGTGAGGTGAGGGGGTGCTGGGTCATAGGTCACTTACCAGCCTCCCCTAGGGCTGTCCCACTGAGGGAGGGGAGAGAGTGTTGCCCCTTGAGGTCTTGTGAACAAATGATCATCTGTGATAACACTGACACACCGTGGGAGCGACACCATCACAGGATTAGGGACATCACCCAGGTGTCTTACAGGCCATCCATACCAAGCCAGTTTTGTGGGTACCCAAGGAGACCCTGGGAGTAGATGACATCATCCCATCACTGTGGAGGGAAGTTCAGTCCAGCAGGGTCACAGTAGAAGCCTCTTTCGGCTAAGAAGGATGCCACACCACCGTGCTGAAGGGGACCAGGGGCAGTATCCTGGGGAGGCCACTCCATATGGTGCTCACTGGGGTGCTGCCTGTGTTGGCTGATGGGTACGGAGCAGCCTCTGGATCACCCCCCTCCCTACCCGTCCCCCCCTCCCCGGGGGTTAAAGGGCTAAGATACCACAGCCAAAGACGAATCTCATTTCCTTCTGTTTTATTTCCTGCTGCCAGCTGGACTGGTTTTTTTTTCATGTCAAGCTGAATCTGACAATTTATCAATACAGCACAGATACAGATTTGGGTGGGTGGAGTTTAGCAGATTCACCATGCGATATTGGCATACCGTGGAGGGGCCCACTGAGGAAGCCCAGACTCCTTGGGCAACCACATGAGGCTATGCTAGAGCTCTGATCTGGAACAGTTGCTAGGAAATATTGCTACAAGTGTTCCCCCCTCCTTGCAAAGCCCATGTTTTGCTCAGAAAGCTTTTCCAGGAATGAATGAGGCCATCAGGATTTCTGGGACAGTCTGCTTCATTGAAAGTCAAGGGATCGTGGGTAATAAACGCATCTAGGAAGTCCCAATCCCAGCAGTCTGGATGAAGACATGACTAAAATGTAGTATCCGTGTGCTGGCCAACAGATGCACGGAAGTGACTGTCACGTATCCAAAAGATGGCAGGGCATGTCATTTGGAAGGGCCAAGTTAGGACGACTTAGGAGAGCGTGTCGTTAGGGTTCACGATTAGAGAGCTTTGGCTCATCACTGTGGGGAAGGCCCGTGGAGGCTCCATTCACTGCGGGGATTATGGTTGAGGCTTGTTCATAGAGTTCACCTGAGAAGCCAGGAAGGCAACCTGGAGCCAGGGTATAACCATCAAGGATCTGCCCTCAATAATCTGAGTCTACCAGGCTGGCTGGCTGGGGACATTTCAAATCTGAACTCTAGTGGGAAAGTAGATCTGACTGCTCCGCTAGCACTCAGTAAGATAAGGCACACGACAAACCAGGGCCCTCTAGCGCTCAGCACACCCATGCTTGCAAAAGACTCTCTACAGAGTGCAGAGGCAGGTAAGCCAGTGACCCATCGGCCGGCAGGTCCAAAGGCTTGAATGAGTTCCCTGCACAAGAACACATGCAGCCAGTGGGAGAAAACGGGCCCGAACAGTGATGTTTGCTAGGAAAACAGATGTTGGAGTCAGAGTCCAGATGCTGCCGCTGTCGTCAGAATGAAGGAGCAGAGATAGACATCATCCCTGAGGATCTGCAAGGTGAGGAGGGACTGGAGTTCCTGCACAGCAGTGGTGGGGTGTGAACCAACCCAGGTCAGAGATGCTGTGGTAGTGTCCATGAAAGCCAAATGCCTGCCTGTCCTAGGAGAGACAGAATATATATATATGCAGCGAGCGTGGAATCCGGGAGAGGGACTCTTTATTCATAATAAAGCCAAACTAGAAAATGCCCCTGGAGTCTTGGAGCACAATGACCAGGAGATTGGCAGATACCCATGTGTGAAGACGTGAGGAGCGCTTGCAGACTTCTGCTTGTGTGAGGCTCTGAAACAGGCGACTCCATTGGAGAGTGAGAGGGGCGTGGGAGATGGTCACTCTTTTTTTTTTTATATTTTTATTTTCTATATTCTTTGTTTACAATCCAAAAGCTCTCCCCTTTCCCAGTTCCCCTCTCCCCATATGTCCCATAAGTCCTCTTCTCTCCATCCATTCTCCTATCTTTCCCCCCTCCCTTTTCTCTGTCCTGGTACTCCCCTACAATGCTGAATGAAGCCTTTCCAGGATTAGGGCCCTCTTCTTCCTTCTTCATGGAAATCATTTGATATGCTAATTGTATATTCAGTATTCGAAAGAAAGGGGTTCCAGAGGGCCTCCTAGGAACCCCCTGTGCACACACAGGTAAGAAGCACTTAAGCTGTGTGCTTGGCATCTGCACATCTCGCTGTGTCCTTCCTGATAGAACCAGGGGCCAGCATTAACACAGATGCCACTGTCAACTTGGCCATAGGCTAATTCGAAGGGACAGATACACTCTGGGGCACTTAGGGGAGGGGCACCTCCATTGAGATTGGGATGGTGCATTGAAACTGAAGTCAAGCAATGCTAGTCCCTCTCCTCCTTCTCCCTCATAAAGATGCCTTTATATACACTCACCCCAAAAAAGTATAAACAGGAGTTTCATTGATATCAATACCCTTTAAAGTCTAAGTAGTGGGATTTGCCTTTCCCAAGCACTGAGGTCCTTGTCGAGTCCCCGATTGTGTCGCACAAATTTAGACAAGAAAGTAAACATCCCCAGCCCATGGCAGGAGCCTGGGAAGGCAGCTAGGGATGACGTCACTTGGACATTTGAACTGTTCTGGCCACATAGACAGGTAGAAAGAACCTTCGGGGTGGGGGGGGGAGGAGTCCCAGAACTTAGGCTCCCAGGGTTAACGCTCCCCAGATAGCTTGGGTCTTGGAAAGCCATTCGAACAATGATAGAATGCAATGCTGTTGGCCACAGGGTGAGCCGGGAATGGTTGCTCATCAGAAGATAAGCGATTCTTCAGAGCAAGTCAGACAGGAAATAAAAGCTGCAGGAGCCAGGACATCTGATAAAATATCCACTCTTGTCCAGATTCTGAGCCCTCTTCTGTGTAGGTTGATTCTGCATTGAAGACCGTCTTTATTCTGGAGTCTAGTCTGAGCTCATCTTCGGCACCCCTGGAGAACCATGGATTTGGTTTTTTAGAGACAGGGTTTCTCTGTGTAGCCCTGGCTGTCCTGGAACTCACTCTGTAGACCAGGCTGGCCTCGAACTCAGAAATCTGCCTGCCTCTGCCTCCCAGAGTGCTGGGATTACAGGCGTGCGCCACCACCACCCAGCTGAGAACGGCTTTCAAAGAACCTAAGTCAAAGCAAGAAGTTTTCTTGAGTGTCTGTGAGGAGCTGCCCTGGGCTCTATGTGTTGGCCCCAAGTGACAATGACATGCGAGTGATGATGTCAACTGTATCTGTAGAAGCTCTCACCCTGATCTATCTTAACCACATCACGTCCCTGATGGAGGGGGAGTGGGGGTCCCCATAGAGCAGCCTGGACTTGGTGGCCCCTTTGATCTGGGACTATGAGCTTCTGTTTTTTGTGTGTGCTTGGCCATTAAAAGAGATATGAGCATGCTCCGTACTTTGTGCTACACGACGGCGTTTTCACACACGCAAAAGCTCAGGTGGGAATTCTTAGTGGCCAGGATCAATTGAGAGGCTTGGGATTCCTATGCATAATTCAGGGAATGTTTTGGAGATTGAGTTGATTTCTTGTTCCTTGGCCCCGGGTGTCCTCTCGTTGGCTTAAGGCCATGCTGGCATTTTGTTACACTTATTAATATGCATGGCCCATGCACCTGGTTCACACCTTTGGGACTGGCAGCTGTGGCTTCACGTGCTCCGCACCTCCTGACAGACACGTGGTGAAGATTCGTTGAAAGACTTAACAAGGGGTGAGTGAGTGACTGGGTGTGCTCTCAGGGAGACCAGCTTCTAAGGATCTGTGTCCTCATCTGGAACGTGGGTTTACTGTGAAGGCCAGAGGAGGGGACACAGAGAGGTGCTGAGGCATCTTCCTAGGAGACACACAGCGAGAGCTCAGTAACAGTTCGGACAATGATGGTGGTGATGACAGTGATGGTGGTGGTGATGTAATGAGGGTGATGTCACGATGGTGATGCTGATGCTGATGGTGGTGATGTAATGATGCTGATGTTGACTGTGTTGATGTAATGATGCTGATGCTGATGCTGCTGGTGTGATGTAATGAGGGTGATGTAGTGATGGTGATACTGATGCTGACTGTGATGATGTAATGATGCTGATGCTGATGGTGGTGATGTGATGATGCTGATGGTGGTGATGTAATGATGCTGATGCTGATGGTGGTGATGTAACGATGCTGATGTTGACTTGTTGATGTAATGATGCTGATGCTGCTGGTGTGATGTAATGAGGGTGATGTAATGATGGTGATGCTGATGCTAACTGTGAAAATGTAATGATGCTGATGCTGATGGTGGCGATGTGATGATGCTGATGCTGATGGTGGTGGTATAATAAGGGTGATGTAATGGTGGTGATGTTGATGCTGACTGTGATGATGTAATGATGCTGATGGTGGTGATATAATGACAGTGATACTGATTGTGATGATGTAATGATGCTGATACTAATGATGGTGGTGTAATGATGGAGATGCTGCTGCTGCTAATGTGATGTAATAAGGGTGATCTAATGACCATGATGCTGATGATAGTGATGTAATGAGAGTGATGTAATGACCGCAATGTTGATTGCAGTGATGTAATGATTCTGATGTAATGATGCTGATTGTAGTGATGTAATGATTCTGATGTAATGATGCTGATTGTGGTGATGTAATGATTCTGATGTAATGATGCTAACGCTGACTGTGGTAATGAAATGATGCTGATGTTGAAATGATGGTGATAAAGACGGTGGTAATAGTGATGGTGACAGTGATGGTGATAGCGGCAACAAGGGTGTTGAGGATTGTGGCTACAGTGACAGTGATGTGGTGGAGGTGCTGCTGCTGACGACGCTAGCCAGAGTGGTGACAGCGATGTAGACAAAGAACAGGAAGGAAACTGAGGCAAAAGAGTTCACTTTGTCCGCTTACTTTTCTCACTGACAAGCCAGAGCTCCAGCTGCAATCTGATTTCCAGCCCTGACTTCAGGGCTTTTTTTTTTTTTTTTAAACTAGAAGCAAAAGACAGATGAGGGAGCCCAGACCCCTGCTGCGGAACCCCGTGTGAACTCACCCTAGTGGGCTGGGGTCAAACTCTGGGCAGTGGATTGGCTCATTAAACAAATGACCTAATTTAGTGCTTAAGACACTTGAAATTTACTGTACTAATTTGTCAAGTCGTCCAGAACAGCCCAGCCACCAATGGAGATCCCAGTTGGTTTTAGTGGAATTATGGGCAAAATTCAGATCGCCGACTTAGGGAAAGGTTAAGTTGAAGCAGAAGTGAGAATCCTGTCTGCAGAGCGCCGGAGAGACTTTTATGGGCTGGGATAAATCTTCTGGCCAAACTTTCATCTTCTCCTTTCCATTTTTAGCACCTCTCAAGGAGAATGGTTTATGGAACTGGAGAACAGGAAGCAGGAAGTAGGAAACAGGAAGTGGGAAGGTTCTATTCTGGATGTGGTCAGGATAAGCTGGTATCCTTGGTGAGGGTCTGCGAGGAGGAGATTGTTCTGGTCAGTGGCCACGATCAGGGCTGGGGTACCCCAGAGGACGTTTGTCATCGTAAATGGCCACTCAGCATCAAAGCGTAACCGCAGACCTTGGGAAAGGTCACACAATGGACGGTCGCCACAGAAGTGCCTTCTCTTCCTCGTTCCTGACAGCCTGACCCTCGGCCGTGTGGCCTTTTCCTCTCACTGAGGTGACGCCTAGCCTCTTGCCACAGAGCAATCAGAGAGAAGCCAGACTGGCCGTGTTTATTCCACTTTCCAAGAACCACTGGAGGGAGCGTTTACCGCTGGCTGCTTTCTCGGGGCTCCCTCAACCCCATCATCTGGACAACTGTCTGTTTACACAGCGAGGGCTGCATAGTTCCCCCATTTAAAGACCCATCTGGTCCTTCCATCAAGCCTCAGCTGTAACCTGGAGGAGTGAACACCAGCACTGGGGGTGGGGTGGGGGTTGTGGGGGAGGGCAGGGGTGGGAACGCCAGCACTGGGGGGGGGGGGAGGGGGAGGACGGAGGCTGCTCAGAGGCTGTTTATCCCCGTGTCTGCATTTAATGCTTCCTAGAGTTTATTTTCAAAGCGTAAGAGGGAACAGTGCCTTGCAGGCTGTGAAACCCAAACACGGCTGGTTTAACTTGGGGCCATGGTCCCCCCAGTATTTTTCTCCTGGTTTGAAGGATCCACTGGGGGGCGGGAGGTTGGGAAGGCAGGGCAGGGAGGGGGCCGAGGAGCTGCTCTGAACCCTCCTTGGGGTCTGGCCTGCCCCTGCGGGCCACTGCTGCTTGTCATATGGAACGGATTAGGCCTCCTCTCTCACACTGTCAACTTGGGTGTTCTGCAAGCAGGCAGGCTGTTTTTGCTGGGGTCTCGGTTTTGCATTTTATAACGGCAGGAAGTGCCCCTCTCCGACCACATGTGAGATCGTGTGGGAACAGCGGAGGGGGCAGGGCTGAGGGGTGAGCCGGGTGTGGGATCTGAAAAGTCTCCCTCAAGGAGCTGGCCGTGTGGGTGGAAGCGGGCGGGAGATACGTACTGGCCAATTTAACTTTATGGGGTCTGGTTGGCAGGAGATGGGGGGAGCTTCCTTGATGAAACGGGCCTGTCCCTAATAGAACTGCCCCTCATGTTTTACGGTCCCACGCGGGGCCCGGGGAGGGACCGATGGAGCATGAGGGATCACAGCTGCTGTTTAATTTGTTCTGAATTTCCTGCAGGCCTCACCAGACATGTACAGGAAATGGGCGGTAAATGTTTAATAGGTCATACCTAACCCGGCCATTAACAGGTGCTGCGGCTTAGAAAGCCCAACCCGTGTGAGCACGCACACACCGAGCCCCTCAGCCTGCCCCCTCCTGTTTTGTATGGCAGCCAGCAGCCTGGTGTGAGGTTGTGGTCCAGCACACCCCCAACCCTGAAACTACCCCGAGTACAGCTTAAGAGTGGCTTAGGAGAGCGCCACGGGGAAGCGGGTGTCAATCCTTGCCAGCCTCAGCTGGCTGTACTCTGTGATCATCTCGTGTCCTTCTGCGGCCTCTGAGTCCGGCATTCAAACACCTTGTGGCCTTGGAATCTGCTCTGGGCTGCGAGCTCCCCAGAAGGAATCTCTATGCCAGTTCACTCTCTCCGCAGGTGACAGGCAAGAAAGAAAACCACAGACATCCTAGGATTCCTTGGGAGAGTCGGGAGGCCACCAGGGCTAAGGGAAAGAAAGGGGCTTGTGTGTGCCAGATCTGGGTGGGTTTGGTATCCCCCAGCATGCCCCCCCCCCTCAGGCTCCTGCCACTGTCTGAGCTTGATGACCGTTAGCTTCGGGCCATTCACCAGGGAGGACAGCTGGGGAAACTCGAGCACTACCAGACTTAGACTCCATCTTGGGCCCCAGCACAAGTCCGAGAGGGAGCTGGGATCTGAACTTGGGATTCTGAGAGCAGAGCCACCCTGTGCCTGACAGGTTCACCCAAGCTGAAAGAGAGGGTAACTAAAGACACAGGGAACTTGACCCACCATCACAAGATATCACCCTGCCTGCTGCTCTTGCCTCAGGCCAGTTAAGACGATGGCATGGCTTCTTTCCAACCTCTGTGTGGATTTTTTTTTCTTATAAAATTACTATTACTAGCCAGGCAGTGGTGGCACAGGCCTTTAATCCCAGCACTTGGGAGACAGAGGCAGGCAGATTTCTGAGTTCAAGGCCAGACTAGTCTACAGAGTGAGTTCCAGGACAGCCAGGGCTACGCAGAGAAATCCTGTCTCAGAAAACAAACAAAAAATTACTATTACTGTTCCTTCTCTCCCTCCCTCCGTGTGTGTGTGTGTGTGTGTGTGTGTGTGTAATGAATAATTAATTGCCGTCTCTCAGGAGCTATCTATCTTGTCTTCTGTGACAGCTCTCCCACTGGACTGGAACTCACCAGTTAGGCTCTCCTGCCTACCAGAGAGCTCCAGGAGTCGGCCTGTCTCCCTGTCCGCCATTTTCTTTCTTTCTTTCTTTCTTTCTTTCTTTCTTTCTTTCTTTCTTTCTTTCTTTCTTTCTTTCTTTCTGTCTTTCCTTTCTTTCTTTCTTTCTTTCTTTCTTTCTTTCTTTCTTTCTTTCTTTCTGTCTTTCCTTTCTTTCTTTCTTTCTTTCTTTTTCTTCCTTCCTTCCTTCCTTCTTTTCTTTCTTTCTTTCTTTCTTTCTTTTTACAGAGGTTTTTGGGATCAAACACAGCTTCTTGTGCAAGATCAAAACGCTACTGACTGCACGGCACCACCTTCTGCACCATTTTGCAGGCTGAGTTTTTAGTCACCGTGCAGAGGCCACTTATAGTCGCTGTTCACTTGTGAAAGGACTCAAAAGTGTGCCTGGACTCCAACCGGTGCTGCCCAGACATGGGTCCTGGCGAGCTGACATTAATGGTCTCCACAGCGAGGGCAGAGCTCAAAGGTTCTCCCATGACCTAGCCACACCTTGACACATCCACCCCGCCTCTGTGGATCTCAGACAGTGCCTGTTGTACATTTGATGAGGGAGCAGAAGAGAGGCGTTTGAAGACTCCAGCCACAAGATTGGCATAGAGATTTATATAAGTCATCTCTGTTTGGGCAGCTCAATGCCAAAGGTAAGGGCTGAGATTTATCACCTGGTGCCACTCACATTTTAATAATTAGAATAATATTAATAAAACTCAGGCTGGAAGCAGGTGTGGTGGAATGGCCTTGCTAACCTGGCACTGAGCGACTCGGGTTTTCGTCTGTTTTTTAAAGATAGCGCTAGAGATGGATCTTGGGGCCTCCTGTGTACTGGGCAGGTGCTCCGGCACACCGCCACACCACAGCCCACTTTCTGCTTTTCATCCTTGATGCAAAGTCTGACTAAATTTCCCAGGCTGCTCTTGGACTCACTTGGTGTAGCCCAGGTAGGTCTTAAAGTTTGCATCCTCCTGCCTCAGCCTCTGGGTACTGGGACAGCAGGCCTGTGCCAGCAGGGGACAGGGGATTTTCACGAGAAAACCAGGAACAACCCAGGCAGGCCACGCAGGCAGGCATGGCAGGCAGGAGTGCTCCCATAAAGAAGACATCTTGGGGCCCCCTGCTTGTTGATGCGCTAATCTTACAGCCCACGGTTCGCAGCTTGCAAATATTCAGTTCTTCTAGAAGCCTCACCCAGCTGGAGGTCAGATGGAGTGTGTCCCCCCCCCCATCCCCAACTCCCCACCACCCAGCCCCGTCAACCTCATGAAAAAATAAAATAAACGTCAATACCAGCCATCAGGTGCCCCGAAGCTCTCTGCCTTTCTGATGTTACCTGTGTGAATTTTAAGGTCAATGGAGCTCAAAGGTGGGTTTAAGACCATCTTGCAAATTCTAATAATCTATGATGAACAGGCTGAACTCGGCCAGCCAATAAACCGTCTCTTCCACCGACCATTTACAGTGACACCCCTCAGACACTGTCATTGGCCGGGGAGGGGGGCTGGAGGGTGGGGGGTGGGGTGGGGGGCGGTGGGGTTGTGTAAACCAGCACTCCCTGGTAACAGCACAGGAAGAGTGTGTGAGACTGTGCAGGCCCCTTCCCCCCTTAGTCCCATGATGCTTTGAAGCTCAGCTGCTGAGAGTGGGCCTACTGCTTCCATGAAAATGGGAATGTGGTTTTCAGGGTGCACTGAGTTTAAACAAAAAGATGTTGCCTGTCCCTCCCACCACAGGGTGGCTTCTAGATCTTTGGCTGTGGGACTCAGGCCTGCAGTTCACAGGTACTGTGAGATTGTTGAGGTGTGACGATTCCAAAAAAGACAGTGTCAGCAAGGGCTTGGGAACCATAATTCATAATTTTTTAATGCCTGCTCAACACAGTTGTGTGTTTTGCCGGGCAGTGGTAGCATATACCCTTAATCCCAGCACTTGGGAGGCAGAGGCAGGGGGAATTCTGAGTTTGAGGCCAGCCTGGCCTACAGCATGAATTCCAAGACAGCCAGGGCCACACAGAGAAAGCCTGTCACAAAAACAAAAAAACAAAAAAAACAAAAAACAAAAAAAACCAACTTTGGGCTGGAGAGATGGCTCCGTGGTTAAGAGCACTGATTATTCCTCCGAAGGCCCAGAGTTCAAACCCCAGCAACCGCATGGTGGCTCGCAACCATCAGTACAGCTACAGTGCACTCATATACATCAAATAAAGAAATGAATAAAAACCACAAACTTACTTAAAATATCATGAGGGTTTTTTTAAAAAGCGTGTGTTTTATTAAAAACCCACATCACCAGCTTTTCTCGGTCCATTAAGAGATCCCGCTGAAGTTGGGCGTTGCAGAGGCCTGGAGACCTAGAGGAGGGCAGCAGCCACACCCTTGCACGAGGGTGCACTCCCAGAGTGCAAAAGTGCAAAAGTGCCTACTGAGGGCCGTTGCTTTGCACATTTCAGTCGGGAGGTCACAGGTGCAGGCCTGATGGATGAGCTTGGCTTGGAAGAGAGGCGAGCTCCCCTGTGGGGCGGGGCAGGGGGGGGGCAGGAGAGGGAGGAGGAGCCTAGTTTTCAGGTATGCGATGCAGTGGGGGGGGGGGGATGGAGGTGCAAGGCCTGGGTGACTCACATCCAGCCTTCTCAAGCGTGAATCCCCATTGGAGTACCAGAGAAGAGCCAGTCTGATTCTGTCAGCTGAGAGCAACCCTGTGCCTGGTCCCACTGAAGTCCCCAGTCATCCAGGGTGAGGAGTAGGTAGGGTAGCCATCTCTGGGAGGGCCTATTCCAGGGTGCTAAGGCTATCCCTTTCTCTGCAACAGGACTTCTTTCCAAAGCTTCCAGCAATGTGTGGGTATTTGGCAGCACTCTAACCTGAGGAGGAGGGGGAGGGGGGGGAAGAAGGGAGAGGGAGGAAAAGGAGGGGGAAGGGGATGGAAAAGAAGGGTATGAGGGGAAGGAGGGGGAGAGGGAAGAAAAGGAGGGGAATAGGGGAGGGAGAGGAGGGAGAGGGAGGAGAGAGAGGGAGGAGGGGGAGGGGGAGAGGGAGAATGAGGGGGAGGGGAAGAAGACATGGTTGGCTGCTGAGATGACTCCAGTCCAGTTTACAGGGAAGCTCTCTATTTCATTTCTTCTGCATTGATTTCCCTGTAAGGTTGGGGAATGTATTTGCCAAGGCAGTTACAGCTGGCTGATCCCCCCCCCCCATGGCGACCCCCAGGGGTTCAGAGACTACCACAGTGGGACTGCTTCTGCCTATGGGATGGTTGCAGAGAGTGCAGGTTGCCCTGAGCTTCTGCCCCAGAGCAGTAGAGGTGTCCCTGGCCCTCCCTTCGGAAAGCTCTCCCCCCATCCCCCTCCCCAATCCCCCTCCTCCCCGTCCCTCACCCCCGCCTCCCCCTTCACCTAGATCAAAAGCAAGAGGAAGATTCTCTTGGTGTGGAGCCTGTGCTCCCAGTTCTGTCAGTCAGAATCCAAATAAACAAACACAGCTCCCTCTGAGGGAGTTTGGGAAGCTGCTCCAGCTTGACGTCTGGAATGTTCGCCACAGGCTTGTGTTCTCCTGGCGGGCTCAGCATTTGAACGCTTGCTCCCCACTCGAGGCGCGGTCTTCAGGGTTGCAGAGACTTTAGGACACGGGGCCTGGCTGGTGGAAGAGGGTCCCTGGACGCAGGCCTTTGACAGTGGTACCCACGCCCACTGTCTAAGGTCTAGTCTCTCTCTCTCTCTCTCTCTCTCTCTCTCTGCTTCCTGTCTGCTGCCATAGAAACAGGCTGTTGGTGCTTCCCAGGACTCCAGGATGGAGGTGGAAAGGCTACATGCAAAGATGTTTCTCTTCTATCTGGAACATTTCTGAGTGATAATCCCCTGGCAAGTGAGACGCGGCTCGAAGCCACCTCAAGCGCTCATCAGACCACCAGGTTCTAGGCAGTCCTCCTAGGGTCCCTAGCACCTCCCTGTCAGCACTGAGATCCAAGTGGGCACAGCCTGGGGGGCTGGGCTGGCCCTGAGTCCTGTCTCACCTTTCATCTTCTACTCTCCCCACGGCAAGGCCTCACAGGCTGTGGCCAGGCCTGGCCTCCTCTAGATATCTTCTGTATATCTTCTCTCCAATGAGCAGGGATGCTGGGGTGCTGGGTCAGGTCTGGGGGTGCTGGGTCTCATGGGGGGAACCTCTGCCAAGAGCTGTCACTGTAGTGTCCCTTACTGCCACGTGGGTGGAGCTGTGTGTGCAGCTGGAGGTTCATGGGAGGCAAAGGTGTTGGCCCCGCCCAGGCTACACAGGGTGAGAAACCTCTGAGGTAGACTGCTGCGTGTCAGCCATTTCTTCCACAGGCAATGCTCAGAGACAGACCACATCAGCCTCTGACACCTTGATCTCCGTCTGTTTTGACCACAGTGCATGGGTATCTCAGAGTCTTCACATGATGCAATATGGGTCACCCTTGGTCCTCTCCACAGCCGGCAATGTGGAGCCTTGGGTGGGCGACAGACCTCAGCCCTCTCTTCAGAACTTGTAAGTGTCACTGATTGGATTTGAACCTGGAGTCCCATCTACAGTGAAGGAAGTCGCAGTGGTCTCCTGGAGCGGAGTTTGGAAAGAGGCCTCATTTCCCTTCAGGCCGAAAGGAACTGTGGCAGGTTCCCACCTGGTGTGACTGTGATGTAGGGACCAGGAGAGCAAGCCAAGGAAGCGTCCATGCTCCAGAAGCTGCTATTTCCACACTGTCTTCTCTGCCGTGATGCAACAGAGGAGAGATCCCATCTTCTGTCAGATTAGGACAGTTCATGACTCTAAGTGACTTACTTGGCTGACCCAAGCTGGGTCTCTGCAAGTTTCTCTCCCCTGCCTAAGTGTGTCGGGAGGAGGGAGTGGGAGAGACAGGCATGCATAGAGATATATGTAGACCCAGCAGGATGTCGGCCACGGGGGCGAAGCTGATTGTCCTTGGCAGTGACTGATGATGGCCATGTTGCTGAACTGGTCAGGGCATTCTGTACATGTTTGGGACAGTGTCTCCTTGCACCCAAGGGACGATAGATATTGATTTTTGTGTCACTGTCTCATCAAGCCTGGGTGAGTGTCCCTTACCATCATTCCTCTTGTATCACCTCAGATAGCTCATTTACCTTCTTGAAGAATATAACTCCTGCTCTGTGCAGTAACCTGGATGTACAGCTCCACCCTCTCCCTCCCCCAGGCTCACCCCTGGGCCATCTACTGGAAGCTGTTACTGGCCACCATGTGCACCCATGAGTGATTGGTAGAACCCAGTCCCAACCCAGGCCTTGGTAGACAGAATACCTACCATCCACAGAACTCACTCTGTCAACCACATCTCCAGCCCCCAAGGAGTCCCATGTCCTCCACCTGCCACACCTGGCCTTGGGCTATGTGTCACCCCCGTTTAAATAGAGCTGGCTGCAACCAGAAAGTTCCAGCAGCGCTTAGATTTCTGGATCTCCACTGCCACTGTACAAAACACAGGTGCTTGCCCTGCTTGGATGTCTGACTAGAACGTGTCTTCCCAGCATTCCTTGGGAGAGGACTTCGGGGCGCTTGTTTATCACTGGACAGAAACCCCACAGGACCAGATCGCAGCTACTCTACAGCAGAGAACACATCACTGCACACGATGGGCCTGGATTGCTGTTCTCTGGGGTGCCCAGGCCTGGGAACCAGACAGCCTGGATCGCTGGGGGTGGTGCGCAAGGAGGAGGAGGTACTGGCTCGGGGGAGGCCCCATCTGCCTTCCTGACCTGCTTCCTGGCCCCTCCAGCTCCTTCTTCCCTGGGAAGGCAGAAGGGGCCCAGAGAGAAAGTCTTTGTTTCTAGAAATATTTTCCTTCCTTCCACAGGTCCTCTCCTGTGCGGTGTCCCTGGCCTCTCGCAGGCCTGGTCATCGGGTTTCAGGCCACGATTTGCACAGCTGTGCATGCTAATTTGATCAAGTATCTGATTCAGGCACCGAGTGGGGCCACGGTGACTGGCCATCCTGTCCTGTCCTGCAGGCACGGGGCCCCCCAAGGCATCTGCCCCTCTGCACACAGCTGTCCATCAAGCAGTCAGATGTGGGAGTACCCGGATGACCTGGTGTGTGATTTATTTAATGATGCCCCAAGGGGAGTGAGGTGGGGAAAGAAAGACCCTTGGACTTGTGTTTCTTCTTCCTGTGGGGTCCGCGGCTCTGTTCTGGGGGCTGGAGTGGAGGATGAACGAACAAATGCTGTGCATTGTTCACCAGATGACAGCCAGAAGCACGTGAGGACTCTGCGCTTCCTGCAGGGTGGGCTCCGTCAAAACCTTCACAGGAAGGTTCTCCTGGCCTCCGCCAACCATTTCAGCCTCCGGTCAGCAGCAGCAGTCCAGCCCAGCTTGTTCTGTGCCTCTGTGCATCTGTGTTCAAATCCCCACCAGGGCATGCACTCGGGTGCCAGGGCCCACTGGAGCCCACATGACATTCACCCCTGATCACACTCACGAAGACCCTGTTTGCTGGTGAGGCCACATTCTGGGCTATGGGATGAGGATTTGAACATGTCTTTCTGGGGACACAGTTCCCATGGTTTTCATCAGGACCTTTACTGTCTAGTGCCTCTGACTCCTCATCTGTGAAATGGGCTGATCCATGATTGTTCAGAAGCAGCCGGTGCTCAGAGCCAAGCCGGCCATGGTGATACCTGGGGATGGCCCTGGTTTTGATGCTGCTCTCGGTGATGAAGTGAAAGTAAGTCAGGTGTGAGCACCCGGCACCCAGCAGTGCTGTTAGGTCGGCATAGTCTGCACCTGGAGTGCGGCCCTCGAAGGTTGCACCTTGCATTCCTGAGCAACGCCGCATGCTGGCCATGCAGGCTTCCAGCCCTAACCCTGTCACAGCAGAGGCTGTCCAGGGCCTTCCCAGCTGCTACACAGCATGCACGGCTCTTTCCCAGCCCAGGATGGATGGACATCATCCTACCATCTGTGAGGGCCTCCAGCGTACACCTCCTGCTTGGTTGCTCCCTGGGCTCTTCCCAGAATCAGGAGAAAAAGCCTGGCCAGATGGGTAAGACCAAGGACCTGGGAGTGACAGGACTGTGCCTACCATCAGATGCCATTTCATTGGGCATCCTCAGGTCAGGATCTGCAGAGAAGAACTTAGCTCACTCATTCTACTTGATTTGCTTTTCTAAGGCAGTATTATCATCATCATTATTATTATTTTATTATTATTACTTTGAAAACCATGTGGACACAGGAAAAAACAAATCCAAGCCGTTACATTGTCCAATGCCTCTTCTTCCTGTCACCTAGAACAGTTACAGGGTCCCTTAAGCTACCTTTGCTCTCTGTCCCTTCGTTTTTCAGAAGTGTCGCTATCCTGTTTGCTGAGTTTAGCAGGGACCCGCGGAGGAGCATCCTCGGCCTCTGAGCAGCGTGCTAGCAGGTGTCCTGTGAGCCTCCCCATCCTCTGATCACACACGATCATGTTAAGCTCACCCCCGCTCTCGACTGTTCTCATCACGCTTGCCAGAGCAGGTCCCAACCTCATTTATACGCTGATTACTCCTCTCTTTCTGTCTGTCTCTGTCTCTGTCTCTGTCTCTGTCTCTCTCTCTCTCTGTCTCTGTCTCTCTGTCTCTGTCTCTCTGTCTCTGTCTCTGTCTCTCTGTCTCTCTGTCTCTGTCTCTGTCTCTCTGTGTCTGTCTCTCTGTCTCTGTCTCTCTGAATTGAGTCTCATGTAGCCCAGGCTGGCCTTGATCTTCTGATCCTCCTGTCTTCACCTTCTGAGTGTCTGGTTTACATAGGACCAGGACTCCGTGAGTGCTAAGCATGCTCTACCGACTGAGCCCCAGCCCCAGCCCCCACTTGCTGTCCTTCAGTCTGGAGCCTTCTCCAGGCCTTTCCCTCAGCTTCCCTGGAGCATCTAAAGAGCAAAGAGCGTCTCTTCTGCCTCCTGCTTTTCTGTTCCAGCTGCTCTGATGGAGTCCTCCAAAGTGACGGACTCTCAGGAGCTCCGTGTCTTACCCTCACCAAAGGAGTTGCCTATTTTAAAGATGCCAGATTAGGACACACGGAGCTCATGTTCCCCACACCACCACATCCGGCGTCTGCATCATGGACTCCAAAGCGAGGGTCCTGGCCTCATGGTTGTAGAGACACTGGGAAGCTGGGGCTGGCGATCTGAGGTGTTCTGTCCCCTGACTCTGTGACATGTTTCCCACGGATGCAGCCACGGAGAACAGTAATGGAAAACAGCCCACGAAGGGATAAATCTCCAGAGTCCAAAACCCAGGGTCTGAAGGAGGGAACAGGGGTTTCTGCTGTGATGTGAGGGCGTGGCAGAGCAAGGCGCCATCCTAGGAGGCAGCTGCTGGAGGACTTCAGGCACCTGTGAGAGACTGAAGCTCTCCCACGGCTCATCCCCAGAGAACACAGCTTGCTGATCACTCTTAGGAACCCGACCCTGACACTGCCGTAGAGAGGTCAGTTCAAGAAGGAATAGCACGCTCACTGTATTAGTCTGGGTTCTCTAGAGTCACAGAACGTATGGACAGTCTTTATATAGTTAGGGAATTTGTCAATGACTTACAGTCTATAGTCCAACTCCCCAACAATGGTCAGCAGCAGCTGTGGATGGAAGTCCAAGGATCTAGCAGTTTCTCAGTCCCACGAGGCAAGCAGGCAAGGAAGAGTGAGTAAATCTTCCTTCTTCCAATGTCCTTATATATCTCCAGCAAATATATATAATAAGCACAGGGTGTAGCCCAGATTAAAGGCTGTAGGTCTCCAACAGAGGGTGTGGCCCAAATTACAGGCGTGTGGGTCTCCAGCAGAGGGTGTGGCCCAGATTAAAGGCATGTGCCTCCATGCCTTTAATCCCAGATGATCTTGAACTTGGAGATCTCCTTGTCTTAATCTTCTGAAATTCATAGCCACTATGCTTCAAGATCTCCATGCCAAGATCCAGGTCAGAAACTTATATCTCTGAGCCTCCAGATTAGGATCATAGGTGAGCCTTCCAATTCTAGATTGTAGTTCATTCCAGATATAGTCAAGTTGACAACCAGGAATAGCCACTACACTCACCTTACCTTTGTGGGTCTTGGCAAAGTCCAGTGGCTACTGCATCCATGGCTGCTGGAACCCCACCTGACCCCTTAGAGCTGCGATTCTGCACTTTGTCACTTGGTGACACTCGGGGCTGCCCACCCAGGTGTAGATCTCAAATCAATACATAAATACACATAACTAGACATGATGGGATACGAACAGAGCAGCCGTTCCGTGCTCGGCTCACGGCCATCCTCCATTCCTGCCTTCAGCTTTCCACCATACAGACTTGTTCCTGGGACACACACCCACACCTGTTTCCAACTCCATGGAGACCTAGATCTCCCCGGAACTGCGGGGAAGAAACAAGGACCTGGGGTTGTGTGTCTAAACACTGGGTCCCAAGATGGGAGTGAACCACGAGGTGAGCTTCCGCTACCAGCTGGCTGCATCTGCCCTGAGGGACCGTATCCCCCCTGACCCCCCCCCCCAAACCACGAGCCAGTGCAGGCCCTTCCTCCTATATGGTCTCTCGGGCGTCTGGTCTCAGCGATGAAGAAATAACTAATACACTGATGATATCTACCAGTCAAAATGTATTTTCTCACACATGCACACAAATACACACACACACACACACACACTGAGAGAGAACTATTTCCTTATTTTATATAACAGCATAAAATGTAATAATATTATTTTTCCCCACTCTGAAGGCTCAGATTTCTTCCTTAGATGCAGGAGCACAGGAGTCTGGTCTAGCCACCACCCTTGACCTCGACTCTCCCGGGTCATCTCCATGACCTCCTACTGAGAGCTCTCCCCTGGGATTCTCTCAGTCCTATGGTGGCCACTGTTCTGAAATTTTGCTTTATTTTGTTTTGTATTTTTGAGACAGGGTTTCTCTGTATAGCCCTGGCTGTCCTGGAACTCACTCTGTAGACCAGGCTGGCCTCCAACTCAGAAATCCACCTGCATCTGCCTCCCAAGTGCTGGGATTAAAGACGTGCGCCACCACTGAAATCTTCAGCAGATGATCAGGCTCAAGAGCCAAATAACCTGTGAGGCGCCTCTCCTCAGTCCCTGGTTACCCTGCACCAGAGGCGATTGAGACCGCTCGCTCTGTCCATGCCCTGTGCTTGGTGATAAAGAGCTGACTCCATTTAAAGGGTCCTTTCAGAGATTAGGACAAATTTTCCGCTGAATAGCTGCCGATGGCAGAATGTCGCCAGCTGCTTTGGCTACGGGAAGGGTTTCCTCTGCACGCTCAGCTGGGTAACAGCAGTGCCAGTGGATTTTGTGAAAGGTTTAGCTGAGCGGCTGCTTTGGATTAACCGGAGTAACGGTCCAATGGGCTAAATTAACTGTAAAATCTTCTAATTTTGTTCGGGCATGTGTAGAAGGGTCCGTGTCCACATAAATCCAATGGCCTGTTTGCAACTAGCTCTCAACAGGCGTGCGGCCGCCGTAAAGGGGGATGCACCCGCGGCTTTGGACTCGAAGGCTTGCGTTTAAAACCTGCCTCTGGTCAGCCATAGTCCTGTACTGTACCCCATGCTATGGTACATTGCTCTGAACCACAAGGATAATGAGCGCCTGGTCTGTGGAGTGAGGTGTCAGACAAGTTAATTTCGAACATTACCACCATCACCACCATCAGAATCACTATCAGCATCAGCAACACCACCACCATCTGCACCATCATGTCCCCCGTCACCATCACCACCATCAGAATCACTACCAGCATCATCAACACCATCATCACCATCACCACCATCAGCATCACCTCCACGATCACCATCACCACCATCATCACTTCTTCATACTGCCCTGATGGACAGTTCTCAGGGCATAGTGTGGCGAGACCTCTGTGGCGAGCTGAGCCCTCAGGCAGGGAAGAGGCCCCTAAAGGAGTGGAGGTGTCAAGACAGAAGGCAGAGCAGGCAGAAGCTCAGGCTTCCCACTTGGGGCTCCATGGAGGAACACTACCCACACAGGTCAAGGGGATCACAGTTCACGGGGTGGGGGAGGGCAGGGCTCCCCAGGATAAATTCCAGTGTTTTCTAAAAGCTCCCAAGAAGTTCGCTGCTACGTGGTTGGTCTTCCAGACTGCATGGCATGAGTCCTCCCCCTCTTTCCACCGTCTGTCTGTCTGTCCGTCCATCCGTCTGTCTGTCTGCTGTAGCGCAACACTGTCTGCTCTTACATCACCCCCGTCTCCTCCCACCAGAGACATTCCTTTGTCCTGAGTCTGGGCTTAGATCCCAGAGCAGAGCAAGGTGGAGGGGTGGGAACGGCAGCTCTGAGTGACATCTGACCATGTCTTTCCCATCAGCCCTATGATTGACATCCAACAACAAGCCACGAAGCCTGGCTCCTCCTCTGCCTGGGGCCCTTGCTTCCCCGCCATGGGGTGTCGGTGCGGAGAACAAGTCTGTCCGCTCAGGAATACACAGGCACGCGCACACTGCCAGTGTCTACCACGAAGCCATCAGTCTGTAAGCGCCATTGCTGCTGAGGCTGTGGCGTCCAGGATCCAGGAGTCTGAGGACTGAGTTCACCACACCTGTGTCTGTGTGTCTGTCTGTCTCCCTGGGAGGTGATACCCCACAGGCACAGGCATTTGGCCCCTGGACTACACTGTAGCTTGCTACACTGTAGCTTGCTGGAGGGCTTGCACATCACTGCTATCACTGTTACCTGCGCCCTAACTTGTATCAGGAGGAATTCTGAGCTTTGTCACTATTACTGAGCAAATCCATCAGCAGGTCTTCTGCCGGCGTCTACAATGTGTCTAGCACTGGACAGGCAGGCAGGGGAGGGACGTCAAGCCCCGGCTTGAGCCTGCTGGATGCCTCTAGCCTAACTATAGCTCCAGCATTGCATGGTGGCCCCAATTAACAGGTTCGGCACGCCTTAGCTTTGGACCCATAGCCCCGAGTTTATAGGCTGGTGAAGAGATCATCTGGAGCCTTTGGCTCCTCACCCAGAGGCTCTGGTCTTCTGTAAACTGTCATAATGTTATCTGTGGGGGGGACATTAAAACCACGCCAGTCACACGGACTGAACACGTGTGCAGCGGAGTGGGCTCAGGTTCTCTGATGGGTGCGAAGGTGGAGCTGGAGTGTTTCCTGACACCCAGTTCCATCTCCAGCACCACAGGGATGACATAGAAAGGACAACACTCTGTCAGAACGATGGGCTGGGCACCCCTGGGTCTCAGAAGGGTGCCCGTGAAAAGCCAAAAGAGTGAAGGAAGACAATCGGCTGCAGGCCTGGGGAGGGTCCCGCTGCCCCGGGGAGTGTGCGAGTGAGTGGATGAGTGCACATGCATCCACAGCTGTGAGTATGTGTGCATGCATGTGTCCACAGTTATATATGTGCGCATGTGTGTTTGTGCATGTGTGTGCACATGCATCCACAGCTGTGAGTGTGTGTGCATGTGTGTGCTTGTGTATTCTGTGTATACATGTGTGCATGCATGTGTCCACAGCTGTGTATGTGCACATGTGTGTTTGTGCATGCATGTGCACATGCATCCACAGCTGTGAGTATGTGTGCATGTGTGTGGATGTGTATTCTGTGTATACATGTATGCATGCATGTGTCCACAGCTGTGTATGTGCACATGTGTGTTTGCGCATGCATGTGTGCATGCCCACAGCTGTGAGTATGTGTGCATGTGTGTGTATGTGTATTCTGTGTATACATGTGTACATGCATGTGCCCACAACTGTGTATATGTACATGTGTGTGCATGTGTGTTTGTGTATGTGTGCATGTGTATTGTGTGTATACATGTGTGAATGTATGTGCCCACAGCTGTGTATGTGTACATGTGTGTTTGTGTGTGCATGTGCATGTGCCCACAACTATATGTGTGCACATGTGTGCTTGTGCAAATATGTGCATCTGCATGTGTATTTGTGTGTGCATGTGTCAGTGTCCACAGCTCTGAGTATGTAGGCATCTGTGTGTGCATGTACAGGTGTGTTGAGTGTGTGCATGTATGTGTATGTTTGTGTGTGTGTTCATGTGTGTGTCAACAGTTGTGTGAATTTGTGCATGTGTGCTCATCTATGTTTATATTTGTATGTGCATGCATGTGCATGAGCATTGTGTGTGCATGTATGTGTTTGTTTGTGGGTATACATGTGCATGTGTGTGCCCATAGTTTGTGTGTGCATGTGTGTGTGCATGAACATTGTGTGTGCATGTGTGTTTGTGGGTGTGCATGTGTTCACAGTTGTGTGTGTGTGTGTGTCTCTCTCTCTCTCTGTGTGTCTGTGTGTCTGTGTGTCTGTCTGAGAAAGCCCATGCAGGATCCTGACCATGGAGTGGCTGTGGCCCACACCACCAATGAAACCCTAAGTTCTCCTCCATCTGCATAATCGCCATTTTTGCTATGTAGTTTCTGATCAAATGAGAAGCCCCCCCAAAGGACAAAGTGTGAGCTTCCTGTCGCATCTGGACTACAGGGCTGGGAACACTGTGACTTCCAATTAAACAGATAACTGAGTGGATGAGTGGTTCTGGGTGACCTGGGTTTAAAAGGCAGAGCTGCCCCTTCTAGATTCTCCCAATACCCTTAGCAGGAGCGGGGACAGAGGTGAAGTGTGTGTCCACACAGGAGCAGAGCAGCAGAAGCCAGCAGGGCGCCGGGGCTGACTGAGGGACCAAGGAAACCGTGCTGACCTGGGGCCCCAGATATCCCCATTAGAGGCTAGTCCATCTTGCAGGGAGATGAGAGGCATATAGTCTAGAGACCGGCTACTGGAGACCTGGGTTTGACTGCTGCTCAGGTACACTGTTCGTAGCGGTCACAGGTAAACAGGATGGGGGGGTGAGGGGCAGGTGATAGGCACAGTGGAGAAGAAGGAGAAATTTGAGAACTGTCCAGGTTGAAGGACATCACGTGCAAATGTCCTGGGGCAGGAGACAGAATGACGGAAGTCTGTGTGTGCAGGGAGGTGGGATGTCTGGGTGAAGCTCAGGCGGTCATCAGAAGTAGGTCTGAGTCCCAGGGGGCTTGATCTTCATTCTGGAACAATGGAGTCCCCAAGACTTTATGGTAGAGCCAAAAATGATTGGGGAGGGGCACTGCACAACTCTGAAAGCCAAGGCTGCCTTGCAGACACACACTGCCCCTCTCTCAGGGCAGAGGAGAGCTCGACAGTCTGCTGGCTGGCAGTCTTATAGGAGGAGGCAGAGGTGTTCAGAAATAGAGGAGTTTGTGCTCCTCCCAGGAAACCCACCCCTCCTTTCCTGCACCTTCCTTCTCCCCCCCCTCAGAGGGCCCCAACCCAAGCCTCCCCTCCCATCGCTAGGGCTTGAGGCTGTGCCAGCTGGGCACTTCCCGGTCCTCTAGGAGGGTGTATCAGGGTTGGCGCTGAACTCATTTTTTAGTCTTGGGATAGTTTTCAGATTTATGTCTAAGAGCCGCAAGCTGGGAAGGCCACATGTTTGCCCTGGAGATGCTTCACGTGCAATTTGGGAATTTGGGAAACGCTCAAAATAGCATTTGCCCATAAAATTGCCTGAAATGCAGTCCAAATGTGTCTGTAAAAGTTGACCCGGCGACAGAATAATTGTTGTTAGTTCACGTGCTCCAAGCTTCCATGGAGGGGGCTGCGAGTCCGTCCCGTCAGGTGTCCGTGCACGTTTAGAGGTGATTTCAGAGACACCGATGGGACTTCTCAAGTTCTGTTTTGCAGAATGGAGAGAGGGCGCAGCACATTCTGTGCGTTGTGCTGGCGGCTGACTCCGATGCACGGGGTGGGGTACCGGCAGCCCCCCCCCCCCCCCGACACATTCTCCTTAAGGTAAATTCCTGATTTGTGTATCAGAAGGCAGGGAGGAAGGGCAGGTTCAGAGATGACAAAATTAGGTCCAGTCGCCCAGCCTGAAGGAGCCTGGCGCAGCATGCTATCAAACTGGAAAAAAGCGCTAGACCAACACGGCCGTCACCACCATCACATTTGCAGTCTGTCAACTTTCCAAGAGGACACGGATGCCTATGGGCAGTGCCAGCCACTGTCAGTGCTCTCCGTGACACCATACAGACAGATGGACACCACGTGACAGATGTCCAGTGGGGGCCTGTGTGAGAAATGCCCATCCGGGATTCAAACCGGGGCACAGTGTCTCCCACACACACACACACACCACTCCAGGACAGCTAGGAGCAGAAACAGGGAAAAGGGTAAGTGCTTGTGCAGTTGGGGAGTTGGCACACTCGTGCAGCTGCTGGGCTGGGGAAGCAGTCACCACTCCATGACAATGACTGCGATTTAGGCTGCTAAGTTTCCTCCAGCCAGAGACGAGGGTGCCGTGTGGGGTCTTGTGGCTCTGTGGGGGGTCCAGTGTCCTGTGGTCAAGCCTCAGACCTCCCATGTTGTAGCTGGGTGACCTTTAGTCATTTACTTGACCTCTGCCCCTCAACATTGTTGGACCCAAATAAATCACACACATACATACATACACACACACACACAGGAGAGAGAGAGAGAGAGAGAGAGAGAGAGAGAGAGAGAGAGAGAGAGAGAGAGAGAGTTGGCAAGGGCCTCTATGGCCTGGTTCCTCCAGTCCCACCCCAGCCCCCAGTTCCATTCTGAAAGGTTCCCTTTGCTCACTCTCTCCAGCTGCCCAGGCTGGCTTTCATGTTTAGTCACAGAGCTTACCCCAGGACCTTTGCACTGGCCAGTGCCACCGTCTGGAATGTTTTTTCCTCCCTCTCTCCCCTCCTCTTCTTTCTCTTCTATTTTGCTTCTCTTTCTTTTCTCTCTTGACCTCTCTTCCTCCCCCCTCTTTTTCCTCTCTCCTTTCCCCCCACCTCTCTCTGTCTCTATCTCTCCCTTCCTCTCTCTCTCTCTCTTTTCTTCTTCTTCTTCTTCTTCTTCTTCTTCTTCTTCTTCTTCTTCTTCTTCTTCTTCTTCTTCTTCTTTTTCTTCCTCCTCCTCTTCCTTTTCCTCCTCTTCTTCCTCTTCCTCCTTCTCCTTCTCCTCCTCCTCCTCCCCTCTTTGTTTTTCATCTCCTGTGTCTGGGGAAATGCATTCTGGACAATATGTATCCAACAACCCAACACTAGATTATTGCTCTCTCTTGGTTTCAATTCCAAAACCCAGGGAGCAGATTCTGATTTCCCCTAGGCCGGCCTGAACTGAGTCTCTGGTGCCTATAACCCATAGGGAGAAATTTGGCACACTGAATATAGGGTTGGGGGTGGGGCTGGGGAGAGGAGGGTGATGGGAAAGAAGCACTGTGTGCCATGGTCTAAACTGTTCATGGTGTGGAGGCAATGAAAGTGTTCTGCACATCATCTGTGTGTGTATGTGTATGTGTGTGTGTGTGTGTGTGTGTAGTGTACATGTGTGTGCATGTACATGTGTGTATGTGCTAGTGTGTATGAGAGCATGCACATGTGTGTGCATGTATGTGTGTACATGTGTGTGCAGGTGTGTGAGCACATGCATATGTGTATGAGCACATGCAATGCTAGGGATGGAACCCAGGGCCTCACAGACGCTGGCCAAGTACCTCACTACTCCCCAGGCCCTCTTCGTTTGGCGTAGGGTTTCACCAAGTTCCCCAGGAGGACTTGGAACTCACTCAGTAGCCCAGGCTAGGCCTCTACCATCCCCAGGGTCCTTTCCTGCTCTGCTCTAGGCCCAGGCCTTCACTGGTCATGGACTGCAGGGGGCTCCTACTTATAGCAGACCTGTAGCTGGAAAAGCAAAGCCTCTCTGGTCCCAGGCAGATCCGCCCTTCACGGGGGAGCAGCTCTGCCTCACTGAAAATTTAGCTGTTGAAAAGGTCAGCCATAACAGTGGCTGTGATTGGCTGGAGAAGACTTCTCTGTGCACTGGGCATTGTGGCAAGCAGGCGGCCCAGCATATTCAAAGGCCCGGTGGCTAGCAGGTGTGTGTGTCTAAAGACAGGAGAGGAGGCAGCAGGCCTAGAGTGGTGGAAGGAATGAACCAAAAGCCTTTCGAACACTGCCCCGCCCCCATCCACTTCTAGGCCCTTGGAAGGTTCGAGATAGAGCCCAGGCCCGGTGGCTGCTGGGAAGACCCCTGAGAACAACAGTAGGACTTCTTAGTGGGTTGAAGCTGGGGTGGAATCTACAGGTCTGAGGCAGACAGACTAGACTCAAGTCCCAGGAAAGCCCCTCAATGCCTCTAGCCTCAGTTTCTCCAAATGCAGTGAGACAAAGAGCTGCCACCAGCCCGGCACTAGTTTGTACTCTGGGCCATTGATGACCTCAGGTGTGCCAGGCCAGCAAAGCCCATTGTAGAGATGATGGCCACACCCCTGGGCAGTGAGCAGGCCAAGCCCAACATGCTGCTCAGACCCAGATTTCCACCCTCAGGCGCTGCTGACAGAACGGTGAGGGGCACCCCAGGTGCTGTGTGCTGAACAAAGACACAGGCTGGCTCTAAGGCTGACCCCATGGCCGGCCACACAGCCGGATGGACTGTCTTCCTCCTGGCCCCTTTGCTGGTGTCCCAAGGAGGAGGCAGGAATTCTGACAGGGGAGGCTGAAAGATGGGTCCCCACTGCCCCATCCAGATGATCTGTTGGGGCCTCTAAGCCCCAGTAAAGGCCAGTGCCTGACAGGGCCTCACCCTGTGGCTCCCAAGGGCCTTGTCAATCAGGCCCAGGCAGGGCGCCTGGGACAGGCTGGCGGCTTGAGAGAAAGCCGGGCATTGTTTTGAAGGGTTAACCCATTGACTTCTTGGGTTTCACCGGGAAGCCTGTGTGGCCACACTGGCCAATTTAGTATTTGTTGGGATGTGGGCGAGGCTGGCCTGTGGAGCAGCCTGTAGGCCATAGGTAGGCCGGTGGCTATGACTTATGGGAGGTGTGGGAGGGGGAGGGGTGCATTCTTAGCCCATATTTGGTGATGTGGTGGGCTTTCAGGCCTCCCTGGCTCTCATTTGTCAGGGTCTTAATGAGAAACCCCAAAAGGATTTAAAAAGTTCCCTTTCCCAAGGACAGGAAATAAATGGAAAAGTTCTAGGGAATTAGGGGAAACCCCCGAGGCAGGCTAGAGACAGAGGCCTTTGTTGTCTGTGTGTGTCACACTCTCATGAAAGGGAACAAGGTGTGTGAGAGACTGTGGGGGGACACCTGTGTGGACTGGAGAGAGGCAGAGATTCAAGGAGAGAGAGGAGAGAGAGAGAGAAGAAAAAGTCTAGACAGACAGACAGACAGACAGGGAGATGAGGAAGAGAGAGAAAGAGGATGAGAAAGACAGAGAGAGGGAGGGAGGGAGAGAGAGAGGGAGGAAGGGAGGGAGAGAGAGAGAGAGAGAGAGAGAGAGAGAGAGAGAGAGAGAGAGAGAAAGTCAAGACAGACAGGAAGATGAGAAAGAGAGACAGAGGAGAAAGAGACCAAGAGAGACAGAGAGAGACAGAGAGACAGAGAAAGGAGAGAGAGAGAGTGAGAGACAGAGAGACAGAGGAGTGAGAGAGAGTGAGTGAGAGAGAGAGAGAAAGGAGAGAGAGACAGAGCGAGAGAGAGAGAGAGAGAGAGACAGAGAGACAGAGAGACAGAGGAGTGAGAGAGAGTGAGTGAGAGAGAGAGAGAAAGGAGAGACAGAGAAAGGAGAGATAGACAGAGCGAGAGAGAGAGAGAGAGAGAGAGAGAGAGAGGTGGAGGAGGAGAAGGAGGAGAAAAGGTCAAGACAGAGAGACAGAGAAAGACAAACAGCAAACAGACAGACAGAGAAAGATGGGGAAGAGAGAAAGAGGCCGAAAGAGACAAATACACACACACACACACACACACACACACACACACACGGTGGGGGGGGGGTCAAGACAGAGAAACAGAGAAAGGCAGACAGACAGACACAGACAGACTGACAGACAGGAAGATGGGGAAGAGAGACAGAGAGGAGAGAGAGATGCAGAGAGACAAAGACCCTGGGGTGGGAAGAGGCTGCCCTGCTCTCACCCTCGGCCCGCTCTGGTGCTCAAGGTCAGAGTTTTGAGGCATCTGGAGCCAAGTCCCCGGCTAGCAGACGGCCTGTCTGCCTGTCAGGCTGGAGACGGGGCACAGCAAACCTCTGCCTGTGAACAGACACCATGAGACCAAGGCCACTGAAGGAAGAAGCCTCTCACGATCCACACCATGGCCTGCTCTGTCCACCCAGCCACGGGGAGGAGGGGGGTGGCACAGGCGCCAGGCCACGTGTTGACTGGGAAGGCGTGTATGGCCCTCTCCTGAGGACAGGACCTTTCCTATGCTGTGCTTTCCTGCCTTGTGCTTGGTGGCTCTAACCGTGCTGTGTTTTTAGTTTGTGTCTCCAAAAAGTCACGTATCACAGGCTCGAGTGCCAGCGTGGTGTAATTATAAAGAAGTTATACTTACTTTTCTTTTCTTTTCTTTTCTTTTTCTTTTTTCTTTTCTTTTCTTTCTTTCTTTCTTTCTTTCTTTCTTTCTTTCTTTCTTTCTTTCTTTCTTTCTTTCTTTCTTTCTTTCTTTCTTTCTTTTTTTTCTTCCCGAGACCGGGTTTTCTGTGTAGCCCTGGCTGTCCTGGAACTCACTCTGTAGACCAGGCTGGCCTCAAACTCAGCAATCTGCCTGCCTCTGCCTCCCAAGTGCTGGGATTACAGGTGTGCTCCACCACCGCCCGTTTTTCTTTATCATTATTATTATTATTATTTTATACTTTCAAGAGACTGAGGTCTAAGGGGTCTTCGGACCCTCAAGGGTGATCGAGCAGGGTCACTGGGATCCCAGGCTCATCTTCATTCTCTCAGAATCCCCTGCCCTGCGGTAAGTGGTTTTGCTGCACCACATACTCAACAGTGGCCGGTGGATGTCCTGCTCCATGTCTCGTGTCTGTCACCCCTCAGGTGAGCAGGGACGCCTGCTGGCGCACCCTCAGGGCCTGCCTTTGTTCTCTAGACCTTCTATCTCAATGTCCAGGGACCAAGGCACCAGAAGCAGGGGCTCTGCCACAGCTTCCCAGTAGGAGGTCCCCCAGGGCCCACCTTCTCCCTGGGGTCCTGAGCTGATGAGACCCTCAGGGATGCACCATAGAACAAGGTGTTCAGTGCTCCGCCCTTTCCTTCTCCTGATGGAGGAGTCACTCTTCCGTCCTCTCCACCTCAGCCAACACCTTGGCTCACCCATGGTTACCACACATCTTCTCAATCCTGTCCAGGTGACAGCTCGCCAAGAACCCCAGCTGAGCCAGCACTGTGTGAGCGTGTGTGTGTGTGTGTGTGTGTGTGTGTGTGTGTGTGTAGGATTGAAAACTGGTAGCATCTGGTGACCAATGTATATATGATTTTATACATGTAACTATATATATAGGATCATATATATTATATGACTATATATAGGATTTTTTATATTTAACTATATATAGAATTATATATAACTATAAGTTTATATATATAACTATATATAGGGTTTCATTATGTATAAAATCATATATATTATGTAACTATACATGTGGTTTTATATATATATATATATATAAACTATATATAGAGTTATAAACACCTATATATAAGGTTATACACACACACACACACACACATATATATATACTTATATAGGGTTATATATATAACTATATATAGGATTTCATATACATAGGATTATATAACTATATGTAGGATTATATAGATAACTATATATAGGATTTTATAGATACTATATATAGGATTATATATAACTATATAAATATAAGATTATATATATTATATAACTATATATGTTTTATATATAAGTGTATATAGGAATATATACATATACATCATATACATATACATATATCCAAACATTTTCCCAGTGGCAAAGTAAGGGACTCAGCAGCCACACCCAAATGCTCATGACCGCAGGGCACCGATGTCTGTCCGTTCCCCACCCCCACCCCGTCCCCTTGCTCCTTGCCATCTCCCAAGATGTCATGAGGTCTGATCTGGGGTCATTTGTCCTGGCCCTCCCTTCTTCCCACACAGCCATCCTCTCTCAGCAAATAATGGAAAAGAAGTGGCTGTGAGGAGGTTTGGAACTCTCCATCCTGTGGAGCTGTGGGGCTGTGGGATTGCTGGGCTAGGTCACCATTCACTGTTCCCAGTCGTGGTCACGGTTGTGGCAAGCGGAGCTCTTCAGGGTCTGAGCAGCAGCTATGGGCTGAGTGACAGGCAGCTGTGTGGAGCGAGGGGGCCACAGGGAGGCTGCAGGCAGCTCAGCCATGAGCTGATCTGATTGGGTTTTCCCTCTTCCACTTCCAGGGTCTTAGCCAGCCAGGAAAGAATGTGCCAGGTCAGCACAAAACCAGGACGGGCTGTCGGAATTCTGCTGAGTTGGGGAACTGGACTTCAGGGCCTTTTACAAAATGCAGAAGGGGCCAGGCAGGGCTGGAAGCATCTGGCCTGGAATTCGGGGTGACTTCCATGCCACCGGGGTGACCACACATTAGGACCACACATGTGTTCCTCCTTACTGGTGGGCTTGGGCTCAGGGGAGGCCACTGTGGTGCCGGCATGGAAGCCTGGTGGGGACTCTCCCTGGGAAGGCCTGAGGGTCATATCTCACAGCGATGCTGGAGACAAAATGAGCCAAAGATGGCCACCATGCCCTGTGAGACTTCTGGAAGACAGGCTCATCTTGGTGATTTTGCTGTCTGGGTTTTCGGCAGCTCTGGATTCTCCTCTGGCCACATGTGGCAATTCTTGGCGACCAGTAGTGGCAGCAAGGTAATCAGAGGAGCAGAGAGAAGAGGACAGACGGACAGACAGGGAGGAAGGAAGGGAAGGTGTGATGGAAGAAGGGTGAAGCAGAGAGATTCTGATCTTAATCAGTGTGGCCCCGTGAAGCCAGGTCCCCCAATGCAGCCCTGCCCACCCAAGTTCCCAGTGGTAGTGGTAGTGGTAGTGGTAGTGGTGGGGTCTGACAGGTGGATGTGTGTACATGTCTGGGGTATGCGTGCATGCCTATGAATGTATGTGGACATGTGTGTGTGTCTGGGATGAGTGTGCATATGTATGTTGGTTGTGTATGGTTATGTACATACATGTGCATACGCGGAGTGCATGTGATCATGTGTGTGGATATGTGTGCATATCTAGGATGTGGTATGCATGGATCTGTGAACATACCAGACATTGGAGTCTAGACCAGTGTCTGGCCTCATGACCCGTGCAGTGACACCCCTTCCAGGCTGGACTGCTTATTTGCACTGTCAGGGGACAGTGCGTAGCATTTTGTTTTCCAGGTCCATTTGCCTGTGAGTGACATCCCTGAAGCCACTGTGTTCCCCACCCCCTCTCCAGGAAGGAGGCTGGGCCCCTGTGAGCAGCCAGAGGCTCACCTTATCTCCCTGGGGTGCTGTGGCCTTTCTTCTCCTGGAGGGCAGCTGGCCTGGGTTCCCTGGGGACAGGATAGCTTTGCAGGTCTGATGCTGTGCTCCGTGGGCGTGGCCCTGTGGGGGCGGAGGAGGGGATGGCAAAGCTCAGCTGCTGAAAAAGATGTTAATATCCACAGAGTTACTTTGAGTAGAGACAAGTCTCCCTATGGATTCCAGACTGGCCAAGAGCTCATGGCAATCCTCCTGTCTCCGCCTCCTGAGTGCCAAGATTACAGGTATGTACCGCCATGCATGCCTAGAAGAAGTCACCAGGCTGGTGTGTGGGCTCACAGTCTACATGGCACAGAGAAAGTGGTCCTGACAGAACAGGGAAATCACCTGTTGGTCACCCAGCAGCCACCACCCAGCAGGTGCAGCTTCTGCTTGGCAGTGTAGTTCACAGGCAGATCATCTGTAAACGTCAGGTGCCTGTGCCACAGGGCGGGTGGTTCTCCCCTGCCCTGTCAGTAACTGATGAGGTGAGCTGCCCCGATGCTGACTAGATGACCAGTGATTATCTGGCTGATAGAAATGGGATTTATTCCTGCCGCCCTCCTTCCTTCCCCATAAGGGAACAAGCCTATCTGTCAGTGAACACAGAGAGTCTTGGTTGTCTCAAAATGAGCTCTGGGAAGTGCCCATGGCATTGCCCAGGAACCTGTGGAGTTCAGAGACCCTCCACTGCATCCACCTGCACAGGCCAGATAGATGAAACCCAGCCTCCTAGAAATAAGAAATGGGGTGTGCCTAGGAACCGCGGCTAAGAAGAAGGCCTGAGTGGAGCCGGGGGCACTGGTACTTCTGCGTCTGATGTGGGAGGCACACATGGGCAGGGGTACGTTGGAGAAGGCAGAGGAGCAGGATGGTAGGGAAGGCGGAGCTAGACCAGGCTTGCTCTGAAGATTTCTGTGGCTCATGTGTTCCCTTCCCTTTCCTAGACCAGCATCAATCCGTGGACGCTGTGAGCCCCTCAGCTCTTCCGGCTGAGCACAGGGTCCCATGGAGAAGCGGCGGCTACTGCTAGTGTGGCTGCTTCAGCAAGCCAGCCACCAAACAGGCCCGAGGGAGGTTATGTGTAGGCATCTGGCAAGTCGCACCCTGCACAGGAGGAACACCAAGCCATCCTTGTCTCCTGAAGGCGTCAGTGGGCCTGCCTGTGTCTCCACAGCCCTGCAGGACCTACTTCTGTTGCCCGTGGCTGCCTCCTCTGGCTACAACCTGTTTCAACACCATCATCAAAGAGATACAGCCGCCACCTCTGTGTCAACACAGATACTGGCCTTCCTTCCATCACCGGAATCATAGACCAGGCTAAGTTTAAAAAGCCAAATGTGTCTGGCTGGTAAACTGCTGGGTGAGCAGTGGGGAAAAAAGCCAAAGATAAACACCGCGAGTTGATGATCCTGCACCGTTGGTGGGAACCGTACCCAGATTGAGCACGTTGAGGGACCCATGACCCACCATGAATAAGGCACCCCTGGGCCCTGGTGTGGTCGTGAAATGTGGCTCTCTGTCTTGTGGCTGACCTCCCTGGAGCATTACAGACATTCCGTGCCCAGAGTAGGACCTGGGAGCCTGGGCTCGGAGAGTATCCATTATTTCCTGCTTACTGAAGGACCACAGTGGCTCTCGGCGTGTGGAAGTCTGTGTGCTGGCTGGTTTTATGTCAACTTGACACAAGCTAAAGTCATCTGAGAGGACAGAACATCAATTAAGAAAATGCAGCCATAAGATGGGGCTTGGGATGTTGAGGGTGATACAGACCCCAGCTAGTTGCACAGGGAAGCAAAGACTCCCCGGGGTCATTTGTGTGAAGAATCTGTGGTGCTGTTCAGCTGGAGCTGAAGAATTGCCTGTGGTTAACAAGAGACCAGAATCACTAAACCTTTGCTTTGCTGGGACAATGGGTGCTGGCCAGCTGGGGCTGAAGAATCAGCTAATTAAGAAGAGGCCAGCATGACTGGGGTAGAATCATCTGGGAAGCGTTTCCTCAGGGTCAGCACATAGAAGATGTGGTCCAGAGGCAGGCAAGGTTGTACCTCCTGCTGGCAACTGAACTTGGTAGTGTAAGAGTCACCTGGGTGGTACCAGTTCTGAAGGCATGTAGGGGAACATGGAGAGCAACTGAGACTTGGAAGGGCTGGGCTCCCTGAAGAGAGCCCAGGAGAGGTTGGTGGTGAAGGTGCAGCCCAGTTGCAGTAGAAGAACCCAGTGTTTTGGAGATGCCAGGACCATGGATGACCACCAAGAGCAACATCAGCAGTGGAGTGGAGCATGTGTGCGTGTGCGTGTGCGTGTGCAAGTGCGCGTGCGCACGCACGCACGCACGCACGCGTGTGTGTGTGTGTGTGTGTGTGTGTGTGTGTGTGTGTGTGTGTTGCAGAGGGCAGAGCCAGAGAAGTTTCCCAAGCCCCTTGGAGGGGCCTGGAAGATCAAGAGGGAATCTCAGACATCGGACATTGAGTTACTTGCACTGTCAGAGTGTGGTTTCGACTTGTTTGCATTGTTACTGCGCCCTGGTTCTTCCCTCCTGAAGAAAGAGAACACCTGGCTTATGTTTTATTTCATAAGAGCCCTCGGGTGAGAGCAGGCTCAACTCTGAGCAAGCACCATCCTCTGTCTTGACACAGTTTTATCTCAAACAGTTCGATGATTTGGGCAGAGCTACGTGACATTTTTCCTTAAAGTCCATCATTACAGGTTGGGTATGGAGGTTTATACCCGCTACTCAGGAGGCTGAAGCAGGGGGATTGTGAGTTTGCAGTCAGTCCAGGCTGCTTGTGTCTCCAAAAGGAAAATTATGGAGCCGGGGTGGGGGATAGTTTAGCATGTAAAGTGTTTGCCACATGGGCGTGAGCACCTGAGCGTGAGCCCCAATAAAGCTGGAGGCAGTAATGCACATGTGTGTGATCCCAGAGCCAGAGTGCAGAGACAGGAGACTCACAGGCCACCCAGCCTGGTCCAATCAGGGAGACCCAGGCTGGTGAGAGACTGCTTCCAAAAATACCATGGGTGTGGGCTGGTTAGAGTTACTGTCAACTCGACACACCCAAAGTCACCTGGGAAGAGGAAAGCTCAACTGAATAGTTAGTGACCCAGATAAGATTGTCTGTGAAAGACTGGCTGGATGGTTGTGTAGGAGCGTGCAGTCCTGCAGTCGGCTGTAGGTGGCGCCATCCCAGGTAGGTCCCGGGCTGGAACCTAGCCAAGTGTGAGGAAGGGAGCACGGTGGCAGCGAGCATCCCTCCTCTCTGCCTCAGGCTCCCGCCCTAAATCCCTGCCCTGATTCCTCCAGCGATGGCCGGGACCTGTAAGCTGAGCAAACCCTTTCCTCCTCAAGTCACTTTGGTTCCTGTGTTTATCGAAGCAATGGAAAAAGCAAACTAGAGCAGGACAGCTTCTAAGGAGTGACAGTCAAGGTTGTCCTCAGGCCTTACACACACTCACAGACACACATGTACACACTCACGCACACAGACATACACACTCACACACCCATACACAGTCACACACACACCACACACATGCGCACACATGCATGTACACATACACACGCATGCATATATATATATATACACACATGCACACAGACATCCACTAATGCACATACACACACCATATGCACACACACATACACACTCACACACTCATGCACACAGTCATGCACTAACACACACACATACATGCACATACAAGCATATATACACATGCACAAATATCACATACCCACCATATACATGCATATACACACACAACCACACATACACATACTTGCACACATATATACATGCACACGTATATGCACATACATGCACACATATATACATGCTTACACACATATACATGCATACTTGCACACAAATACACATACACACAGGCACACAGAAAACTTGTAGTGTTTCACGTAATGCATCATGGAAACTACCCCATCCCTGGGGAGTGTGCCTATACCTGAGGGACTTCCCTCATCATAGGCTATGGCGGCCCCCTGCCACACGGTCACGTTTGTGCTGGTGACAATCAGTGCCCAAGTAGACAGTGAAGATCTACCGTCACACGCAGTGTACCCGACACCTTCCTCGGTCGGTGTTCACATGGGCTGTTCCCTCTGCTCGAGAATGCTTCCTCCACCACCATAGGATTCAAGTCACCCCTCGCACCTGAAGGGAGGGAGCCTGGTTGACCACAGCTGCCCCCTGCCCTGTCTCTGTGCTCTAAGGACACACGGTGTGACTCTGTCTGGGATGAGCGAGGCCACGCTGCGGCTGCAAACTCACCCTGACATCTCAGGGACTTCCTGGGACCAGTGTGCCTCCTGCCCACACTGTGTTTCCACAGTGCTCAGTGGCTCGGCTCACTCGGTGGCAGGGGTGACACAGCAGGGCGTGGAGCACCTGTCAGGGCCCGACATGGACAGGCTGCTGCTGCAGCTCTGGGTGCTGCCCTGCCTGACTGCGTGGGAGTCTGGGCACATGAACCCGTCTTGCATGGGCAGGGAAAGAGGGCACAAAGCTGAAGTGATCTCCACCAGACCCTTCCCCCCACTCCCTGCACTGTGCCTCCATGGCTGTCTGCTGGCTTCCCTGATCATCCCTCGGTAGCCTTCAGCTCTGTCTGTCAGCTTGGGTCTCTGTCTCCGAACTTTGTGATAGGGGTGACGTTATCCACTATGAACGAATGAATGAATGAATGAATGAATGAATGATGGGTGGATGGATGAATGACACACACAGCTTGAAATACTCCTGCTCTCAAAGGCTCGTCCTGTTGCTTGGCAGGAGGCCTCCACCGGTGGCTTCTGAGTCCTGCAGCCACGGCCCCTTGCCACCTCCCATGATGCATCACACAGTCATGGTGGCAGCTCGAGGCACAAGGCTCCCAGGACCAATCATGGCAGCGGACTGTCCCTCCTACCAACCTGTCCTCTGTTCCGAGTTGAACTAGAATCTTTCATTGGTCACAGAGGGCACTCGTATGCAACCCCAACCCTAACCCTGGGCACGACCATCTATCCACAGTGCACACAGTGTGCCTGGAGAGAAACATTAGACACTCTGATGTTAACATGACGCCTTCAGAGAGGACTGACCTCTCACCCCGATGCCCTTCCACAGAGTCTTGTAACTTACACGCTCACACACGCTCACACACACTTGAGTAATTCTCCTAGGCAGCACTAAAGAGTTCACACATTCTCATACAATCTCTGTCTCTCTCTCTGTCTCTGTCTCTGTCTCTCTCTCTCTCTCTCTCACACACACACACACACACACTAACCCCACACTCAATCCCTCCATTTTATCCATCAAACCGTTTAAAAGCTACCATTTATCAAGAAGAGCACTCAAGGCATGGAACTCGCTGTGTGCAAGCTCTGGCTTATGTGGTCGCCACCTGGTAAACCAAACCACATGGGAAAGAGACACATGAGGACACCGAGGGGCACGGTGATGGGAGAGCCACCCCAGGAGCATGGCGGCCGCACTTTCTTGGCTCGCTTCCAGTCGGAACCAGCTGATAACAAAGGACAGAGTTCATGGGAGCCCACGCCCAGTCGTAAGCAAGCACAGGTGGACACGGGGTGGACACGGGAAGCCCAGGAGCAACAGGACAGCTGGAGATGAACGTGGGGTCAAGCTCTGGGTAAAACCAGGGACAGAGGTGACGCTGCAGCTGGTGCGTAAATGCTGCCTCCCGGTCACCTCCGACTTCACAAGAGGGGCAGAGAGAATGAATAGCTTTTATTAAAAGGCCTCCTCCCAGCAGACTTTGCTCCAAGGCTACCCCCTGGGGAGTGCTAGAAACGGGGTTGTTCTAAGTTGTTTATTGAAACTAGCTATGGCAATGATGGTGATGGTGACGATGATGATGATGATGATGGTGATGATGATGATGGTGATGGCGATGGTGGAGATGATGGTGGTAATTGTGATGATGGTGTTGATCTTGACGACGGTGGCATTGATCACAATAATGACAGTAACAACGGTGACATTATCTTTTCGTTATCACAATCACTTTCAATGTTAACAAAATAAATTGGTCCAGCTTCTAAATACGTCTGGTGGTCAGACAGCTCCTTTTCTATTCCGTGTCACTCAAGTTGTGGAAGATGAGAAGTCTGGATACACTTGCGTCCCTCAGGGAAGGCACACAGCCGGTGCGTGTGTGCATGTGTGTGTGCGTGGCTTAGGGAGTGCCTGGTGTGGGCGTGGCTTAGGGAGTGTGCCCAGCTAGTCTCTTGAATTGATCAACTTTCCTCATCTGAGCCTCTTGTTCCCAACACGTGCTCTGACTTTCCAGGCTTCAGGAGTGTTCTTTACTGTTTTGGAAAAGCCCACCCTCGCGACCACTTGATACTCCAGCCATGGCCTGCTAAGATGGAGTCTCACTGGCTATTGTAAAACAAAAACAACAAACAAACAAACAAACAAAAACTCAGGAAGGGTTAGGGTTAGGGGTTTGAGGTTTGGGGTTAGGGGTTAGGGGATACGGTTAAGGTTTAGGGGTAGGTTAGGGGCTAGGGTTAGGGGTTAGGGGCAGGGTTAGGGGTTAGGGGTTAAGGGTTAGGGTTAGGGCTAGGTTAGAGAAGGGTGCATGGCCCGCCGTTACCCCCTTGGAAGGCGTGTGGGGCTCAGAAGGGCCTTCATCTGCTCAGAGCCATCCACACAGAATGCAGGGCACACTCTGGCCTCCCCTTGCAGGGCCCCTGCTGTACTTATGGATTCCTTGGGACCCATTGCAAACCTCTGGCTAGCCACACTACCCTCACTGCCGCAGCCATCGTTGTGTGAGGAGGCACGGTTGTTCTCTGGCTTTGCCGATCTATCTCAGTCCAGCGGCCAGGATGCAGGCCTGGCTCGGAGTTTCTGACATTCGCCGGTTCTCCCTGCAGTCTGACTGGGGCTTGGATGAAGGCCTCTGAGTAGCCAAGCCCTGTGGGATGCTGGACAGAGCCAGCAGGTGAGCTTTGGGAAGCTGCTTGGAACATGGTGATTGATAACTTTCCACTGGGGCGTCCACAGGGCAGCTCGGCTCTTGGGATCCACCCACAGGGCAACAACAGGAAGTCCCAGATGTCCCTGTGGGATGGACCCCGCATCCCCGCAGGCCTGGCATTGTCTCTGGGTGGGGTAAAAGTGGACCGTGGAAGCCCCGTGCACAGCAGGTCAGAGCTGATGTGTTAGCTTACCTGTGTCCCGAGGGAAATCACAGTGTGATCCACCCCCTGCACCTCCCTACCACACACTAGGTTGTTTTCTGTCACCAAACTCTGTTTGCTGAACACTGGCAGAGCACAGCCTCTCACGGTGATGCTGAGCGTGCATGGACTCAGAGGCACAGCTGCGTCTTTGCCACTGGTTGGTGAGGATGGACTGAGAGCTGGGGAGGGGCCTTCTCGGATCCTTCCAGTGCAGGAGGGCTCAGAGGGGAGACTGGCAGGGAGGTTGCAGGGTGCTGCCATGGGCTCCCTCCAGCTCATTGGTGCGTGTGTGCATGTGTGTGCGCGTGCGTGTGCATGTGTATGTGTGCGTGTGTGCATGTGTGTGTGCGTGCGTGTGTGCGTGTGTGTGCATGCGTGTGTGCGTGTGTGTGCGCGTGCGTGTGTGTGCGTGTGTGTGTGTGTGCGTGTGTGCATGTGTGTGTGCGTGTGTGCGTGTGTGTGTGCGTGTGTTCGTGTGCGTGTGTGTGTGCGTGCATGTGCATGTGCATGTGTGCGTGTGTGCGTGTGTGTGCATGTGTGTGTGCGTGCGTGTGTGAGTGCGTGTGTGCGTGTGTGTGCGTGTGTGTGTGTGAGTGCGTGCATGTGTGTGTGCGTGCGTGTGTGAGTGCGTGTGTGCATGTGTGTGTGCGTGCGTGCATGTGTGTGCGCGTGCGTGTGTGTGTGCGTGCGTGTGTGTGCGCGCGCGCGCGCGTGTGTGTGTGTGTGTGTGTGTGTGTGTGTGCGCGCGCACGGGCGCTGAGTACAAGCATGCATGGGTGGGTGGGTCCACCCTCCGGCTCATTGGTGCGTGTGTGCGTGCGTGTGTGTGTGTGTGTGTGTGTGTGTGCGCGTGCGTGTGTGCGTGTGTATGTGTGCCTGCGCGCGTGCGAGCATGCATGGGTGGGTGGGTCCCTCCGGCTCATTGATGGGTGAGTGCTTACCAAACCCCAGAGCCAAACAGAGGTTAAGGTCAGCTGGACAGCTTGCAAGTGCAGGGTGTGTGTGGGGGGGCGGGGATCTGTAGAATAGACCGTTTCCCCAAAGCCCCATCCCCGACACCAACCTCCCCCCACAGCCCCACTAAGGGACCTCTATGTCTGGAAGGCCACCCTCCAGAGGGCACTGGCGGTATCAGTGGACTCCCCTGGAGTTGTTTTGAGTTAGGGACATAGTCCTGGCTTTCTGTGTGGCCTTGAGACCTGGAGACAGCTCCATCGTGCAACTGCCACGCCCCAGCACCCTAGAGGAGGGGGTGAGGGGGCTCAGGGCGGCAGAGTCTCAGAAGGGCCTCCGAGTCCTCTTCTGTGACACATTCTCAGGGAAGGCTCTGTTGCTGCTCAGGGAACCCTCTTTGAGAATGCTTTTCCTTTCTTGGGGGAAAAAAACCCAAACCATGAGCTTGGCCATGTTGTGTCTGTAGGGTAAGATATGACATGGTTTTATCCACATCATAACTGCCTGACCGGCCGCCCCTGCCCCCACCCCAGGCTCATTGCCAGCTCACTGACATCCCTGGGAACTTCCTGATGCCTGGCGAGGGGTTCAGGGTCCCAGTTTTTCAAAGAGCCACCCACCTTCCCCAGTGACTCCCAAGGTGTAATACCTGGGCCGAGACTCTGCCCTCTGCTAACTGGCACAGAGCAGGCCACCTGCTTCGGTTGTTATGTATTAGTGCCTACTGTTTACTCTGTTGATATTACTGAGCACCTACTGTTTACCAAGTGCCGTGCAAGAGCCCCAGAGGCAGACAGAACTGTTACTGGTTCCGTCTTCAGGCAGCTCACAGCCTTCGGGGACACAGGATTGTAACTGTGATGGTGCCGGGCCTCAGGCCCACTATGCGGAGTATTGAGTGTACTGGAGCAGAGATTTTGCTATGGAGTCTGGACTGACCTGACACTTATTATGTAAACCAGGGTGGTCACTGACTCACAGCAAACCTCCTGCCTCAGTCTCTGGGTGCTAGGATTACAGGTATTATTACCAACACTTGGGCTGGGCTCTGAAGGCCGGACAGGTGATGTCTGTCTGGTGGCATCTCTAGCCAGCTCTGGGTAGGCTGGAGTCCCAGGAGTGGGGAGCGTGAGTCATGAGAGTCACAGTGAGGAAGGCATGGCCAGCGTGGGGTGTGCGTGTTCAGTAGGGAGTTGTCCTTACAGCATGAGATTGTGCCTGCTGCCCCTGGAGAGAGGGTGTCACCATGCAGCCGGGACCATCTTGAACTTTTCTTCTGCCTGCCTCAGCCCACCCAGTGCTGGAATAGCAGTGATGGCCACCATGCTGGTTCTTGCCACAGCTTTTGATGGGGACTTTCTAATGGAAGCCATTTCTCTGGGAATGGGCAGGAAGAGAGGGGTCGGGGAGGGTTAGGCCTGGTCATTGGCTGTGCCTTCTGAGCAGAGTCTGTCCTCCTCAGTGTGCCCGAGTCAGCGGGGCAAGAGCGGCAGGATCAGACCTGCTGTTCACAGGTCTTCCTTGGCAGGATGGTGTGCGGCTGTCTGTGCTGGAGCCAGAAATGGAGGGTGTGTGTCTTCGTTAGGGTTTTACTGCTGTGAACAGACACCATGTCCAAGGCAGCTCTTACAAGGACAGCATTTAATTGGGGCCGGCTTACAGGTTCAGAGGTTCAGTCCATCATCATCAAGGTGGGAACATGGCAGCATCCAGGCAGGCGTGGTGCAGAAGGAGCTGAGAGTTCTATGTCTTCATCTGAAGGCTGCTAGCAGAATACTGGCTTCCAGGCAGCTAGGATGAGGGCCTTAAAGCCCACACCCACAAGGCCACACCCACTCCAACAAGGCCACACCCACTCCAACAAGGCCACACCCACTCCAACAAGGCCACCACACCTCCTTATAGTGCCACTATCCCCTTGGGGTAAGGCTCACTGTGTGCTCTCTCTCTCTCTCTCTCTCTCTCTCTCTCTCTCTCTCTCTCTCTCTCTCTCTTTTTAATTTTTTTTATTTATTGAAAAGGGAAGTAAAGGGAAGTAAAAACACTTTATGATAAAAATTAAAGTTTTACATGGAAAATATTTCAGATAAACACGTTAAAATTGACAATTTTCATGGAAAATTAAAGAGTAAAGTGGTAGACATGTAAAAATTGCTAAATTAATTGAAATATGAGATAGAAACATTTTATGATAGAATTGAAGATTTATGTAGAAAATATTTCTGATAAAATTGTAGAAAAATGTAGAAAAACATGTTAGAATTGAAGATTATCATGGAAATTTTTTATAGATATAATAATGGTAAGTATAAAAGTATTCCTAAGTTGATTGAAAGTGGAATTATAAACATTTTTTGATAAACTTGAAAATTTATATGGAAAATATTTCTGATAACATTGAAGAAATATATAGAAAAACATGTTAAAATTAAAGATTATCATGGAAATTATATAGGCAAAATGATAGGCATAAAGATAATTCTAAGTTGATTGAAGGCAGAATTATAAACATTTTCAGATAACATTGAAGATTTACATGGAAAATATTTCTGGGAAAATTCAAGAAATAAATAGACAAACATGTTAAAATTGACTATTTCATGAAAATTTTTACATAAAAAATTGTAGATATAAAGACTAAATTAATTGAAGGTGGAATTAGAAACATTTGTGATAAAATCAAAGATTTACATTGAAAACATTTCTGATAAAATAGAGGAAGTATATAGAAAGACATATTAAAATTGAAGATTATCATGAAAAATAATGCAGATAAAATGGTAGACATAAAAGAAATTACTAAATTAATTAAAAAGGGAATTACAAACATTTTCTGATAAAATTGAAGATTTACACGAGAAATATTTCATTAGTCTATATCTTTTTATTGGGGAGTTGAGTCCATTGTTGTTAAGAGATATTAGGGAATAGTGATTGTTGCTTCCTGTTATTTTTGATGTTATTTTTATGTTTGTGTGGGTATCTTCTTTTGGGTTTGTTGGAAAAAGAATACTTTCTTGCTTTTTCTATGGTATAGTTTCCCTCCTTGTGTTGGCATTTTCCATCAATTATTCTTTGTAAGGCTGGATTTGTGGACAGATATAAATTTGGTTTTATCATGGAATATCTTGATTTCTCCACCTATGATGATTGAGAGTTTTGCTGGGTATAGTAGCCTGGGCTGGCATTTGTGTTCTCTTAGGGTCTATCTGAGGTCTGCCCAGAATCTTCTAGCTTTCATCGTCTCTGGTGGTGTGATTCTGATAGGTCTTCCTTTATATGTTACTTGCCCTTTTCCCCTTACTGCTTTTAATATTCTTTCTTTGTTTAGTAAATTTGGTGTTTTGATTATTATGTGCTGGGAGGAGTTTCTGTTCTGGTCCAACAAGGCCACATCTCCTAATAGAGCCACTATCCCCTTGGCATAAGGCTCACTGTGTGCTCTCTTAAGGACAAAGACTTCATCTTCCTAGGATCTCTAGATACAAGGCCACCTGCCTTGGGCGGTCAGCACACAGTGGGGCAGCTCTTGTGACCAAGTCCAGGAGACCATGTGACATATCACCTGAATAAAAAACTGGGGCTCTTGACCATGATGCTGGGAGCCAGTGTGGCCTGATCTCTGTGCCCCAGAGGGACACGCCCATTTCTGCACACACAGCTGCAGCAACCGGGATAATTTAAGCAGCTTGGAACCCACGAGTCTGCAGGCTGAGAGTCCCGGTCACCCTACCCTCTGTGCTGGGACCTGGGACAAGACTCTGACTCGCTCTGCTCCTCAGCAGAAGGCCACAGTCACTCACTGAACACACTGAACCTCAGCTGTGAGCTGCAGCTTCAGTGTCCTCTGAGTGAAGGCTCCTCTCTGTGCCCCCTCAGGACCGCAGGTGGGCAAGAGATGTCACCATGTGCAGAGAGCTCCGCCACCCACCACCCATCTCGTCCTCCCAGAATCCTCTGTTCTCTGATGGAATCCTTATCCCTTCATTTGCAGCCAAACTCTACCACAGTGAGTGCTGCGCAGTGCTAGGCTGAGCAGCCTCGGTTAGGTCATCCAGTGTAACGGGAGAGAGCCCCCTCGCACCCCCAGTTCTCACCCCTGGATTTGTCTCCCAGCAGCCACAGCTCAGAGCAAGGTGGGGCTGGGAACTTGCTTGAGCTTGTGTGGGGGACTGAGGCATTGACCTTTACACACACACACACACACACACACACACACACGCATGCATGCACGCACACATGTACGCACATGCACACCCTGTTTCTGTGTTTCCAGTCATGGCCAGTCCTCTTCCCTGCACAGCACATGACAAAGTGTTGCTGGTGAAACCTCATTACCAACGTGGAGCGTGCCCGCTGGCCAGGTGGTCTGCTAGCGGCAGCTACCCACAGCCTTCTAGCAGCTGGTTCCCGATGCCTGCATGATGACTGTTTCCAGGTCTCCCACTTCCACGATGACTGTTTCTAGGTCTCCCATTTTCACGTTCCCTCTCACTTTCAAAAGGTAAAGGGATTAGCAAAGTCATGGAGCCCTGACAGTGAAAGGAAAGGTTTGCTCATCTTCCGTCTGTTAGAGGCAGAGAGAACCAACCTAGCTGTGGTCACTAGGACAAGGGTCCAGGTGGGAAGAGCTGAGCACGAGCCAAGCCCGTAGCAGCCAACTAGTGGCAACGGGCACTCAGGGGCCCTGCTCGGCTGCATGCCTGCAAGCATGCCCAGGCCCGTGCCACCGCCATGGCTGGATCATATGCGCCTGAAGGTAACCCATGTTCTACATTCTTGGATGTTTCCTCCTGCTTCAACCAGACGGGAACAGCGCAGGCAGTCCAGAGAGGCCACTTCAAAAGGAGGTTTTCCCCCCATTAATTTATGTTTTCAGAGTGTGTGTGTGTGTGTGTGTGTGTGCGCACGCGCACATGTGTGTATGCGTGTGTGAGTGTGTATATATATGCATGTGAGTGTGTGTATGTGTGTGTATATGCGTGTGTGTATGTGTGTGTATGTGTGTATATGTATGTATATGTGTGTGAGCATGTGAATGTGTATGTGTGTGAGCATGTGTGTATGTGTGTATGTGTGTGCATGTATGTGTGTGTATGTGTGTATTGTGTATATGTGTGTGTTCTGCAGTTCACATGTAAAGGTCAGAGGACACCTTGAGGAAGTCTGTTCTCTCCTTCACTTTGTGGGTGACTCAGACTCAGGTCCTCAGCCTTGGCAGCCCGAGCCCTGACTCTGAGCCATCACGCGGACCCTGCAGCTCCACGCTTGAGGTCTGTGGGATGCCTGGGATCTGACTTGTTACTCCGACCTCAAGCTGTCTTACTTCCGGCTGCTTATTTCGGACAAATACGGTTAAGGGGTCAAGAGTTTCAAACATACAGAAATCCACCCAGGGTCAAGAGCGGATTTTAGGGCAGAATGGCTCATGCCGCCCGTGGACAACTCTCCATACGGCCACTGTGAGAGCCATGACCTCCTTGTCCTCAGAGTGTCCCCAGTTAGCAGAGGTCAAATGGCAGTCTCGTGAGGGAGTCACTCCAGGGTCCCTGACACACACACACACCCCACCCCCCCGCGTGTGTTTTCTGCCTCTTTGGTTGGAAATAGCACTCAGAGAGAAAAGGAAGAAACCGACTACTGTGGCCCGACAGGCACTGCTGTGTCACGTCCCGGGCTGGCTTGTTCAGTCTGAACCAAGGTCAGAGGTTCTGCGGCCCCGTCCCCTGCCTCTGGTTGTATCCCGCGTGGCCTACTATTCTTGCTCAACTTAATTTTTCCCTTTTCTTGTATTAAAGGTGGCAACTAAAGCAAATACTGAAGCTTAGTGAGGGGGGAACTGGCCACCTGGCCAGCACTGGGGTGAGGGGGGACATGGCCACCTGGCCTGCACTGGGGTGAGGGGGGACATGGCCACCTGGCCTGCACTGGGGTGAGGGGGACATGGCCACCTGGCCTGCACTGGGGTGAGGGGGGACATGGCCACCTGGCCTGCACTGGAGTGAGGGGGGACATGGCCACCTGGCCTGCACTGGGGTGAGGGGGGACATGGATACCTGGCCTGCACTGGGGTGAGGGGGGACATGGCCACCTGGCCAGCACTGGGGTGAGGGGGGACATGGCCACCTGGCCTGCACTGGGGTGAGGGGGGGACATGGCCACCTGGCCTGCACTGGGGTGAGGGGGGACATGGCCACCTGGCCTGCACTGGGGTGAGGGGGGACATGGCCACCTGGCCTGCACTGGGGTGAGGGGGGGACATGGCCACCTGGCCTGCACTGGGGTGAGGGGGACATGGCCACCTGGCCTGCACTGGGGTGAGGGGGGACATGGCCACCTGGCCTGCACTGGGGTGAGGGGGGACATGGCCACCTGGCCTGCACTGGGGTGAGGGGGGACATGGACACCTGGCCAGCACCTGCAGCTTTGCTGTGCCCCCGCCTCCTTTCAGGCCTTTTGGCTGCAGACGCAAAGACAGTAACCTCTAAGGCCAGTCTCCAGACCCCACTTCCCCTCCTGGCTTAAGGTAGTGATAGCTCCATCCTGCCCTCCCTCAGGGAAGGGCACACAGGTACACTGAGTGTGCTTTCTCCCTTTCTCTGGTCCCACTCTTCGCCATGATCACCTTTCACCAAGTGCTCACTGTGGACCAGATGCGGCAATGACCCAGGTTCCATCGGTGACTTCTTATGGGCTCACTCATCATACCCCTTAGATGTACGCTAGGTGTATCGCCATTGTAGAGAAACATAAATTCAGAGATGTTGATACACCAGTCCAAGGCCACAAAGCCTGAATGTGGCAAAGCTGGGACTCGGGCCAGGCTGGACATCAGTGCCTTCAGTCTGACTGCTGGGGCAAAGTTACTTCCATTTTCATTGTGGTGATACATGCCCTCCTCAAATGCTGGTCCCACATTTCTTTGGATTGTGGCTTCACTCATTAAGATAACCGTCCTATCAGTGAATCTGTCACAAGTGTTGTTGTGTGTCGTTGTGGTTGGTACAGGAATGTCCCACAGAGGCTCATATTTTATTGCCTGGTTCCAGCGGGCGGCACAGTCTGGAGAGACAGTGGAACCTTTATGGGGTGGGGAGGCTTGCTGGCGAGACAATGGAACCTTTAGGAGGTGGAGCCTTGCTGCAGGAAGCAGATCTGGAGGTAGCCTTTGAAAGTTACACTCACCAGTGGTTCCTGCCTGCTCTCATTATCTGGTCTCCCACCAGGTGACAAGCTTCCACTGCCCTCTGTCACCGCCATGGGTGGCCCTTGGCTCTCCCTGCTATCATTGACCAAAACCCCCGAAACCAAGAGCCAAAATAAATCCCCTCTTAGCTTGTTTCTGTCAATGTATACAACAGTGTGTGGCAAAATCAAAACAGATTCACTCAGCAGGTGCCATCAAATAGCTTGTATGCAGAAAGCCTGCCCGGCTTGGAATCCCAGCTGGGCTCATCGACTCTGCTGAACAGCGGTCATCAGAGCTCTGCTAGGTGTCTGCATGTTAGCCCTGCCCCCACGTTACCAGTGGGGAAGGTGAGGCTCCTAGCAGGCAGAGGTTGAGACTGACCGTGCTCCTCCAGCCTCCTCCCCCATGCTGGCAACCTTGCTCCTTAATGGTGCTGTGCATGTACACGTGGGTGCCAGAGGGAAGGGCAGCCATCAGGGAGATTTGAGGACACCATGAAGCAAGGTAAAGGATTGGAAGGAGGAGAGGGAAGAGGAAAGGGGAAGGAGGGAGGGGAGGAGGGGGATGGGGAGGAGGGGAAGAGGAGGAAAGGAAGAGGGAGGAGAAGGGGGAGGAGAAGGAATGGGAGGGGGAGGAGGAGGGAGGGGAAGAGGAGGAGGGGGAGGGGAGGAGAAGGAAGGGGAAGGGAGGAGGAGGAAGGGGAGGAGTGGGTAGGGGAAGGAGGGAAGAGGAGGAGGGGGAAGAGGAGGAAAAGAAGGAGGAGGAGGAGGAGGAGGAGGAGGAGGAGGAGGAGGAGGCTGCAGCGGATCTATGCGAGGCTTCCCGCTCTGCGCCCTTGTTGATTTGAGCGCGCGATAGATGTCACAGCATCAGTGGCGGAAACGTCGTGCCCAGACACATATCAGATTATCCCACCCTGAAAATCCCCAGTGGAATGTCTGCCTATCTGATGGCCTGCCACACTGCCGTCCAAACCAGAGAGGCGGACAGTCGGGCTGGGCTGCAGACAGAGGCCGGCAAAACTGGCCGGGCCACTTTCCTGCCTGCGTGCCCGGTGCCTGGTGCAAGCCTGTGTTCCTTGGCGCCCAGTGGCTGGTGCCTGGCTGGTGTCTTGGTTTGTGTTTAGGCTCCCAGGGTCCAGGTGTGTCATGCAGATGGCTCCCCTGTCTACACAGGGTCTCTCGTGGCATCTCCCCCAAACTCCCTCACAGGAAGGCAGGAGAGGAAGATGCCCCCGTTTAGAGGTCAGAAGCTCCAAGGCAGAGCTGGGGGGCCTGGCTCCACCTCTTCGTGGGAGACGTCAGCTATCCGAGCTTCTGAGCCCACGTGTGGGGGCTCTGTCTGGCTCCTGGTTTAGCGACTCCACCGCACTGAAGCTGGACCCTCCCAGGAAGTTTGTAAATGGAAACTCTGGGTGAAGGAGCTGCTGGCTTGGTCCTGTCATCGCCAGCGGCAAAGCCTGACCGGGCACCTTCTCCTTGGGTTTTCCAAGGATAAAAGGAGGCGCACTGATTATCTAGCAAAACCTCAGCAGGTGGCAGGTGACTGACTGCCCAGCCCAAGAAGAATGGGTGCTTCACACACGTGCTGTGTATGACATGTCACCAAGACAGAGCACAGTGACTCAAAACAGAGGCCCTGAACCCAACCAGTCACCATGTGTATCTGGCTGTCAATTGGCCTGCTTCTCCCTTTGCCTTTCAGTGCCACATGCGCAGAAGTGACTGCCCCCCCCCCAAGCCGAGGGCGCATGCGCAGAAGTGTCCGACCCGAAGCTGAGGGCGCAGTGCCCGAGGAGTGAAACATACACGGGTTTACTCAACATGCCATTTTGTCCAAAGGCAAATGGTTCGTTAATCCTCACTTTGTCCCTGCCTGTCAAAACCAGCCCTACAGATTCCATGCTGCGGCTCACGCACACAGCCAGCCAGCCAGCCCGGCCGCTTCATTCTCCCTGCTGTGGTTAAACTTGGTCCCGGCCTCACTGGACCTTACACATCCCAAACTTCAAACAAACAAGAAAACAACACCTCTACCCCTCCGTGATAAGCAAGCAGCTTTACCAGGCTCAGCTGGCATGCTGGCCGGCGGCTCCCTGTCCCGGTGTAAATAAGTGCCACCTGTTTGTGTAAGTTGACGTGGTCACTCTACCCCGTTATCTCCGAGGAAGCACTAGCTGGGCGTGGGGCATCTGGCAAGGGGTGGGGGAATAACAACAGGGTTGGCCAAGCCCCGGGGTGGCCCTGGACCCTGCGAGAGCTTGGCAGAGCTGCTCCTGGTTATTGCTTCCTGGAAGGTGGACAGCCGAGAAAGGGACTTTCACTCCTTCCTGGCGCAGTGATCCAGTCCTGAGTCTAGACTGTGCGCACAATGGCACGGCCTTCCGGATTCCGTTCTCTGGTGGCTGCCAGTTTCCGAAGCCACGTATCTAAATTGGGATTTCCTGAATTCCCAGAGTCTTTGGGTTGGAAGGGGCTCCTGGAGCTGGGGGAGGGGAGGGAGGGAGGGAGTAGGCAGGTCAAGGGTCACATGACTGGTCAAAATGAATCAGAGCTCAGTTTGGCCCTGTATAACTCAGAACAAGCCAGGCCTCTCTGTCCCTGCAGGGCGCCTGCGGGAACCCATACCCTGGGACAGAGAGATAAGAGCGGGTAGTTGGCCTGTGCACTTGGGGCTTGTTGGAGTTCTCAAGAGCAAGGCAGGTGGTCCAAACAAACACCCTGCATGTCTGTCCATTCTGTCTGTCCACCTCAGTGTCTCTGTCCTGAGAAAAGATAATCTTGGCTATCCAGGCCAGAGTCTCTATTCACCTCTTCATCCAGGACAACAGCAAACCCCACCCACCACTTCTGCACTCTGCTGGGCTCCAGACGCCTCTCCGTGCCCCTTCAGCACCCTGACCAGCTTGGGTGACTGCTCCGAGCTGATCTCTTGGTTCTCTGTGCTCCCATGAGGCTGGAGAAGGCCGCACTCCCACACACATGGGCTCCTCTTACCACGGAAATCTCAACTCTTGCTGTCGCCCTGCTGTGAATAGCCCTACGTCTCTGGTCTTCCTCATCTCTAACCGTTAGCCTGCCGCAGCTGGCACACCATGTTTCAGCCTGCCCCGGGGCCTTAGTTCATCTAGGCGGGGTCCCACGGCATTGCCTGTCCTACAGTAAACTAGGGAGACTTCTCTGACTAGAGTGTACCCTCCTCACAAATGCATACACATGCTTTCTCTTCATCTTGATTTATTTTTGCAGACAACACTCAGACCTATCCACAAACTATCTGTATTCTTCCTCAAGACCGGGCCCTCCTGGGGGTGTGGACATCAGCCAACTGTAGAGCTAACATGTGGAAGACAATTCGGTACATAATAGCTACTCAACAAACAGCCATGGACTGAGCTTACATCTCCAAGTTGCTTTTTCTCAGGGTTCCTCATTATAATAACAGAAACGAAACTAAGACCATTCTCGGGATTTATTTACTGATGTTAATACCTTGTATATTCTGCTGGTTTCCATTGAAGATGGCGCTATTGTCGACCAACAACCACGGTTTCTGTCTCTTCCCATAATCCTTTTACTTTCCTCTTAATTTTGCCTTCCTTCTTATTCCTTGGTTGTTGGTTTTGGTTTTGGTTTTGGTTTTGAGACAGACTCTCGCTATGTAGCCCAGGCTAGCCTCAAAACATTGGTCTTTTTTGCCTTGGCTTCCTGAGCACTGGGCTTACACTGTGCACATGTTCCACTCCACCTTTCATCTTTGTGTGTGTGTGTGTGTGTGTGTGTGTGTGTGAATGTGTGTGCACTTTACACATCAGTCCACAAGTGTGCATGCATGTGTATGTATTTGCATGTGAAGGCCAGAGGTCAACTACAGATGTCTTCCTTGACCACTCTGTCCTTGTTTGTTTGTTGTTTGTTTGAGACAGGGTCTCCCACTGATACAGCTAGACTGATTGGCAGTGAACCCTAAGAGTTTTCCTGTCTACGTCTCCCCAGTGCTAGGGTCACAGGGACCTCAGCTTTTGATGTGAATACTGGGGATCTGAACTTCAAACTTTACACCTTACTAGTGTGGTGAATTGTTTTATGTCAGTTTGTCTTGGCTGCTGGAGAGGAGGGAACCTGAACTGAGGACATTGCTCCACAAGAGAAGGCTGCAGGCCAGCCTGTTGGGAATTTTATCAATTAGTGCTTGACAGGGAGGGCCCGGCCCTGTGGGTGGTGCCATCCCTGGTGATGGTCCTGGGTTCTGTGAGAAAGCAGGCTGAGCAAGCCAGTGAGCAGTGCCCCTCTGTGGCCTCTGCATCAGCTCCTGCCTCCAGGGTCCTGCCCAGCTTGAGTTCCAGTTCTGCTGACTGCTTTTGATGATGGACCAACCCTGATGTGGAAGGATAAGCCAGATTAACCCTTTCACCCCCAACTTGCTTTTGGCCACAGCGGTCCATCACAGCAGTAGTGACCCTGACTAAGACGCATGGCACGTGCTTTGCCCCCGAGCCATCTCCCTGGCCACCGTTTTCCTTTACTGTGGTATCACATGGGCCGAAGTTGTCGATAAAATGTCAGGAAGGAGAGGAGATGGCTAGCATCCTTAATTCACGTCTGACCACAGGAGAAATCTAGAAGTTTCTTCATTAAGTGTGAGGTCCGTTCTACGCCGTTGGCCTCGTTCAACATGCAATGACCAGAGAGGTCATGGACAACCATCGGGCCCCTTGCTCGCTAAAATATATGTCTGATATTTTGTACAAGAAAAGTTTTTAAATGTGAACAACACTTGGCCTCATGCACAGTCACAGGCCTCTTAGCACAGTGCCGCTGTATCTGTGAGTACAACCGGCCTGCTGTGTTCTCTCTCTCTCTCTCTCTCTCTCTCTCTGTGTGTGTGTGTGTGTGTGTGTGTGTGTGTGAGTGTGTGTGTGTGTGTCTGTTCTTCTCTCTCCCTCACAGACGTGTGTGTGCTCACATTGGAGCAGTGGCCACAGCCGTATTGGTTCAAATTTCATTTTCTCTGCCTAGATGACGTCAATGGCTGGCGACGAGGATGTACCCATAGCCCACAGGCCCCACACCTGTGGGCTCCAGAATTCACAAATGAAACCAAGAGAGATGACCTTTGTTCCTAAGCTGGTCTCAGCCACAGAAAGGGTCAGAGTGGATAAGGGGCCATCATATTCACTAGCCATGATCAATGAACCTGTTACAAGAAGACAGAGGGTCTAAGAGGAGAGAGGTGAGCTTGTCTGGCAGCGTTGGTAATTATTCCCTTCAGGTCGGGGTCATGGAGGTTTCTTGGAAAGAGAGTTGAGAACGGGTGCGGGTGCAGAAACTCTTACACCGTGGGATCAGTCCCAGGGTCATCCCCCGGCTCCAGAGCACTTCAAGGCCTTCATCCCTGGCTGCCTCGAAGTAGACTCCAGAAACACGCTGGCCCTGAAATAAAAGATCACAGAGGAAGAAGAGCGGCAGGGATTCTTATCGGCCCCACCCCCCTTTCCTTGTCAAGGGTGACTGTCTTCAGCTCATTTAACGAGGAGAGGAGAACTCAGGACCAACCTGCATCCCCGGGGGGCCCCACACAGTCACAGCCCAGGCTGCAGTCTGGTTTCCCAGGACTCGGACAGTCAGCTAGTTGTTGCTGACGCCGGTGTGACCCTGGAGCCACCCCTCCCACAGAACATTTGTCTTCTCCCCGACTGCCCTACGGCCCACGGGGCTGCAGCTCATATTTCCTGGACTTTGGCGTGGGAGCAAAAGAAACGGGAGAGTCTGGCAGGAATGAGGAAGAGCCGGTGGGGAGCCCCTCCAAGGTCTGCATGCTGGACGTGTGCGGGATGCGAGTCGGGGGCACGGCGGAGTCTTTCGTGGGTACCAGGCACTGGGCTCCGTGCCTTCCTCGTATCTGTATGCAATAAGATGGCTCAGACTGGTCAATTTCTCAAGCTCAAACCTGAGCTCTTGATTTCAACACCACCAAGGGTGGCTCTCTCCCCTCTTGGCTGAGTTGCTCGGTGCACAGTGAGGTGGCTGCCCTGGCGTCTCCCTCACACCCAATCTGTCAGCAGACAGACAGGCTTTATCACAAGCAGACTTCACCTCTTCCTTCCACAGCTGACACCCCGGTGAGAGCCCAGGCTGTTTCCCCAGGGGCACGGCCACCACCGCCTGTCCCCACCGCCTGTCCCCACCTGGCCCCTGGCTTCTTGCCTTGCAGCTGACTCCTCGTGACTGCTGGGAGGGGCCCGCAGCCCCAGATCAGCCTGAGAGCAGAGATGTCTCAGCCGTGACCTGAGTGTCTACCCAGCGGTCACCTCCTCTCTCTCAGCTCCCTCCTCAGTGGCATGATGGGAAAAGAACTGGTGGCTACCCATCCTGTGGAGTCCAGAGACAGGTTCAGAAATGGCATCAGCATACCAACCTGAGATGTGGCAGAGCCTGGTACTGGGCCTCCATTGCAGCACCTCAAGTGTGTGCCCCATGGGTGCCCAGAGGCCTGAGGAAAGCAAGGCCGAATCTAAGTACCCACGGCAGCAACGCCATGCTCTCTGGTCAGCACGCTGTTCCTGCTTCCTCCGTTTTGGCTTCGTGTCTTTCAAAGTTTCTAAAATGAAAAGTCACAGTTCTTCTATTATTAGGTACAAGATGGTAAGTGTTAGAATCAATCTCTCTCTCTCTCTCTCTCTCTCTCTCTCTCTCTCTCTCTCTCTCTCTCTCTCTCTCTCGTCAGCTCCAGCAGTCAGCCACACAGTTACCACGCAGCTGGTTAGTCTGTCCTTACAGGCCGTGTCTCCTGAGAGCCTTGAGGAACTACGCTACCCTCTCTCCCACATGGCTTTCTGTTGCTGGGGTAAACGCCATGAACAAGAAGACACGGGGTAGGGAGGGTTTATTTCATCTCCCAGATCACCGCAGGCCACCATCGAGGGTGCCCAGGTAGAAACAGAAGGATGACTGTGCAGGAGCGCCACACTCTGCTTGCTCCCAAGACTGATTCTGCCTGAGTTCTCTTCTAAAAAATTTATCTCCTCATTTGTCTGACAGACGGCTCCAGAGTCACCAGGGTGCCAGGAGCGTGGGTACCCGCTGTGTTTGCTGCTTTGCTTTGTAGGTCTAATTTAGCAGCACAACCCGACATCTGGCCAGAGAGTCACCGGAATGTCTCAGACAGCACAGGCGCGACGCTGGCCCTTGGCAGGCTGGCCCTGCGAGTGCTTAGAGGACTCTGGAGAACCCTTCTTGTTGTGACTCAAGGTGATTAGGCTTCCACCAACAAACTCGGGGGACACCACTGGTTCCCAGGTTGGCCCATGTTTCCTTTTAAGAGAGATAGAAATACACGCTCACGTATGTATTCTAAACCCTTTAGTCAAAAGGCAGAACCACGTGTTCATCTTGAAGACGAAGCCGGCATGGTTTTGATATCTTGTCCCTTAGATCAGGCTCTTAGACACGTTGTATCCAAAGATGAAAATGTATGGAGTCAGAAAACCGAGTGGTCAAGACAACCTTTTGGGGAGTCAGTATCATCACCACCATCTCCACAGTCACCATCACCACCATCACCACCATCACCATCATCACCATCATCACTGACAGCATCCCATCACCATCACTAACTATACCTGCCCACTTACCTGCCAGGCACTGCCACCTCAGCAGCCATGGTCTGTCCTGTCGGCACATCCCCCCCTCGTTCTCCCCCCAACCCCTACCCTATTCCGTTTTCTCTCCTGACACACCCGTCTTTCCTTCCACACATCTGCTTGTGCATTGGCATATTGCTTCTCTCTTGTTCTGTGGTGGGTTTCATTTGTCTTACTGACTGTGAGGACCCCACCCCCACCCCAGAGCTTAGCTTGGTGTTTGTCACCTAGCAGATGCTCGATAAATGAATAAAAACATCCTTCAGACATCACGGGATGCGCCTTCTATCAGACTGGAGTCAGCTGTGATGTGGCTGCCAGCTCTGACCTCCGCCCACACCAGATTTCACCTTCGCTACACAGTTCCAGGGCTAGGGTGCTTCAGGACTTCCGGCCTCCACCTCTGTGGTGATTGAGCTGAGGCCTCCGCACCCTCCTGAGGGGAGAGAAAAAAATTCTTTGTGACCGAAAACTCTGCCCATCTGCTTCTCTGCTGGATGTGAGGGCCTGGGCCCTGAGAAGCCAGCACCATTTGCCCAAGTGGAGGCAGGACAGAAGCTGACTGACAGCACTCTTATTAAACCCTAATTTATCTTGGAGATCCCAAGATCTTCGGGGTCAAAAGTGACTTTGATCCTAAAAATAGAGCCAAGTGGATTGGAGCCCCCTCCCCTCTATCTCTGCTTCCCTGACTTCAGGGTGGGGCTGCGGATGGGATGGGTGGGTGCAGAGTAAGGCTGCAGATGAGCACTGTGTGGTGGTGAGAAGGAGCATTAGCTTCCTGCGGGGTGGCCAAGCCTTTAGCTAACCACTGTGCAGTGTGGGGCCAGAGACCTCCGATCCCTAGGTGAGCACAGTGAGCCAGGCCACACAATTCTAGGACAACCACCCCTCCCGCACACCCCCATCTGAGGGGAGAGAGGCGGCGCCCCCCATGGCTGAGCTGGGAAGACTGGTACTGGCTGTGTGGAGGGGTGGAGGGAAGCTGCCCTCTTCCCCTCTCCTTGGGGAGGTGATCCATTGGTCCACCAGCATCCTGGTGAGGCTGGGGCAGTCTCCTTCTGAGCATGGATTTGGAACCAGTTCTAACAGGTGGAGGCACAGCAGGGGAGCTCCCCCCACCCCAACAAGCAGCAAATGGTCTTTCTCCTAGTCAGCTGGAGAGGTCCCGATTAGCACCTAATAAGTCCCAGATTTGGGGATGCATTAACGTGGGGCAGGGGAGTTGACCCTGGATTATCAGCTTTTATTGTGTCCGTTAAGTATCTTAAAATAACAAAGCAAACTGATCAACAACACCAGAGTCCCCGTCTTCACCCTAACAGCCCGTCTTCACCCCGACTGCACATTCGTTTTCTCATGCAGAGCACAGCCCCAGGTGAGGAATAAGATTCAGCAGAGTGTGGAGGCTATCTCAGCCTCACTGACGGGGGCATCCCATCCTTTCTATGAGTGGGAACTGCTCATAGATCAGCGCAGCTCAGGGTGCGGTTTTGGTAGAAGGGAGCACATCCCATCTGGCCTGGGTCCGTTACACAAGATCAATTTGTTAACTGAGTACTGTCTGCTAACTGTTCTCAGTAGGTCTTCATGCTCCAGGGGGCCCAAGCCGCAACCCTCAGTCCTCTGCCCGCCTTGTCCCAGCTTGAGTCTCTCCGTGTCCTTTCCACCGGTGACACCCACTCTCCCCGTGTCCTTTTCACAGGACCACAGGTGATACTGTGGGCTGTGGAACTCACTCATGGTCCTGGACCCCCAGCAGACTCCCCCACACCCCAGACCACTGTAAGCTTAGCAATGTTGTCAGCCCTCAAGTGAGCGTGCCCAATCCCAGTGAGGTCATCGCAGTTCCGACACAAACACTGACGGTGTTCACACATTGTCAGCCTAGAAGGTTCTAACTCACGGTCTGTGAGGTGTTTCCACCTCTGAAATCTTGGCTGCTGCTCTGGGCCTGCGGGGCCAAGACAGGTAGAGGAGCTGTCTGCGGGTGGGTGTCTGCCACATACTGATTGCTCCAGGAGGGTGAACGCTGCATGAGATGAAGTACTCTGGGAGGAGATTGGGTCTGACCACCCCTGCGATTGTTCAGAGTTCAGCTGGCCCTGTGCTTAGGGACACTGTGGGAAGCTCTCAAATGCTAGAAGAAAGGGAGAAGCAGGAAGGAAGAGAGGGCGGCGCAGACAGTCTTGGTCAGGTCTGTGGGCTGCTGCCTGTGTCTGTATGTGGTCACCTCACTTAAGTAGGTGGGGTCGGAGTGTCGAGTGCTCTTCTCCAACGGACAGACGGGAAGCCTGGAATCAGCGTTGAATACTTGTGACCTATGTCCTGGGGTGTAGCTATGGTACTGGGCACAGTCCCCTCACGGGATCACCCAAAGGGTGTGACCCACACTGTAGACATGGTTCCAAGACTCTGTCAACTCCGCGGGCAGCTGAAAGCAGTCAGCGTATAGAAAGCTGCAAGGGCCCATGACAACACCTTCCTTTGGAGACAAGACACACATGACTAGCCTACCAGTAAGGGGGAACTGGCTAGGTAGCAGGCAGTACTCGGCAAGGGAGGAGAGCGCCGTATGGCAATCTGAGGTCTTTTAGTGAATATGAGAGGACGCCGTTGGCAAATTTTAGCATCACACAGAAAGGGGACAGAGATAATAATCATCAGTGAGAATTTACTTTTGGCTTAGGGCTGGGGTACACGCAGCCCTGGGGTCTGTCTACCTTCAGCACCACATAAACCAGGTATGGCAGTGCATGATCGTAACCCTAGCACTTGGGAGGTGGAGGCAAGATCAGAAGCTCAAGGTCATTTTAGGTTACATAGTGAGTTGGAGGCTAGCCTGGGCTACATGAGACCCTATGAAACACACACACACACACAAACACACACACACACACACATTTGTTCAGTCAGGTTTGGGTTATCCTTGGCTACATAGCGAGTTGGAAGGGTTGGAAGCTAGCCTGGGCTACATGAGACCCCATGAAATACACACAGACACACACATACATACATACATACATACATACATACGTACTTATTTGTTCAGCCATGTTTGTTCTGGGTTGGACAAAACAGAGTGGCACAGAATATATTTACAGAAATTTATAATACAATACTGAAAGGTCATGCACAGCCTGGAAGCTTACAATCTGCACGGCAGACACGCGGCTAAGATTTGTATCGCAAAGTACTACGGACAGTCAAACAGACACGTAAGGAGATGAAGGAAGCAGGAAGGCAAGGAGACCTCATCCGGTGCACTCCAAAAATGTGACGTGAATAGCCAAATTCTAAGTCACAAGGACTTGCCCTGTTAGTCACCAAGCACACATGTATGTTCCGTGGGGCATAGGACTCTGCTCCAGCCTCACCTCTGGGCATCTGGGAAGGCATACTCGCAAAGTTCTATGTATGTATGTATGTATGTATGTATGTATGTATTTCATGGGGTCTCATGTAGCCCAGGCTAGCCTCAAACCCTCCAACTCAATATGCAGCCAAGGATGACCCAAACCTGGCTGACCAAAGTTGGAAGTAGGTGTGTGGCTCGTTGGCTGAGAGAGGGGCCCCCACCTGAGCTCTGGTCCTGACCCTGGTCATGAGCAAGGCTGGCTTTCAGACAAAATGCACCGAGTTGGCAGGATGTCAGGAGCCATGGCGCTCCTGGTTCTAAGAGAAGTGACCGGTTGGTCCGTTTGCCGTGCAGTTCCGTGGGGGAACACACATCTGGGAAGGGGACCTGGGCTGTGAGGAGCATTTCCCTGAGAACTACCCAGAGTAAGAGGGGTGGGGTGGGGATAAGACCTTAGTTCAGTGAGAAGAAAGCTCTGATGCTGGCACCCTGGGACGGGACAAGCCTAGGCGGCCTTGTCTGTGACTTACAGGGCCTGGTTTCCAGACAGTCATGGCTGTCCTCACTGGGCTTAGAAAGATTAACATCCAAATGCCAAGCCTGGTTCTGCCTTCTAATTAGCCAGGGTGCTCCTGGGAGCTTACACAGTACGGATTCCTAGCATCAGACCTAGCAGAGCATCAGCCTACCTCAGCTTGATCAGGAGTCCCTCATCTCACACTGGGCTCCAAATCTACATGGGTTTCAGGCTACACAGCTCTCTAGAAGATTCCATTAGCTTATAGAGCCTGTCAACAAATGGGTTATCTCCTAACAAAAGGTACATCTGACAGCCCTGGTTACCTCAGGAAGGTGGGTGACCATTACCAACGCTCATCCGCAAAATCTAAGACCAGGTTTCCCCAAGATGTATCTCTGAGCACAGACCTTTCCTTCATTATTCTGTCTGTGGGTCCTGAGTATTGGTGTGCAGAGATTGGCTTGTGGTCAAAGAGATGTGGGCAGCATGAGAGAGCTCCAGCTGAAGAGGCTAGTCACCTCAGCAACACCATACACTCACATGGCTGAGGCTCTGACCTGTTCAGGAAGTCACCTGCATCATCCTGCTCCATCTTGTGCCATCCTTTTCTATCCTGTACCATCCAACCCCATCCAGCTCCATCCTGCACCATCTAGCTCCATCCTGTATCATCCTGTTCCATCCTGTACCATCCTGCTCCATCCTGTATCATCCAGATCCATCCTGTACCATCCAGCTCCATCCTGTACCATCCACCTCCATCCTGTATCATCCTACTCCATCCTGTATCATCCTGCTCCATCCTGTATCATCCTGCTCCATCCTGTATCATCCTGCTCCATCCTGTATCATCCTGCTCCATCTTGTATCATCCTGCTCCATCCTGTACCATCCAGCTCCATCCTGTATCATCCAGCTCCATCCTGCTCCATCCTGTATCATCCTGCTCCATCCTGTACCATCCAGCTCCATCCTGTATCATCCTGCTCCATCCTGTACCATCCTGCTCCATCCTGTATCATCCTGCTCCATCCTGTACCATCCAGCTCCATCCTGTGCCCTCCTGCTCCATCCTGTATCATCCAGCTCCATCCTGTACCATCCTGCTCCATCCTGCTCCATCCTGTACCATCCAGCTCCATCCTGTACCATCCTGCTCCATCCTGCTCCATCCTGTACCATCCAGCTCCATCCTGTACCATCCTGCTCCATCCTGCTCCATCCTGTACCATCCTGCTCCATCCTGTACCACCCTGCTCCATCCTGTGCCCTCCTGCTCCATCCTGACCTATCCAGCTCCACTCTGCTCCATCCTGCACCATCTTGCTCTACCCTGCACCATCCTGCACTATCCTGCACCATCTTGTGCCACATCCTCAGATGAATGGTTGGAGGGGCAGAGCCACAAATGAGAATCCTGTTTCTCATCAACGTCTTCAACTCCATGAAGTTGCACAGAGCACTGAGGGTGTGGACACACAAGGTTGAACCCTTGAATACACAGCTACAGAGAGGGACCAAGTGTCAGGAACTCCTGAGCTGACAGGAAGTGGCCCAACCAAGATTCAGATGGGTGCAGCGTTCACAGGGCGACTTGGTCTCAATAATACATCTCTCAACTCACCAAGAAACCTTGCTCTGCCTTCCCCTCCCCCAGCACAGAGAGTGGAGGTGTAGCAGTAGAATTCTTGCCAGCAGGGGCTACAGAGACCACACACTCTTATTTTTCCAACACCAGAAACTTTTCCTCTGTGTGCCGAGTAAGGACTCAGTCAACAAGCTGAGCGAGGCTGAGGCACCTTTTGTGACTCTGGGAGGCTTCGGCTGCCACTGGCACATTTTATCGACTTACGGTGTTTTGTTGTTTTTTAAATGGAAACATCTCAACCACAGACAGTGCAGACAGAGTTGCTCTTGGTAAATGATGAGACCCTGAAGCCAGGGCCAGGGCTCCCTTCTGAAAACAGGAGCTGGGCTCTGCCAGCTTCAGTCCCAACCGCTGCTGCCTGCCTGCCTGCCTGCCTGCCTGCCTGCCTGCCTGCCACCCAGCGCTTTCCTGCTCCTGGTAGGCAGTGGGGTGTGCCTCAGAGGCTAGGCTGTCATCTCAGAAAGGGCCTGAGCAGAGTGGAGAGTCAATGCTCCCCAAGAGACCGGGGAGGGGTCAGAGATAGGGGAAGCTGATATCCAGTCACTGGCTAACAATAGATAAACACGTCCCGAGGCCACTGAACTCTCTCTCACCTATCCGACCCTCCTCTAATTGTTACCAATTGGTGTCCCTTAGCCCAGGCTTTCTTTGTAACTGAGCTGCTGTGCTCATTTCCCCACTGCGTGACCCTTCGTTCCCAGCACTCCTGATCCGTGAGGCACCAAGGCCTTGGGATAAGAATCTGGGTAGCTTCCATGGCTAAGTTCTCCTTCCTTTTATTGTGCATGACTCCAGTGTATTAAGGTCCCTCCAAGTCCAGTATCAGAAAAAGGGTCTAGAAAAACTCCCTAGTCCTGAGATGCGCTGTACCCACCGCGGGCTTCTAAGAAGTAGCACACTTACAGAGGGATTCTGTGGTACCAGGATTCATCCCTCCCTGGCCTTGTAACTCACACACTGTTAGAGCTGCCAACTGTGGATGGGTTCAGACCCCCCTGACACTGAAGGGATCCATACTAGGGTGAATCAGGGGGATCCCCTGGAATCCCAACTAGATCAGGCATCAGAAGAAGATACAGGGTAGCCAGTTCCCACCCCACCCCCGGGGGGGGGGTGCGGTTCAGGTCTCCAGTGCCTGGTTTAACAGTCTCCATCTGCTAAGAAGTTTAGATACCTAACAGAAGTCACCGGTGGCAACTGTCACTGCTCAGCCAGAATGGAAGCTTCAGTCTCAAAGCCCAACCCCTGGGCAGCAAACATGGCCTATCCTGGGGCCATTACCATGATATACTCAGTGTGACAAAGGCTTACCTGCAGTCCCCAGGGAACTGGACACTTTCCAGTCATGATGAAGTCAGCACATACCACCACAGCACATAGGAGGTGGATTTTCGTGGACACAGACCTGCAGAGAAAGAACAGGGCTTGATCCACTAAAACCTCATATGACAAAGGCCACTAGCTGATCAGGGGAGGTGCGTGTGTCTGCCTTTCTTGGATGGTCCTGAGGATTGGGGGAAAGCACACTGATGTCTTTCCATGTGCCCGTGTTCTGAAAATGAGACATGGAGGGGCACAGAATCTCTGAGCACTTTACAGAGAGGGACTTCACACACAGCCTTTGATGGGTTCAATCCTGCCAGGTGGCCCTGGCACACAGATCCGAGTAAATCCTCTGCCCTGTGAGGAGTCTCGAGCAAACACATTCAAGGGAGCTTCCGACCCCAGTCCAGGAACCATAGCCATTGGTCTCCAAGGCTGGGACACCCTGGCTACAGGCTAAACCTGCAGCTGTTTCTCCCAGCCTGATTCCTCACTTCTAAACTAGGCATCACTTGTCCAGACAGGACCAAATTCAAGAGAAGGGGTTAGATCTATCCACTATGAGCCCTCCAGCCTGGGTAGCTAAGCCTTGTGTGCAGATCTTCTCTGGGGCCACGGAGACTGGGCAGAGATGGGGAACCCACAAAATGCAATCCCCTGTAGATCTGGAGGCTGACATCTGGGAAGGGAGATACTCCGAGGGCTGGGTTGCAGGCCTCTGTCTGTCTGCATGTTGCTGTCTGTAGAGATATTCACCTGATGTCTGTCATCAAGTGTGTCCCCTGAGCATCCTCATGTCTTTTTATAATGATACCAACTATACTCAGTGAGGGGTTCATCCTGTCCCAGGATGACATCATCTCCCTAATTAAAGAAGTGGGAGATTCTGGGGACTCAAGTGCACACTGTTTGTGGGGGACACTGTTCATGTGCCTAACCTCTGTCATTCCTGCAGAGGCCAGCATCTTGGGAAATCCTGGGTTCTGTCTGAACACTCGCAAGCAACACCCAGGGAGCTGATGGGGTCCCCTGTTCATTCGACACCGGCCCCTCTTAGGGACCCTTCCAAAGCCCCGGCTTTCACGGTTTAAGGAGAGTTTGGTGCTGAAGTCATGGTTCTAATTAAGGGTTGACAGGGCATGTCATGACATCATCAATAAACCAAGCGGAGGGAAAGGAAAAGGCTCCATGTGGGCCTAGGAGGGCAGCCCTGGGTCTGTCGTGAAATTGCATTTTGTGGTCAATAAAACACCCTTCTGGAGAGCCTTGGTGAGCTCCGGTGCAGGGGATGCCAAGCACCGTTCTTCATGTCTGGGAAGCGCTACTCCCACCGCCTGTCAGTCCCTACAGGATCTGACTTGTGCCTTTGCTGGCAGCTCCAGCAGGTCAATTCCAAACCACCTTGGTTGAGGGGAGGCATTTTCCACGCATGCTCTGGCTGTGTCATGTGTTACCCTGCACGTGTCCTGCCTAAGCGAGGGACAGAAACATCAGTCTAGGGTTGGGGATTAAACTCAGCCCCTACATAGGTTGGAGAAGCTTTTTGCCTGGCTCCCTGAGATGCTCCATTCTCTAAAGCTTGTAGCCAAAGAGAAACCTGGTCTGTCTGTCTGTCTGTTTGTCTGCTTGTGTGTGTGTGTGTGTGTGTGTGTAGGTCAGAGGACAATCAAGGAGGTCATTCCTCATATGCTGTCCTGTCTGGTTTTGTGTGTCAACTTGACACAGGCTGGAGTTATCACAGAGAAAGGAGCTTCAGGTGAGAAAGTGCCTCCATGAGATCCAGCTGTAAAGCATTTTCTCAGTTAGTGATCAAGTAGGGAGGGTCCCTTGTGGGTGGTGCCATCCCTGGGCTGGTGGTCCTGGGTTTTATAAGAAAGCAAGCTGAGCAAGCCAGGGGAAGCAAGTCAGTAAGGACCATCCCTCCATGGCCTCTGCATCAGCTCCTGCTTCCTGACCTGCTTGAGTTCCAGTCCTGACTTCCTTTGGTGATGAACAGCAATGTGGAAGTGTAAGCTGAATAAACCCTTTCCTCCCCAACTTGCTTCTTGGTCATGATGTTTGTGCAGGAATAGAAACCCTGACTAAGAAAGAGGACATTCACCTTTTGGGGCACTCATTGGCCTGACACTGCCTGGTTAGTAAGGCCTGCTCACCAGCCACGGACTCCAGGAAACCTCCTGCTGCTGTCATTGCTGGAGTTGCAGGCTGCTCTACCACAACCAGATTTAGTTAGTTAGTTACTTACTTACTTACTTAGTTCTATCTATCTGTCTGTCTGTCTGTCTGTCTGTCTGTCTTTGAGGCAGGGTTTTTCTGGGTAGCGTTGACTGTCCTGGAACTCACAGAGATCCTCCTGCCTTTGCCTCTTAAGTGCTGGGATTCAAGGAATGTTCTTCTGCCACCTGGCTCTTTATTTATTCTTAACGCATTTTTCTGTATGCATGAGTGTGCATCATGTGCAAGCCTCTTGCCCGGGGAGGCCAGCACAGGGCATCGGGTCCCTTGGAACTGGAGTTACAGATGGCTGTGAACCACTGTGGTGGGACCTGTGCAAGACCAGCCAGTGCTCTTAGTGGCTGAACCATGTCTCCAGCCTTATGTGGGCTCTGGGAAGAACTTGGGTCATCATACTCACAAGCTAACTGAGTTATTGCTCTGTGGCTGTGAAGAGTCAGCCTGAGCACGGAGCTCTTGTAAGAGAAAGCATTTAATTGGGGCTGTCTTACAGTCCATTGTCATCAAGTTGGGAAACATAGCAGTGTGTAAGTGTGATGCTGGAGAAGCTATAATCCATGGGGATAGAGAGGGAGAGAGGGAGAGGAAGGGAGAGAGAGGGAGAGAGGAAGAGAGAGGGGAAGAGAGGGAGAGAGGGAGAAAGACAGGAAGAGAGGGAGAGAGAAGGGGAGGGGGAGAGAGGATGGGGAGGCAGTGGGAGGGAAGGGGAAGGAGAAAGAATGGGCCTGACCCCTGGTCCTGGAAAGGCTTGATGCAGCAATGTAGTGGGTTACCACAACAGAGAAGTGGGAGGGGTTGACTGGGGAAGGGCAGAGGGAAGAGGGCTTATGGGACTTATGAAGAGGGGGGAACCGGGAAAGGGAAAATCATTTGAAATGTAAACAAAGAATATAGAAAATAAAAAATATATATATAAAAGAATGAGCCTGACAAGCACTTTCTCCAGCAAGGCCACACCCACTACAAGGCCACACCCACTACAAGGCCACACCTACTCAGACAAGACCACACCTACTCAACAAAGCCACACCTACTACAACAAGGCTGTGCTTCTGAATCCTTCTCAAATAGCACCACTCCCTGAAGACTAAATATTCAAATGTATGCATGTGTAGGGACCATTCTTAGCCATACAAGGCAAGATCCATGCTGAACTATTTTCTTACTCCGCTTCTCAGCACAGGTGCCTTGAACCTTTGTGCTCCCTTGCTAACTATCCTCTGCCCAGGACTGCAGGAAGACACAGCTAGTCTGTGGCATGGCTGTTTCTAGAGGCATCTGCAGAGCCCAGGTGTGCCGCACAGTCTCTGCTCCAGAGCATTGGTGCGGTCCAGAGCGCCAAGGGCCACATGGGTTTTAGGAATGTCAGCACAGGACATACCTGGTCCAGAGACTGTCTGACAGAGGAACAGGCAAGCCAGGGGCCACCCCGAGCTCACGCTCCTGTCGGTGAGCTAGATAGGGACAGCCAGATCCCCTGACGCTGCTGTGGAGACTGCACGGTGAAACACACAGTGGTTCCCACCCATGTCCTCAGACCATTACAGACTGGACCCATGATGCAATGGGAACACCCCAGCTGCCCTTTGCACTCTTACCCAGGGGTGGCCTTGGGCCAGCCTGCTGCGGACAGGCAAAACGGTGACTCAGAGCAGGGGAAGTGTGCCATGGGGGAGGAGAAGCAGTCCCTGGCTTGGTCACTCTCACTTCCTGACTTGGCCACACATCGGGGACTATTGAGGAAACCCAGCCTGGGATGAGGGGGGACGTGGACCGGATGAGGGAGACCGCACCTGCCCTCTTTGTGTATGTGACGGAGATGGCTTGGAATGAGCTTAATACGCTGGGACTGGCTACAAGACCCTCGTGTCCTCGAGTCCCTTCCCTGCCCAGAAAGTATGCTTTCTTCCGTCAGAGGAGAACAGGCTAGTCCCTGTAGCCGCCAGCCCCACTCACTCTTCCCAGGCCAGCCCTACCTGGCATTTCTGGCATCTGAAGGGAGATGGCGCTTTGGGGCTCTCTGCCTCACTCTGGCACGTGCAGTCATCAGCCCGGGATCCTCGGGACTTTCTGTTCTGACCACACAGTGCGCCTCAAGCTCCCAGTGCACCTTAGTCTCCTTTTCCACTTGAAATTCCAAATGTCGCAGATACCTGTGCAGCATCTGCCGTGTGCCAAGGACCCCAAGGTGCCTTACACACCAGCTCCTCGCTGTGCCTTACACACTAGCTCCTCAGTGTGCCTTACACACCAGCTCCCACAGTACCTTACACACCAGCTCCTCACTGTTCCTTACAAACCAGCTCCCACCGAGCCTTACACACCAGCTCCCACAGTACCATACACACTAGCTCCTCACTGTGCCTTACACACCAGATCATCCCTGTGCCTTACACACCAGATCATCCCTGTGCCTTACACACCAGCTCCCACAGTACCTTACACACCAGCTCCTCACTGTGCCTTACACACCAGCTCCCAACGTGCCTTACACACCAGCCCCCACTGTGCCTTACACACCAGCTCCCACCGTACCTTACACACCAGCTCCCACCGTACCTTACACACCAGCTCCTACTGTGCCTTACACACCAGCTCCTTGCTGTGCCTTACATACTAGCTTCTCAGTGTGCCTTACACACCAGCTCCCACAGTACCTTACACATCAGCTCCTCACTGTGCCTTACACACCAGCTCCCACCATGCCTTACACACCAGCTCCCACAGTACCTTACACACCAGCTCCTCACTGTGCCTTACACACCAGCTCCTCACTGTGCCTTACACACCAGCTCCCACTGTGCCTTACATACCAGCTCATCCCTGTGCCTTACACACCAGCTCATCCCTGTGCCTTACACACCAGCTCCCACAGTACCTTACACACCAGCTCCTCACTGTGCTGTACACACCAGCTCCCACCGTGCCTTACTCACCAGCTCCTCACTGTGCCTTACACACGAGCTCCTTGCTGTGCCTTACACATCAGCTCCTTGCTGTGCCTTACACACCAGCTCATCCCTGTGCCTTACACACCAGATCCCACCATGCCTTTCACACCAGCTCCTCACTGTGCCTTACACACCAGCTCCTTGCTGTGCCTTACACACCAGCTCCTTGCTGTGCCTTACACACCAGCTCCTCACCGTGCCTTACACACCAGCTCCTCAGTGTGCCTTACACACCAGCTCCTCAGTGTGCCTTACACACCAGCTCCCACCATGCCTCCCACACCAGCTCCTCAGTGTGCCTTCCATACCAGCTCCTCACCATGCCTTACACACCAGCTCCTCAGTGTGCCTTACACACCAGCTCCCACCATGCCTTCCACACCAGCTCCTCAGTATGCCTTACACACCAGCTCCTCACTGTGCCTTACACACCAGCTCCTTGCCATGCCTTCCACACCAGCTCCTCACCGTGCCTTACACACCAGCTTCTTGCTGTGCCTTACACATCAGCTCCTCACTGTGCCTTACACACCAGCTCATCCCTGTGCCTTACACACCAGCTCCCACCATGCCTTACACACCAGCTCCTCACTGTGCCTTACACACCAGCTCCTCGCTGTGCCTTACACACCAGCTCCTTGCTGTGCCTTACACACCAGCTCCCACCATGCCTTCCACACCAGCTCCTCAGTGTGCCTTCCACACCAGCTCCTCACCGTGCCTTACACACTAGCTCATCCCTATGCCTTACACACCAGCTCCCACCATGCCTTACGTACCAGCTCCTCACCATGCCTTACACACCAGCTCCTCACCGTGCCTTATACACCAGCTCATCCCTGTGCCTTACACACCAGCTCCGACAGTACCTTACACACCAGCTCCTCGCTGTGCCTTACACACCAGCTCCCACCATGCCTTCCACACCAGCTCCTCAGTGTGCCTTACACACCAGCTCCCCACTGTGCCTTACACACCAGCTCCTTGCCATGCCTTACACACCAGCTCCTCACCATGCCTTACACACCAGCTCCTCACCGTGCCTTATACACCAGCTCATCCCTGTGCTTTACACACCAGCTCTACAGTACCTTACACACCAGCTCCTCACCATGCCTTACACACCAGCTCCTCGCTGTGCCTTACACACCAGCTCCCACCGGGCCTTACGAGCTTCCGCAGGGTGAATGGCACGTGACATATCTCCCTTCAACAGGAGAGGAGACTAAGACATCTGCTCACAAGACCAGGACTCGAACCCGGATCATCTGGCTCAGAATCTGAGGTTTGAGATGCAGTGCTAAGATTCTCCTTACAGCGACGTAACAGCTCGTGGCCAACAGCCATGTGGGGATATTTAAACCCAAACAAACTAAAATTAAGCCAATTGTAATTGAACTTTTCAAATATTCAAACTACATCTGAAAGGCTTAAAGGCCACCTGTGCCCAGCAATGCAGCAACAGTAAGTCACCTCCTGGTGCTCACAGGGCGGACACTGTGACCAACGGCTGCTGGGGTTCTGGGGCGGGTGATTTGGAGCCTGGGGTGGAGCACGCCTCTGGAGTAGGCTTGTTCTTCTCCTTGGGAGCTCCTGGGTTCTTCTGTCTGAGGGGGATCTGCATCCTCCAGCACAAGCCAACAGCAACTCTTTGCCCTGCACATTTTCATTATTCATCGACACACATTATTAAACATACACTAAGTACCTACTGTGTGCTTTTCTGTGCCCTGACGATGGGGCAGGTAAGATGAAGCCCTTGCTCTCCAGGACCTACACGTAGCCAGCCAGTGAGGAAGAGACAGAACAGAAGGAACCTAGAGGAAAGAAGAGACATAAAGAATCATGGGGTGCTCAGAATGTTTAGAATGCTATATTGTGAAAACACACAGGGCCCCCAGGGAAGGTGCAGGGCCCCTGGGGGGTGCTTCTCTGACTGTGACTGAGGGTGAGGAGACAGATTTTTTTAGTTACCTGGGGCAGAGAGTGATGGATACACAGGACCAGAAAGCTCTGGAACCCCAGCAGGAAGTGAGCAGGACCATGGGGTGCCACGGGCCAATAAAAGGCAGCACAGAGATGCTACTAAAGTGGCCTGTTCCCACAACACGGACAGGCAAAGCCAAGCCAGAGGGGACCGAGAGGAGCTGAGCTGCACAGCTAACTCTGGGCACAAAAACAGCCTCCTTCCCTTCCCTTCCCTTCCCTTCCCTTCCCTTCCCTTCCCTTCCCTTCCCTTCCCTTCCCTTCCCTTCCCTTCCCTTCCCTTCCCTTCCCCTCTCCCCTTCCCTCCTTCCCTTCTTCCCTCCCCTCTCACCCCTCCCTCTTTTCCCTTACCCCTCCATTCCCTTTCCTCTCCTCTCCACTCACATGCTAGGCAAACACTCTACCACTGTGCGACACTCCCAAGTTTTATTTTATGTTTTTTTCTCTTGAGATAGAATCTCTCTAAATCACCCAGGCTGGCCTTGAACCTGTATCCTTCCTGCCTCCATTGGGACAGACCTGCACCACCAGGCCAGGCTGTCCCTGGCGCTGTCTATCTTTTCGCTCCTTTAAAAAAAGAAAATACCTTTTCCTGTCCTGAAAAAGATCAAGGGCAGATTGATGCCAGCTACGTTCACAGAAGCTGCACGGAGACCTGCAGTCTGCCCCAGGTCACAGAACATGTTCAGGTTGTGGTGAGAGAGTGCAGCTGCGCTGTAAGCAGTCGGGCAGAACGCGGTGAGTGGAGGTGAATCCCGTACACAGTCCGCCATGGAGGGTTTTATAATCGACAACCGACGAGATGCTCGTGTGTCTGATTACTGGACTAAGTGCACGTGCTTTCTAAATTGCCATACAGATGGCCTTGTGGTACTAGCAGGCATTCTATGAACTTTTCAAGGACAAGTTCTCTTGGCACGAACTGCCTTGCTGACCTTAACTGTAATGTGTGAAGCTAAAAGGATCTGAACTTTATTTTTTATTAATTAATTAATTTATTTATTTATTTTGGTTTTTCGAGACAGGGTTTCTCTGTGTAGCCCTGGCTGTCCTGGAACTCACTCTGTAGACCAGACTGGCCTCGAACTCAGAAACCTCCTGCCTCTGCCTCCCAAGTGCTGGGATTAAAGGTGTGTGCCACCACTGACCCTGGTTCTCCTTCTTCTGTGAACTGTGTGACAGAGGCCAGGAGACTGGCCCCAAGCCTTGCTTCACCACCCCCCCATCCCCCTACCCCCAACCCCATCCCCCCTACCCCTTTACCGCCCCCCCACCCCGTGTTCAACGGAGACTTGAGGCCAATTTATAGAATCACAAGAGGTGCAAGGAAGTCTCATCTGGAGCTGGATTATGCTACTGGGTTTATTCCTGCAGGATGCTTCAAGGCCTGCAGAGAAGTGACTCAGTAGATGCCACCTGGGGAAGGCTCTCAGTCAGAGCCAGCTTTCTGTCATTTGAAAGGAGCTGCCTATAGCAATGCTTCCTACCCACAAGATTGTGCCTTATCCTATGACCCCTGACCCTTTCACCCACAATTTCCTAGCCCAGGACTTGCTGAAGAATTGCTGGGCTGCTTGCTGCCAAGCCCAGCCTCTGAAAACGAAGAGGCATGCTGGTGGTTTGAAGGTGAAGAGGACCTCAGCTCTGCAGGAGGTAGCTCCCCTGGAGAGGGCATCATCTGACCAACAGAAACTCTCAGGACAGGACTCCCAGGGACAAGAATTCCTCAGCCATCTGTTGCTCCTTCAAGGCAGGGGTGGGGGGTCCCATCAGCCCACTGACAAACGCCAAGCCTCTGAGCAGTGAGCAGCAGGAGGCAGGAGGCCCTGGCTCTGGCTCTTTGGCTTCTATCATCAGAAGATGCCACCACCTGGGACCTACCTGGTTCCTATGCTGCCTAATACTGCAGCCTTGTCACTGTCACCCTTGGGGGTCAGGAGCACTCGTGGGAGAAATATGGTTTACTCTTGACCTGCGGGGAAGTAGACTAAATAGTGGAGATCCCAAGGCTTTGGGGGAAGGGGTTATCTGGCTACAGTGATGAAGCCAGAAACTTCTCTCCCTGCATAAAACAGTGGGGGTTCCACTGCCCCAGCCCTGCTAAGCCACCACCAACACTGTTCAGTGTGTTTGGATTAATTTCTGATGCCAAACCCTCCTCACTAAATTATATAAGTTCCCAGCTTCCATGACTTCAAGGTTAGGAGACGAAAGGGGGCAGTAAATCATTCTAACTGATCCCCAAAGTCTGCTGCTCTGCCAGCACAGTCATCTGGGGTGACGGCCTGCTTTGCAATAGAGTAATGGCCAGGGTCTGGAGGAGTGACACGGTCACACCTATCGATCAATCTGAAGGTTGTGGTGTCTGCACGGTTGGACTCACCTCCAGACGCACATACCTACTTCTGTGGTGCTGATGGTCAGTCTAGGGTAGGACCTGCCCCATGGAGACCCGTAGTCTTCCTTAAGAACAACCATCATCATCATATGGAGGGGGACTTCTTGGAAAACAGATGCTTTGTGATATTATTTATTATCATTGTTGTAGGTTTGTAATGTCTGTGTGAACATAGAGGGCAAGAGCTACTGTGTGTGTGTGTGTGTATGTATATGTGTGTATGCATATGTGTATATGTGTATGTGTGGTGCATGTTTGTGTTTGTATGTGTATGTGTGTATGTGTGCATGTGTATGTATATGTGCATGTGTGCATGTGTGTATGTGTATAGGTATGTGTATGTATGTGTATATATGTATGTGTGTGTATGTGTATATGTGTATGTGTGTGTATGTGTATGTGTATATGTATGTGTGTATATGTGTATGTGTGTATGTGTGTATATTTGTGTTTGCATGTGTATGTGTGTATGTGTGTATGTGTGTATGTATATGTGTATGTGTGTATGTGTGTATGTATGTGTGTATGTGTATATGTGTATGTATATGTGTGTATGTGTGCATGTGTATGTATATGTGCATGTGTGCATGTGTGTGTATGTATGTATATGTATGTGTATATGTGTATGTGTGTATGTGTGTGTGTATATGTATATGTGTGTATGTGTATATGTTTGTGTTTGTATGTGTATGTGTATGTGTATGTGTATGTGCATGTGTGTATGTGTGTATGTGTATGTGTATGTGTATATGTGTATGTGTGTATGTGTGTGTATGTGTATATGTGTGTGTTTGTGTTTATATGTGTATGTGTGTATGTGTATGTATATGTGTATATGTGTGTATGTGTGTATGTGTGTGTATGTATATGTGTGTATGTGTGTATGTATATGTGTGTATGTGTATGTGTGTATGTGTGTGTGTGTGTATGTGTGTATGTGTATGTGTATGTGTATATGTGTATGTGTGTATGTGTGTGTATGTGTATATGTGTGTGTTTGTGTTTATATGTGTATGTGTGTATGTGTATGTATATGTGTATATGTGTGTATGTGTGTATGTGTGTGTATGTATATGTGTGTATGTGTGTATGTATATGTGTGTATGTGTATGTGTGTATGTGTGTGTGTGTGTATGTGTGTAAGTCAGATTTGGGAATTGGGTCTCTTCCTTCACTATGGGTTCTGTGGTTTGAACTCAGGCTGTCAGATATAAATGACAAGCGTTTGTCAGATATAAAGATGACTCTTACTGTACCATGCTGCTAGTCAGCTTGGTGACATTCTAATGATTCCGTTTGATGAACATCCAACAGGGGAAGGTATCAGAGGAAGCAGAACACCACGGAACTGTTTTGCATGAGATCTCTGAGTCGCAGCGTAAATGTGAAATGGCCTGCAGTCTCCTCTGTGTGAGCACTTACCTTCAGGCTGGTGCTGCTCCTTCAGGAGGCCATGGGACCTTTAAGGCTCCAGCTGGGAGAGGTAGGTCTCTGGGGTGGGAGGGTCCTAGAGGAAGCCTGCTCAGCTTCCAGCTCCAGCTATCTGCTTCCTGACCTACCAAGCTACAACAGGCTTCGTAGCCAATTCCTACTGCCGCCCCGCCCCACGCACACCCTGGAACCACAGCCAGTGAGCCCCAGTAGACCCTTCCTCCCTTAAGTGGCTTTTTTCTGCCAGGAAGTTCACCAGAGCCTCAAGAAAGTAGCTACTCATATATAAACCTACTGGAGTACTTCTGAAGTGGCATCTTTTGAATCATAGCTCGCTGTTGTACCTAGGGGTCTCTCTCCACCCCGTCCTGTGGGAGGGGTGGGTCTGTCACCTTAGATGAAACTGTGGCCTGGTCTATAGCTTGGGGGGGTCAAGCCCTCATCACAGGGTTGTGTAGGTTCCCTTCGTGGGAGATGGTTTGGGGAGTAAGTGTGGACTCCCTGCAGAGCTGGGGTGGGCTGGTGGGCAGAGTGTTGTCACGAAGGTGTAACGATGGTGTGTGGTGTGCTGTCTGAGTGTGCCCACATGGGCAGTGCAGAGGAGGACAGAATGGCTCCTCAGGGTGTGAAAAAAAAAAAGACCATTAGCAAGGGGAAGAGACCCAGCAGAAATTCCTTGCTGGGGGTTCAGCCACCTCACTTCTGTAGAAGGTTTATTCTTGGTGGAAAGGGATCAGGAACTACTGGCTTCATCTCACCCTCGTCTTATCCCCAACCTTATCTTTTCCTTTCTTTTGCTTTTTAACTGCAGGAGTAAAGAAAACACAATAAATCCAGAGAAACTGTTTTTTTTAACAAACAAACAACAACCATGTCTTCTTTGTGGCAAACAACCCAGTGAGTCTCAGGTTGGTTCCCAAGGCTCTAGCCCGGTGTCACTCACTAGCTTGGTGTTGGTGACACGGCTCCCTTCCCCTCACAGAGTTCTTCCTGCTGAGGCTCTGTGGCTTGCCCTGTGTCTCTCTATTTCCCCCGAAGGACATTTGTCCTCAGGGTCAAGCTCTGCAAGCAGCTGGCCCTGACCTCACGTTCAGAAGGGCTCCTCCCTCACCTCCGGAATCTCTGCTTCCTTGATCATCACAGGGACGTGCATGCGCCCTCCTGACACACTCGAGGCAGTGTGTGTGTGTGTGTGTGTGTGTGTGTGTGTGTGTGTAAAAGAACTGAGTAAGAACTGAGTGTGAAACAATGTGACCTGCTGAGCCCACAGCCCAAATGCCAGCGCGATTACTGCCGACACCTTCTGGGGTTTTACTCGTTCCCGAGGCGGTGGAGCATGAAGCGGGTTTTTTTTTTTTTTTTACCCATGTGCCCTGGAGAACAATGAGCCCTTGTTTCTGCCTACATGCCCTGGCTGGCTCTCACAAGCATGCAAGCGGTGTGTGCCACACTGTAGCACCACCAGGAGCTCACTGGCTCCTCACTCTGTCATCCTCTGAAGAGGGTGGGTCTGGGACAAGAGGGCTGCTGGGTTGTAGCCTGTCTTCTCAGTCTGATTGGCAGAAACTCAGCCATCCAGCGACTACCTGGTCCCTGAGCACCTGTTCTGCCTGCAGCCCTACTGTGTGCTTCCTGCAACTCCACTGTGTGCTGCCCACAGAAAGAACACACAGCTTCCACCACACCCTCTGCCCCGCCCCCATTTCCCATCCCCCATCCCCCATCACCCCTGCTTGCCCGGTCCCTTACCTACCTGAGGCTGGCTACCACCCGCTCCTGACACACCCTCTGCCCAGCAATCCTTGGAGTTTACATAGCCAGTGCTCAGCTGTGCCCTACGGTATGGGAAGCCAAACAGTCATTACAGTTTCCCTGTGTTTGGCAAATAGAAGCCTGACTCTTTTCTCTTCCTGGGAGCCTTCCCACTCCCCTCTCGAGGCAGGCACAGTGACAGGAGACCCCTCTCCAGTCAAGGGAGAGAAGTCAGCTCATGGTTGGACAGTCACCCCCCCCTTCCCCCTACTCCCCCAGGCCTGGGTGCGCACAGCCAGCTCAGCAAGAGCTGTATTTCAAATAGTAACTGATGGAGAAGAAATGATAATTAAGAAGCACATTCCAACCTCGAAGTATAGGGCACGGGCCCTGCTCCAAAGCTGGGGATGGCCCCTCTCTTGTTTTCTTTTAATCTGCTTTGAAAGATGAGTGCTGTCCCAGGCTTGAGACAGAGCCCGTTCTTGTGAGGTCATCACTGTGGCATGTGGAATACAGTGTGCTTAGAGACAGGGAGGAATTGCCAGCCGTGGGACCTTCACAGCTTCTAGCAGTGGCTGGGCGGGCTAATGAGCCGTGGCCCCAATTTATTAGAAATCATAAATATTCCATGCAGAGGTAGGGGGTCAAACAAGGACAAAGGCAATGCCCTCTGTGTGTCCTAATGTGTAAACATGGGTGATTGCATGTCCACATATATGTATATGTGTGTATGGTGTGAATGTGTACATGCATTTATGCATGTGAACATGTGACTGTATGCACTCAAGAGCGTATATGCACATACATTTGCATATATGTACATGCACATATGTACATATGTGTAGCCATGTGTAGGTGAGTGTATATGTGTGCGTGGATATATGTATGTGCAACTGTGCACATAGACGGCATGCATGCATGTGCATATGCATGTGTATTACTGTTTGTATATTCATGTATATGCACATGAGTGTTTTCATGCATGTAGATTCGATTGTGTGTTTGCACGTGTGTTCATGCATGTGGCAAGTATTTAGCAAGAGATGAAGCAGACAAGTCGGCCTGAGGTGTTGGTATACTTGTAGCCTGGGACCTAGAGGTGGCATTTACAGATCACCATGTGATACCAGACCCGTGATTTTTGACTTTGCTCTCCTAGGAACAGAAGTGTGGCAAAGATAACCATACAGCCATAATTAATGTCCCTGTCCTTCCTGGTTCTTACCACACACACCAGCCCCTTCTCAGGGCCAGGAGGGAAAGATGAACCAGACATGACCCTACCCATCAGGCAGTTCAGTGCTGGGGACGCCCACAGCATAATAATCACTCAAGCAGCAGAGCAGCCACAGCAGCTGAAGACCACAGCAGGCAGCGATGCAGCGGCCAGCAAAGTTCTGGGTGTCTGTGCTCGGTGACAGAGGCCCTCCATGGTTCCTACCTTCCATAGTAGACATCCTCACGACACTGGCTAGTCCTGGTCCTTGCGGCTGGATGTTGCCTGATTCCAGTGCCTTCCCATGCAGTATGAGCATGATGGCCCTGACTTGGCCACGGCCATGGAAATGGTGGCTTGTGTCTGCCTCCACATCCTCCTCATCCTGCTGATGTGTATACTGTGGGCAGCAGTTTCTTCTGCTGGCCTCGCCCTCCAGATGTCCAGAGAAGCCCGTGGGAACCTGTTACAACAATGCACTCCTTACCGTGAAATACTGGAGGGAAGGGAATTGTAGCACTGTGGATGGGGGGTGGGTGATGGGGGGGGTTGACATGTGTGACAGTGTGCATCAGTATGTGACAGTGTGCAACAGTGTGTAACGGTGTGCATCAGTATGTGACAGTGTGCAACAGTGTGTAACAGTGTGCATCAGTATGTGACAGTGTGCAACAGTGTGTAACAGTGTGCATCAGTATGTGACAGTGTGCAACAGTGTGTAACAGTGTGCATCAGTATGTAACAGTGTGTCATCAGTGTGTGACAGTATGTCAGAAGTGTGTGACAGTGTGCAACAGTGTGTGACAGTGTGTCATCAGGTGTGACAGTGTGCAACAGTGTGTCAGCAGTGTGTGGCAGTGTGTCATCACTGTGTGACAGTGTGTCATCAGTGTGTTACAGTGTGAGACAGTGTGTCCATAGTGTGTGGCAGTGTGTCAGCAGTGTGCAACAGTGTGTCAACAGCATGACTTGGTGACCTAAACTGCTGAGCCACAACACATGTTCTTAGAGAACATCAACACTGCAGCTCCAGGACTCAAGTTAGGCTCAAGTCAGGGGTGCAGGGAACCCCTTCTTATATACTGTAGATGCAAAGCTGCTTCAGTCAGAGCTGTTGAGACAGGAGATAGTCTCTCTTTCCCAACTCAGGTGTCCCTGGATTCTCATAGTGCAGAGAGTTACCCAGGCTCCAGGATCCTGGGTCTCTGGGCCACATCAAGGAGGAGAGAGTTGCCTGGCAACCTAAGGAGATGCTGTTAGCTCAGGTCCCAAGCAGCTAGCAGAACAGTGGGAAAGAAATCATGAGAATTTTAACTAAACTCTGCCAGTTCCCAGTGGTGTGCTCAGCCTTGCAGCGAGCATTCAAGCATGGCTCAGGATTCCAAGTGGGTTAGTGTGACACATTCGTGATCTCAGGGGGGAAGTGAGGACATCGCAGTAATATTTCCCAAGGCATGCAATTATTTGAAAAAGTCCCAAACTGTCCAGACTAATGAGTCTATCTTGCCATGTGAAGTCTGGAAATCTAATTTTTTTGATGGTGTGGTTGTTTTGAATCCAATAGGGAAGGAGCGGAAATCTTGATTCTGTGTCATGCCTGTGAGTGTTGGAGGCTCGATTCTTTTCGCACGCAGTCTTGTTAAGCTGAGAGCCAGCGATCTAGACTCTGCACTTGGAAAAGCACGTCCGTGACTCTGATAGAAGTCGATAGCAAAGCTAGTCTAAATAGCAGGGGTGTGTTAGTGTCCACAGCTGGGAAGTCTAGACGCAGGTGGGCTTCGGGCTTGGCTTGCTCCAGAGGTGGCCGGTGTCTCTTGGTCTGCTTTTGATTTGCTCTGGCTGCTTTGCCTTCAGAATGATATCCCTATGGGAGGCATCCCCAGGTTCTAGCTGCATGGAAGTTAAAGTCCCTGCTCAGCCCCAGAAGGGAGGTGACTCTCCTCTCCTCGCTCATGGAAGCCCCAAAGTTGGGCACAAAGATAAGCCTGAAATCCCAGGACTGGAGAGGCAGGAAGGCCGTCAAGTCCACTGGCCACCCAGTTTATCCAAATCAGCAAGCCACAGGTTCAGTGAGAAACCTACCTCAAAATATTAGAGAGCTGGCAAGATGGCTCTGGGGGGCAAACGTGCTTTGGAGCAGAGCTGAGAATATGAGTTAGGTCCCCAGCTCCCACAAGAGGTAGAGAGAACCAACTTTAGAGAGTTGTCCTCTGGTGCCCATGTACTCACACACATGCTAAGGCAAACAAATATGTTTTTAAAATATGATGGATAACAATAGAAGACACCTAGTGTCAACCTCTGGCCTCCACACGCATACCACACACACACACACACACACACACACATGCATGCATGCACACACACATGCACACACACACATATATATGCACACACTCTCACACACATGCATGCACACAGGCATACATCATGTATAATGCAGACATGCACACATATATACATATACATGCACATACACATGCATGCATGCACTCATATGTACATGCACACACATATGTCACATGCACACACTCAAGCACATACACATGCATACACACTCATGCATACATACATACATGCACACATATACATACATGTGCACAAACTCATGCACACTTGCATGCACACACACACACACACACACATACACAAAGTCCCAGGGTTTTCTTTGGCTGTCACCATCTTATTCTTGAGTCTGTAACTGTCAGAGAACACAGAGTATAGAGGACTCCAAACAGATGAGTGATGCCAGCCACTATGGCCACTTCCAAAAACAAAATATAAAAGATAAAATAAAAATAAAACCATCAGCACAGATCACTCTGCTGAGTAACGGGCATGGCGGGAGCCAGGCTGAATTGTGACCTCACGTGACCTCAGCTTCTACTCCCAGGTGTTACGTCATCTACCCAAGAGCACTGAGCCCAAAGAGGAGAGCAGTAGAGTCACGCAACACCTCCAACCACAGGAGGAGACAGAGAACCAAGGCACCTTGCCAAAGGCAGATCCTCTGCACTGAGAGGAGAGCCGGGGCGGTCAGTAGAGGACCGACACTCTGGTGATGTCAACTGGACGTCACTAATGTCTCCTTTCCAGATTCCGTTCTCCGTCATTGGCTCACACACAGCCTCTCAGTTGGTCCAGGCTTGTCTGCACAACTGTTGGTCTTCAGAGATGAAGGCTGGGTGGTCCAAGAGACAGCGAACACAGCTCTGGCACAGGGTGGGAGAGACCCTAAACCTGGGTCACTGAGTTTAGCAGATTTAGTCAAGTATTTCCCACGTGGTATTTGGGAATTACAGAAACAACTTATTATTTCAAATCTGAAATCCAAGTGGCAAGCACTCTTGCACACACATGCATACACACACACACAATCACACACACAATCACATACAATTACACATACATACATACATACATACATACATGTATTTTATCTGGCAGCTTCACTCAAGTGTTGGTGTCCAAACCCTTTCCTGCAGAAGGTGGCTCCACAAACTTCTGACTAAGTGAGGCTGCTGCCTCCTTCCGCAGGATTAGCTGGAAGAGACAGATACATGACTGGGCCCCTCCCAAGCACAGAGTCTGCATGGTACAGCTGCAAAGCACTGTGGGATAGGAGGTATTGTGCCGCATTGAAAAGTGACTGTGTCCTTCAAGGGTGTGTCTTGAGAACTGCTGGGACACACATGAAGACCCTCTGCTTTTCCTCTGCCAGCATCAGGCCCTGTTAAGGCCAGACTCTTCACAGAGCTCCCGTGTGTGTATACACTGCTTCTCTCATCCACGGTGTCATGGGCCTGGTTGTTCATCCTAGCTCTAAAGACTCATTGGGAAGGTAAGAGACAAACACATGGGATGGATGGTTCCAGAATGTTCCATAGTGCCCTGAGGCACCATGTCCATGTTTACCACTGAGCCGTGTTATCTGGGTACAGTCAAGATCCTGATCCTGCCCTGCACAGAATTCAGGATCTACACAGGTGCAAGAGCTCCTGGGAACACAAGCAGGGATTCTGGGGAGGTGTGATGGTTTGTATATGCTTGGCTCAGGGAGTGGCACTATTAGGAGGTGTGGCCCTGTTGGAGTGGGTGTGGCCCATTTGAAGTGGGTGTGGCCTGTTGAAGTGGGTGTGGCCCTGTTGGAGTGGGTGTGGCCTTGCTGGAGTAGGTGTGCCACTGTAGGTGTGGGCTTTAAAACCCTTACCCTAGCTTCCTGGAAGGCAGTATTCTTCTAGCAGCCTTCAGATGAAGGTGTAGAACTCTCAGCTCCTCCTGCACCACGCCTGCCTGGATACTGCCATGTTCCCAGCCTTGATGATAATGGGCTGAACCTCTGAACTTGTAAGCCAGCCCCAATTAAATGTTGTCCTTATAAGAGCTGCCTTGGTCAGGATGTCCGTTCACAGAAGTAAAACCCTAACTGAAACAGGAGGCAGCAACAAGGCCAAAGAATAAGAACAGAGAATCTGACCAGTGGACAGGAGATGTACTTCTAGAACGTTCTACCACAGTGGAAGGTGCTCTCCGTTCCAACCTTACCCTGACCTCCCCTGGTACCTCGTGTCCACTCCTCTTGCCCGGCCTCCATCACCTCCTCCTCCTGCTTTGGCTTCTCCCAGGCCCCACCACAACTTCTCCACAGAGCTGCTTCTTGTTCAGAAGCACACAAGTACATGGTGAGTCCCAAGAACACTGGCTGGACGCATCTCTGCTTTTGCATAGTAAGACAGCATGGACTTGCTTAGACAAGTCTGACTGGGACACTCAGATGCCCCTGTGTCAGAAAGTAACCTGCAGAGCTTGCTTCAGAGACAGAAGGGCGGAGCCTGGGGAAACCTATGGCATTTGTTTAAAAGAATGAGGGTGCTGGAGAGGGGGCAGTTTAGAGCGCTGGTTGTTTTCAAGGCATGGGAGGCTGAGTCCCAGCACCCACTTGGTGACTCACAACCATCTGTAACTACAGTTCCAAGGGATCTGATGTCCTCTGCTGGCCCCCACGAGCAACTGCATATACATACATACATACATACATACATACAATTTAAAATAAATATTTTTTTAAAAATTTAAGCATAGAAAGTTAGAGAGGGAAGGAAGAAGGGAAGGAGAGATAAAGAAGGAAGGAGATAAAGAAGGAAGGATGAAGGGAGAGAGGGAAGGAGGGAGGGAAAGAGGGAAGGAGGAAGGAGGAGGGAAAGAGGCAGAGAGAGATGGAAGGAGGGAGAGAGGAAGGAGGAGGAAGGAAGGAGGGAAGAGGGAGAGAGGGAAAGAGGGAGGGAAGAAGGGAGGGAGAGAAGGGAGGAAGGAGTTACGGAAGAGGGAGGGAGGGAAGACAGTCAGAGCCCCTCTGCCTGTTGGAATAGAACAGAAAATGAAGTTTGTCCTACCCATCCAGGAAAGGCTCTGGTGAACACTGAGGACAGACCTGGACCTGCCCCAGCGCCCGCCCTGTGCACCTGTGGGTGCCTGTCTCCGGTCACGGGTAAAGAAAACACTCCAGATACATGTACAGAACCAGTCACACGAACCTTGGAAGCCTGTGCCCAATGGCCCTGGTCTGTTGACCCCTCTCCTGGCTCCGAGAAGAAGCTGTGTGAACTCAGCTACAGCGGGGGAGGCCAGGCTCATCTGGTCCCCATCTTTCCTTCGATCATCCATATTAGCGGCCGTCTTTTCTTTAATGAATACATTTTAAACCTCCAGGTGTTTTAAATTTTTATCTTGTTCACTTGCTTACACGAGGAAATTCAAGCAGACCAGTGCGTTAACAGAAACCCAGGGGACTCAAGGGCAGGGCCTCTCCCTTGGGGGGCAGGGTCGCTCTGTGGGCGTTGGGCATCCCAGCACTGGCTGCAGTTCCCCACTTAGCCACTAGGAGCAGGGCAGAGCCCTGTGCCCTGCTGAACTCCTGAGTGCCTGGGAACAGGTTCAGTATGGCTGCCCCTGAGCTGACCCCAAATCCATAGACCCAGGCCTTTCTTGGATATCCCTGTGGAATCCACCTCCTGTACCAAACTGGATAAAAAAGTGGAGGGGTGGAGACATCGGAGTCCTGGCACCTTCCGGACTCAGGAAGCTCGTTCTGGGTGTCCTAGTCGCACAGGTTGCACCACTGAGGCTTTAGCCTCCAGGGAATCCCACCAGCATCCTGATCCCTCTGCTGTGGGATGAAACCTGTGTGCCGCAGGGGCCGTAGGATCTAGGTGTGGCAGACCCTTCCACCACACTGCGGACAACTGCAGCCGTCGGGACAGTGTGTGCCATGCTTGCTGCCAGACCTCAGCGCCCATGTCTCAGAGGGCGAAGAGTGTGCAGGGTGGTTTCCATGGGGAGCCTGGAAGCGGTAACTAAATACCCCTTGGCTTTTGTCCCCTCTGCGCAGCTACGGGGACTGCAGCGAAGCCTTTCCAAGGTCAACCAGGATTTCACTGGTGGCTGCTATTCTCGGGCTCCCCACTTGGGCAGGGTCAAGTCTTGGAAGCCACTTCTTGAGAAGGTGTCTGAACACGTCTGAACTAGCCGTGCCCCTGGTACTTAGCACCCCTTGACTCAGTTTTCCCTAGTTTTGAACTCTCCTGTGAGCAGAAATCCCCACCTTCACCCTGACCATCAGTCTGTCTTTCGGACCGTCACTGTTCCCCCAGGGCTCACGCAGCCCAGCATGGGTGTCACTGCTGCTTTACGGTGTGTAGCCCAAATCAGGAAGAGCCCCACTGTCCTGCCCTCTGGCCCCCAAATTGTTAACTGAGCTACAAGGGAACACCACACCTCAGCAGAAGCACAGGCCAGGAAGAAGTTTCCAAGCCTCCAAAACAAAAGCGATCAAGGCAGCCATCTGCACAGTGTGGAAGGAAAGACAGTGGCTTTTTTTTTTAAAATTGGCAGTCACCTCTAGTCGGTCCCTAAATGGACCCTCGGTGTCTTATCATTCAAGAAAATTCTAAAATGGGAGAGCCAAGGAAAATTTCAGAATGCAAAACTTTCAGAATATTCACAAGTGATAACTGAAGGGGGATTATGTGTGTGTGTGTGTGTGTGTGTGTATATGTGTGTATATATATGTGTTGTGTATACAAATGGATGTGAGTGTATATATATGTGTATATGAATATATATGTGTGCACATGTGTGTATATGTACATGTGTGTATATATTTGTATATGTGTATATTTGTATGTGTGTATGTGTGTATATCTATGTATATATAGTTATATGTGTGTATGCATATGTGCATATATATGCATATAATATATATGTATGTATATATGTGTATATATGTGTGTATGTGTATATATGTGTGTGTGCATGTGCATAGATGTGTGTATATATATGCATATAATATATATGTATGTGTGTATGTGTATATATGTGTGTGTGCATGTGCATAGATGTGTGTGTGTGTGTATATATATATATGGCATCAGAAAATGGCCTGCTTGCCGCACAGAACTCAACTCTGCTGCTGTCTCAGAACACTCACACTCTGTATCCATTTTCTTTCTTTTTCCCTCCCCCATGACCTTTTTTTTTTTTTTTTTTTTTTTGGCCTGGGAAAAAAGCAGGGGCAGCGGGGCAGGGAGTGGAAAGAGAAACCTTAGCTGACAGGAAAATAAAGAAGATGGCTGCCCTGTGGATTATCCTAAGCCTGGCTTTGAAAGGGTGAACCTTCTCTCAGTCTCAGGCCCAGGTTATCTCCTCTAATTGCATTATTCTGAGATTTACCCAGATTAAACGGCCCGGCTTAGTGTCAGTAATGGATGACAGGTGTTGGTGCGAGCACACTGCCACTTTGACTCTCTGGCGAGTCCCACTTAGGGCAGGGATGCCCTTCTGCTGCCTGCCACCGTCCTGGGAGTGGGCAAACTACGGGCATTTTCTGCAGCACAAGGGCCTGTCCCTGACCCCTCAAGAGCTGTTCTTGATACCAGGGTGACCTTCCTTTGTGCATTACCCACGCCGTGATTGCATCACCTGGTTCAAGGAAGAAGTTCCCATTATCCTCCAAGGTCCATACTGGGTCTGTGTTCTGTCTTCATTCTCGTAGCCCAGGCTAGCCCCAAACTCATTAGGTAGTCAAGAATGCCCTTAAACTTTTAGAGTGCAGGGCTGTTGTGCATGCTCTATCATGTGTTAGGGGTGTGTGTGTGTGTGTGTGTGTGTGGTGTTGGGGATCAAACCCAGGGCTTGGCAAGCACTCCAGCAGCTGAGCCCCAGCATCCCAGTCCACCACCAGCCTCTACTGAATCACTTAAGGGGAGACATGCGTCTGTGGCCTGTGACCATTGAGACAGAAAAAGCAGAGTCTATCTGCAAAAGGCAGCGTCACATGCAGAATATAAGCTAGCAAGCATAAAAACGTTCCATCCTGAGTTGTTCTCAATATAGCCATAGGCTGTTGTGATTATTATTATTAGTAGTAGTAGTAGTAGTAGCAGCAGCAGCAGCAGCAGCAGCAGCGGCAACAGCAGCAGCAGCAGTACTGGGGAGGACAAAAGCTAACTATGTAACTCAGGCTAGTCTCAAACTTGTAACAATTCATCCCCCTGCCTCAGCATCTTTTCCTAAGCACTAGGTGTGCACCCCCACCTGGCTAGCTATTGTATAGTTACCCTCTGTATTGCAGGGTTGGAGAGAGAGCCTCAGAGGTGACAGGGCTTGCTCAGTGTCACACAGCTTGATCCCTTCCCATCCCCTGTGCAACATATGGTGGGTAATAAAGCCAGAGCCACCGGGCTGCTTTCCCAGGCAACAGATAACTAAGGCCATGCCTGCGCTTAGGTGGCCACAACTCCTGAGCTTAAAGCTGTCAGCAAGGGCAGGTTCCTCTCAATCATCATTGAAGCAGGAAAACCAGCAGAGTCCAGCCTGGGCTGTGTCTGCCTCTCAGTTCCCCTCCACAATTCTGCCACCAAGTGACCTTGCAGAACACCCCCCAGGCTCAGCCTGCGGCCACGCCGGGAGACTCAGAGGCCTTGCACAACAGGAACTTCATTCATTTCACTTATGTTGCTGTTTTCTGCCCTCCTGGGTGAGCCCAGAAGAGCTGAGCCTGGGCGAAGCATCCTGTCTGTCCTGGGATCAGGCAGGGGCAGGAGGAGAAAGGGCTCATGTGCACCACAGCCAGAGGCCTCACTGGATCTGTGGGTGGTGAGGAGAGGAGCTCGGGGAACTGTTTGTATCTCCTCAGCTTTGCCAAGGGGGTGTTATCCTCTGGACACTTAAGGGTCTGATACTCAGCACTGAATAAAACAGGTCTAGTGGTACAGGGAAGGAAGAAAAGAAGGAAGGAAGGAAGGAAGGAAGGAAGGAAGGAAGGAAGGAAGGAAGGAAGGAAGGAAGGGAGGGAGGGAGGAAAGAAGGGAGGGAGGGAGGAAGGAAGGAAGGAAGGGAGGGAGAGAGGGAGGAAAGAAGGAAGGGAGGGAGGAAGGGAGGAAAGAAGGGAGGAAGGAAGGAAGGAAGGAAGGAAGGGAGGAAGGAAGGAAGGGAGGGAGGGAGGGAGGAAAGAAGGGAGGGAGGGAGGGAGGAAGGGAGGAGGAAGGAAGGAAGGAAGGAAGGAAGGAAGGAAGGAAGGAAGGAAGGAAGGGAGGGAGGGAGGGAGGGAGGGAGGGAGGAAGGAAGGAAGGGAGGGAGGGAGGGAGGGAGGAAGGGAGGAGGAAGGAAGGAAGGAAGGAAGGAAGGAAGGAAGGAAGGGAGGGAGGGAGGAAAGAAGGGAGGGAGGGAGGGAGGAAGGGAGGAGGAAGGAAGGAAGGAAGGGAGGGAGGGAGGGAGGGAGGGAGGAAAGAAGGGAAGGAGGGAGGAAGGGAGGGAGGGAGGGAGGGAGGAAGGAAGCAAGGAAGGAAGGGAGGGAGGGAGGAAAGAAGGGAGGAAGGGAGGAAAGAAGGGAGGGAGGGAGGAAGGGAGGGAGGGAGGAAGGAAGGAAGGAAGGAAGGAAGGAAGGAAGGAAGGGAGGGAGGGAGGGAGGGAGGGAGGAAAGAAGGGAGGAAAGAAGGGAGGGAGGGAGGAAGGTAGGGAGGAAGGAAGGAAGGAAAAGAGGGAAGGAGGGAGGGAAGGAGGAAGGAAGGAAAGAAGGGTCCATGGCCATCAGGTTGGGGCAGCACCTGGCTAACACATAGGAGATAGGGCATCTGAGGGAAGCCCATTTCTGAGAGACATTAAGTTCCGTTACTCAGGGTTATAAACAGCTCATCCCTGGCTACCTCTTTTGCCTGTCTCTGGAAGAAGCCCCCATTGTGTACAGTTCAGGTTGTGATCAACCGTACACCTGTGACCTCAGGCAAGCAGCTTCCAACCTCTGGGCCTTGGTTTTCCCTTCCGCACACTGATGATGTCGTACTCTATGTCAGAGAAGCTGGGAGACCCAATGATGTCATGTTTGACAGATACTTCCGAGGCCGGCACACATCCTACATGTCCAGTGCTAAGGAGCCATATTCATAAGACAGAGCTGTCATTCCTAACTGCTTTTGTTCTCTATGATTATATACACATACGTGAATACATACATACATACACATACATATGTACACACATACATATATACACATGCACATGTGTGCATACACACATGCACACAATATATACACACATGTACACACATATACATATACACATGTATATACATATATACACATACACGCATGCACACACTTAGACACACATATATACACATACATACATACATACATACATGTACACGCACACTTATACACACACATACACACATATATACACATACATATACACACATATACATAAACACATACACACATATGCACACATATATACACATACATACATGCACACACATATATAAACAAACACACATATAGACACACATACACACACACATACACACACACATACACATCTATAATGGGCCAAGGATCTAACTCAATAGCTGAGGACTACCTCACATGTATAAGAGCCTGGATTTATGGTCTATATTGCAAAAGAAAGCAAATATATATTCTTGTTAAAATAAAATGAGCATATGATTTTAACAAGAGTGGTGGATAAAGTATGTCTAAAATTCCATTTTCATCTTCTAGTTCAGTAAATGAGGGTCAACATGTTACCCGGAAGTCAAAGTTCTCACAATGCTCCATCCTTTCAAGCGTGTGCAGTGTTCTTGGGATGGCAAGCCCGTCCTTAGCCAGGCGGGGAGGGTCCAGCTGGGAGGAGCCCAAGGTCCTGTCTGACCACATGCACTCAGTGAGAGTTCTTTGGGTCCAGTGGCCATGCTGCACGGGGTGTCTTGAGACAATGAAGATTTACCTGAGGTCTGGCTGTGAAGCAACAGGGGAGAGTGGGCTGACGGCTCATCCTCAGGGTCCTGTGTTGAGGACAGGAATTCCCATGGACTTGTTTCTTAGGGAGCGATTGTTCTACTTGTTGAATCTCACCAATCAGCCTGGCGTGGTACTCACAGCACTCAGGAGGCACGGGTGGAAGGCCAGTCTGGGCTGCCTTGATATCCCTTCCCAGGGGCTTCTGAGACTAGATACCCCTACTCTTACGAGGAAGACACAGAGGGAGCCCCAGGGAGAGCCTGTCAGTCTTCATCATTCCAACCCTGTCTCATAGTGAGGCCCTGTCTCAAAATAAGCACATGAATAAGTAGCTAATTAAATAAGTCAGTGCACCATTTGGTCAGTAAGAGCCAGAAGCTGTTCATGCTCGGAGGTGTCTCGGTTTGCTGTAAGGCTCCATTCGGATGGAAACCGCGAAGGCCCAGCTCCCTCTCTGGCCTTAACCAGCTATGAGGCCCACGGTGGCTCACGCCTCTCATCCCAGCGCTTGAAAAGTTGAAGCAGAAGAACTGTTGGAAGCCCGGGGCTAGCCTGGACTACATAGTAAGGTCCTGTTTCAAAAATTAGTTGTTGTTGTTGTTATTTTATAATATATTACTATAGTATATTATTATTATAAAAACTAGATATGTCATTATTCTAATCATAAACCGTAATAAAACCCATAGGCAGAATTTAGAGGTGGAAAAAAAAACGGCAAATGGACAAAAACTGACCAGGAATCCCAGTTAGTCAGCAGGGTAGAGATGGTCGCCATGTCTCTGTCACCCAATACAATTTGAGGTGCCCTTCCCACTGGAGGGAGGGGCTTGTGAGTAGGGGTGAGTTCTCAGGAGGCTCTGGGGCTGTCTGACGTGTGACTCCTCAGTATATCTCTTTTACAAGCAGAGAGCAGGCTCACTGTCAGCCACGGGACAAACCTAACTGGGAAGGTAGCCCCCGGACCCCAGGGGACAGGCTTGCACGTGACACGTTGGAACATGGGCTTTCTCTCCAGGACACTGAAGACTGACAGGTTCTCCCTGGGGCTCCCTCTGTGCTCCTCCTTGAAACACCCTCGTCTTCGAAGCCCCCCAGGAAGGGACTGTCCTTCATCCCCGGCACCCACCACAGTCGGCTTTCCAGCGCTGAGTGATCTGAGTCCCCTGAGGAAACACTGAGATTCCTATTGGTCCACACCACAGGCTCATTTCCTTCCCCTAGACATCACTAGCTGCCTGTGGGGTGTCAGGTTTCGGAGCCGTGGGCCACCAGCTGAGAAGCAAGAATGAAGGGTCTGAGAAAGGAGAAAGTGTCTGCAGACGGAGGGAGGGTGAAGGCTCAGGAACTGCTGGTGGGTCCTGTCCCTGGTCTCAGGGGCCCTGGCCACAGGGCTTTCCACAGGACTCCAGATCTGAAGGCCACTGGGAGGCAAATCTTTGGATAACCTTGCTGCCAATGATATTCTTAAAACATGGCCCTAGAGGATGGACCACAGATCTGAGGGGACTTCATAGAATTTTCTTGATTGGATATCGGTGGCATGGGTCCCCAGGGAGGCTCCAAGCCAAACAGAACAACCATTGCCAGACCCAACCTCAGAAAGCCACCAGGTTACTGGAGAGGTTATGGGTGCAAGCTGATAGGAAAGGCTGTGCCGGCAGAATGGGCAGAGATGAATCGCTTGGCATACAGAGAAAAGGAAAATATAAAGGAAAACCGGAAGGGGAATGAAAGGCTTAATTCTTGCTACGGACTTGTCCTTCAGCCCTGAGAGACCCAAGGTGACATTGGTGGGAAGCAGTGGCCGATCTTGCCATTACTCCTCCCACACACAAGGGGGCGCTGGAGGGACTTCCTGCCACCATGCTTCAGTCCCAGAGCCACCAGTGTTAGGAGAATCATGGCCCCAAATTGGCTGGCCATGAGAAATGAGAAACTGGTTGATGTCCCATCCCAGCCCCAGGAAGGCAGGCCACACCCTTGTCCCTCTGGTTTGGAAGGGCCTCTGAGATGAGAAAGTGTTCAGCTGGTTTCCTGTGAACAAAGCTGGGGACTCCGAGACAGCAGGATACTGTATGTTGAGGGTTACCTGCATGTGCTAGTTATGTGCCAGTGTTGGGGTGCATTGGGGACCCACACTGACCCAACATTCTCCCATGCAAAAAGAAAACCAGCCACAGGGGACACATCTACCAAGTCAGTGGGACAACTAAATCTTATGTGTGGTCTCAGTGGAAGCTCTCCTGTAGAACCAGGCAACAATGCTGGGTGTGGTGGCACACGCCTGTAATCCCAACACTTGGGAGGCAGAAGCAGGCAGATTTCTGAGTTCAAGGCCAGCCTGGTCTACAGGGTGAGTTCCAGGACAGCCAGGGCTACACAGAGAAACCCTGACTCAAAAAAACAAAAACAATAATATGTATACACACACACACACACACACAATATATATATATATACAAGAACCAGGCAACATGTAACAAGCCTCTTGCCATCCTGTCTGGCTCCAGCCGCTGTCTGTCCTCCTGGCCGGGACCTGCCTGTTTTGAGCTGTGTTAGACGACACAGTAGTTTCCCGAGGTTTGACTAGCTCAGCTCCTTCGCAGTGGCAGAGCGCTGACAGACTAGCCACACACATGGAGTTCGGTGATTAAACCAGGAGGGTCAATAATGGCTTCTGTACCAGATGTGAATATCTGCTCTGGGCTAAGGACAAAAGACCTGCTCTATATTGGGCCCCAGCGCCAAAAAAGGCCACTTCAAGGGACCCAGAGTTCTCATTGCCTATTATGAGGGTGCCCTGTTCGGGCAGGGAGCCAAGGGCCAGGCACAGACGCTATGTGCATCAATAATGACCGAGGGGAACAGGGTGAGCAAGCCTCACTCAGCTCACCCCCACATGGGCCTTGACCTGAGTCTACCCCGCAGGCCCCTCCCCGTGTGCAGTATCTCCGACCCCAGCAGTCTCTGCCCAGAACCACAGCTCTGACGCCCGACCCTGCGCAGCACGGCCTCTTCTGTTGCCAGCCTGTTTTTGTTTTGCTGGGATGCTGACGGCTTGCGGTTTGCCTCACACTTTGTCAAGTTCACGGCAGCCATAGGAGAAAGCATCAAATTTGTCAGCGAATCCTGTTCTCCATTACGGTAACCGCGGTAATACCATCCAGCTGGGTTGCCTCCACACCCCAGCACCCTGCCTTACAGCTAGACAGGGGAAATGGATGGAGCTCCTTAGAGGTTGATGAGGGGCTCCCCAAGGTGACAGGACAGCCAGGATTTCATCGCCCACCACTGTTCTTCTTATGTCAGAACAACTGGAGGAGGACTTCATTTTTAAAAAGCATGTTTTTGTGCATGGTGTATGCATGTGTGCACATGTGTACGTATGTGCATGTGTATGTATGTGCTGTGGATTTGCCCATGTGTTTGACTATCTATCACTCTCCACCTTGGTTCTGGGGACAGGGTCTCTCACTGAACCTTGAGCTGGCCATTTTGGCTAGGCTGGCCAGCAAGTGAGCGAGCTCTCTGCATCCACCTGTCTATGCCCTCCAGGGCTGGGATTACAAGAATATGCCACACCCAGATTTTTACACAGGTGCTGGTGTTTGGACTCACGTCCTCATGCATGCATAGAAAGCTCCTTACCTGCTAAGCTATCCCTCCCTGTCCCCACCTGCTGATAACAACAGTAAAAGGAAAATCCAAGTTGCCACACTGGCCCCTAGAACATCACAGATGACCCTCCTGTCACTTCTGCAGGTCAACATCACCAGCCTGTCGATGCCCAGAGCTAAATCTGGGTTCAGGATGCCCCATCCCTTGACCATAACCCCTGCCTGGCCACTTCTCCTGGGTCCTTCTCCAGCGCCTTACCTTCCTCTGGACTCAGCCCAGATGCTTGCCTGAAGCTCAGTGTAACTTCTATCACAGCCAACCCAGGGTGAGAGCCTCACCCCATATACCACTAGCCATCCATCTTACTGACAAATATGATGGACCGTCACCCACCGCTAGCCAGGCTTAGCCTCCTCATAAACAAAAGGACCCCTCAAATCCAGGGGATGAAGCCCCAGCCCTGGGACCTCAGAGCATGACTGTGTTTTGGAGATGGGTCTCGTGAAGGGTGACTGGGTTCACTGACGTCATGGGAGTGACCCAGACCCAATAGAAATGACACCCAGAACATAGACTCATTTAAAGGGCTGAACTTATTAGGGCATGGAACGCACAGTTTCCATAATCCATGTAGAGAGGCCTAGGAAGACCAGCCCTGAAGCCCTGGTCTCAGCGTGGGAAAATTACTGGCTGCTGGTCAAGCCCAAAGAAAGTGATACTTTGTTACAAAGCCCAAACTGACAGTTACAGTCCTATGGGTGAGTGGATGAAGGCAGAGCGGCCTCTTTAGATGTCAGCTAAAAGAAAGTGATACTTTGTTGCGAAGCCCAAACTGACAGTTACAGCCCTGGGCGGCCTCTCTAGATGTCAGATAAGCGAGGATCAGAACTGGCTTCTGTGCTTTTGGACCAAAGGGTACAGTGATGGAGACCCACTTGGCACTACTGGTCCATATGCCCTTACCGCTCTGACTGCTTCCTGGGGATAAACCAATCTTGGAGACAGCACAGGAACAAGCCGGCATAAGGTTCCGAGCTGGGGCTGATGGGATTCTTCCAGCCTCAACGATGCAGGGTAGTAAGAGGGAGAGGCATCCCTCAGCTGAGGCTGGCATTGCTTTCCAGTGCATCCATCTACAGAACCCCCTTCCTGTGCCTCCCAACATCCTGGTATTATCCACCAGGTGTGCTCAGGGACCTGCCCAGCCTGTGCCAAAGATCCAGACCTCCTTTGTGGGAAAATGTTCTGCTGTAGCACCCAGAGGGTGCTCACCGTGGGTCCTGCTGATGCTCTGGCCTTCATCCCATGGTCCAGAGAGACCCTATGCGAAAATAGCTGAACGGATTGTAGGCAACAGTGAGCCTGAGCTCATGCTGGAACAACAGGAAGCCAAGAACACACTGCTGCCTCCCGCCTGCCTGCAACCACGTTGCATGGGCACCTGTCCGTAACTCCAAGAAGAGGGAAATCTTGTTTGAGCTCATTTTCCACTGGGAGGTGGGCAGCCAGCAAAGCCACTGCCTTCACTGAAAGAGTTGAGAGCTCAGCCTGATGACCCAAGGCCCGTGTGAAGAGGCAGCCTGTACTGTGGCTGCAGCTCAGGGTGGCTGCAAGTCTGGGGTGTGATTCCCTGTCAGTGCTGATCTATCTGGTGGGACAGAAGCCAGGTCTGCCTGAACTGTGCATCCCAGGGGCTGGGAGTTTGGGAGAGCTGGCTGCCCTCTGACGCAGTGCTGGCTACAGCTGGACACCCACTCAGCCCCTGTGCAGCTACCCGAGGATGCGGCCGGCACAGCCTCAGCAACAACCATCTCTCATGCAAGTGTGTGCAGGCCGAAGGAGGTTGGAGCGAGAACCCAGGCAGGCGTTCTGAAGTAAGAGAGGCTCAGGGACCCACTTCCCAGCCTCCTGGATTGACTGGTCTCTGCGTTCCCCATGGAGCAGATGGTCCAGTGACTGCAGAAAGACTCTGGTCTCTGAGTACTCTCATTCAGTTCTGCTTGACTCCCGGCCTGCATCCCGGCCACCCTCATCATTGGCTGAGACTTCTCTGTCTCCATCCTGCCCACCCACACCACTGCCTGAGACTTCCCTCCAGCTCCCGCTGTGTCAACCATGGCTGCCTTGTGCCTAGGGTCAGGAGTAAGGCTGGGAGCCTGGCATCAGGAAATACTGGCTTCCTCGTTTCCATGGTGATGTGCCTACATGTGGCTGGTGGCTGGTGGTTGGTGGCTGGTGGCTGGTGTTTCCTGGGTGTGGGATTCACATCTCAGGTATTAGAAATACACCACCATCAAGCCAGAAAAAAAATGTGTGTAAGTCCATCTACACAGACATCATATAGACATAATGAATGTATAATGCTGCCACTGCGCCCAGTCCTGTGTGCTGTGAACTGTCCACGAGTAACCCACACTTGTAAGAAGATATAGTGGTCCCTTGCGGGTACCGTAGCCATCTCTGGGAGTTTCTGTCTCTGATCTTCCAGTGGACTGGGTATGACATTCAAGGCCCTGTGTGACCCTGCCTCTTGGCCAAATCCTGTTCCTCCCTTAACTCAAAGGCGTTTTGACAAGGCCAGTATTAAAGGGCCTAAAGCCATCGGTCCCAGGCACACTGACTCGGGCTGACCCATCTTTAAGAACTTCGCACCTGCCGCTGCCCCCACTGTGACATTTCTTCCTCAGAGGCAGCCCATTCCAGGCCTCGCCTCCTCAAGATGCTTCTGGAATGTTCTTTCCAGAGAGATAGTCATCAACAGCATCGCTCAGTAAACCCTGTTGAGGGATTGAGGGGAGTGCCAGCTCCTGAAGCCTCAGGAAAATGATATTCAAAGACCCGAAGACTCACAGAGAGGATGCTATGTGGAGACAAAGGCAGAGACCCCAGGGGCCTGTCCACAAAGTGTCACCTGGAGCCACGGAGTAGAAAAGGCAGCAAGCAACTCAGAGGAGAGGCCCTGCCATTGCATTGACTGGTCTGCAAACTGTTCACCGTTCACACTCAGTGTCTCTCCCCCTCCCTCCCCCTCCCCCTCCCTCCCCCTCTCACTCCCTTCCCTTTCCCTCCCCTTCCTCTCCCTGTCTCCCTCCCCTCCCTCTCCCTCTCTCTCCCCCTCCCTCTCCCTCTCTCTCCCCCTCCCTCCCCCTCTCCCTCCTCTCCCTCTCCCTCTCTCTCCCCATCCCTCCCCCTCTCCCTCCCCTCCCTCTCCCTCTCTCTCCCCATCCCTCTCCCTCTCCCTCCCCTCCCTCTCCCTCTCTCTCTCCCCCTCCCCCTCCCTCTCTCTCCCCATCCCTCCCCCTCTCCCTCCCCTCCCTCTACCTCTCTCCCCATCCCTCCCCCTTTCCCTCCCCTCCCTCTCCCTCTCTCTCCCCATCCCTCTCCCTCTCTCTCTCCCCTCCCTCTCCCTCTTCTCCTCCCCCTCCCTCCCCCTCTCTCCCTCTCCCTTCTCCCCCTCCCCCTTTCTCCCCCTTCCCCTCCCTCTCCCTCCCTCTCTCCCCCTTCCTCTCCCTCCCCTTCTCCCCCTTCCCCTTCTCCCACTACCATTCCCCATACTCTCCCCTTCTCCCCATCCCCCTCCCCCCTCTCTTTTTGTCTGTGCCTCTGTCTCCATCTCTCTCTTACACACACACACACACACACACACACACACACACACACACACCACTTGGCAATTTGTTCCAATGGACACAGGAAGCCAAGTCAATTATGGCATCAGAGGCTCAGGGTAACCAGGGGATTTGACTCTCAGCACCTGTGCCGTGCTCAGCGGCAGTGGATGAGGCAGCTGGCTCGCCCCCCGGAGCCCCTGGATGCTCTTATCACCTGGTGGCGGGCAAGACATCACGAAGCACTTGGAAGAGAGGCCATCATGTGCCCACAGCAGGTGCCTTCTTCACTGCCCCTCCGCTGTCACCTGTGAGTCCACAGCTCTGCCCAGAGCTAACAATCCCCACCCTGCCTGTCGGCAGAGACAGGCAGAAGGACCGCAAAACCCCAATCCCGACACTGCTCAAGACGCAAAGATTATGGAGTAGCTACCACCCTGTCCCACAACTCCAAAGATAAACGGGTCAAAGTGACACCTGTGACCAACCCTGACACGTGGGAAAAAAGCAGAGGATGGGGCTGGTGGGATTATCTGACAGAGGAAAAAAAGACCAAACAGATGAGTAAAAAAAAAAAAAAAATTCTCTTTGTGCTGTGCACTGACTTCATGCCTGTTCCAGCTAAGCCTTCTGGGAGCATGTTCCCACTCTGTTCCATGGAGTGATGTGGTGCTAACTCTTGCCCGCAGGCATGGGGGCTGCATCTCAACCTGTTGCAAACATCCCGAAGCACCTCAGAGGCCCCGCCTGGAGGCCCAGCTGTGGCTCTGTGAGCAGTTCCAGAAGCTGTTGGGGTGCATGGGAAACCTGGGCCTGATTCCACGCAGCAGCAGCAGCTGCGTCACGCCACCGTCACCGTGGCAGTGTCTTGGGGTAGGGCTTGCTCATGTCTAATTGCGGGGGATGAGGAGACCACCCACTGGCTAAATTGCCCTGGATTTGTTCAGTGCTGGCGCTGGCAGCTCCCCCACAGGGCTCGCCATGCTGACAAGGAATGCACTAGCTTGCAAATACACCCCGAGTCCCTCATCCATCCCAGGCAGAAGGACCCAGACAGACTCCCCAGCTCGACCCCAGACACAGCTCCCGCACAGGCTGCAGAGCTACTACAATGATTTCGTGCTTCAACACCCATGACCTCCGCCCAGACACAGCCAACTTCCCTACGGCAAAGCCACCACCTTCCCAGCCCCAGAGTACAGTCTACTGCAGCCAGCTGCGATTGCCCCGAACAGCGGCAAGCCTGGGTTAGTGCTGGCTACTCGGAAGCTGTCTGACAATGGACCAGCACCTTCAGTGGAAGGGAATATATGCACAGTTACCAAAGAGAATGGGAGTCAGGCGGTTCCCAGAAGACGCAGGTGACATTTATGTCAAGAGGCCTCAGATGGCCACATAGCCCCCCACATTTCCACAGAAAGCAGAAGCCCAAAGTACATCGTTAGCCACGTCTCCGCCTATGGCTGAAGGTAGAATCCCTATGTCCCTGAAGTCTGTGCCCAAGGCTCCTCCCCTGCTCCCTCTTCCTGCTCACTGAATACATTGTGTTAAGGCTTCACACAAAGTTGATCTGTGAATCAGGAACACAGTCTGGAGCCCAGAACCTAGCTCTAAGGAGCTACTGGTACCAGAACCAGAGTTTGGATGAAAGCCACTTGACACCAGGCATCCGTCTCTGACTCTGACAGGCGGTTGAGAGCAGGGATGGGGCTTGGGGGAGGGACTGGAGACCCCTGTCTTGTTCCTAAACCTAAATATGATATTTTAAAGCATTTGCGGGGGCGGGGGGTTCATGTAGTCGCTTTGGAAAAAAATTCTGCACTTTTTCCCACCCCTGCGCCCCTTCTTTTCCACTGTTAGCCGCTGGACACGACACGAGTGTCTTTAGGAGGTGTCCTGTGCATCCCAAGCTCAGGTGCTCCCAGGAGCAGAGAAGATGACCAGCATCCTGTTGGGGTGTCAGCCTCCGTCCTCCCAGCATCTGAAGAGAGTGCTCCCCAGCACGTGCAGCCATTCCCAAGCAGCCATTTGGAAGGAGCCCGATGCATCAACTTTTATGTGGAGTGTACCTCACACGGCACCAAGAGGCCTTTGCCTGTGGCCTGTCACCTGCTCACTCGCTCATTCCGGGAAGATGGGATTTAAGGATCTCAGAGCCATAAGCATAAGCCTCAGCCCAGGAGGGTTTCCCGTGGTGCTATGTGCTCACCCAGCTCTGCGCAGATTCTGAGGTAGAGTTAGCGCAGGCTAGGGGTTCGTCACTAGGGAATGAGCGTGCCTTAGGCTTACTGTCCCACCTATGCCTTCCATCCCCTCCCTCCACGGCCAACCTTGCTCTAGAAAGCTTTATAGGCAGACGGCAGGCATGAGCTTGTCGTCTTAGCAGCTTGGAGGCTGAGGCAGTGGGCTCCCAAGTTCAAGGCTTGTGTGGGATGCAGAGTGGGTTCCATGACAGTCTAGACAGCTCAGTGATAGTCTGTCTCAAGACAAAGAAGGAAGGAAGGAAGGAGGAAGGAAGGAAGGAAGGAAGGAAGGAAGGAAGGAAGGAAGGAGGGAGGGAGGGAGGGAGGGAGAAAGGAAGGAGGAAGGAAGGAAGGAGGAAGGAAGGAAGGAAGGAAGGAAGGAAGGAAGGAAGGAAGGAAAAAGAAAAGAAATTTGAGTGTGTAGGTGTACAGCAATGGTTCACTCTCCTAGGGTGTGAGGCCCTGGGTTCCATCTCCAGCATCACAAAAACAAAGCCAACTAAATAAACAAGGTCTGCCTAGTTCCGGACTTCAGAGGAGAACTGCGCCTGCAGAAAATAGAAAGCTGCGGAGCGCCCGCCCTGAGTCCTTGGGAGGGAGATTGACATCTGTGTGTGCTGGGATGCAGCCCTCGGTGGTTTCCTTAAAGGGCTCCGCTTGCATGTAGTTTAGCTTGTCATAACGCTACACCCTTTCCTTTTGACGCAACCCAGACTCTGAGATGCCAGAAGCCGCCAGGCCACGGCGGACCGTTTCCTTCATCTGTTAGCCCCGACGGAGTCCGCGGCAAGAGCAAAGGCTGGCCTTAAGGCTCCCGTGTGTTCTGCACACTCTCCCTTGCTGGTCACGCTCAGAGTCTCTTGAGCGGAGTTCCAGAGCCCTCTCCTGCAGTCTCTTCATCCAGGCCCAGCAGGTGCCGCAGCAGTAAGGCACCCTGTTTGGCCCTGGTCTTAGTCCTCTCTGGCACTAATTGAGACCTTCAGAGGGGTGGGGCCAGCACACACAAGAGGCCTTTGAGGCATCAGGTGAGGAGGCCGGATGTGGTCCACATTCTTCACCTTAATTTGAACAAGTACCACAGCCCCCCTTGAAAATTGCCTCTCTACAATAATAAACAGGGCTCACGTTGAGTGGAAGACCGCCTTGAACTGCTGAGCCCAGCCAGGGATGTCCGGACCTCAGCTTTTCGGGGAGGCTTCACAGTAGTCAAGCTCTTGCGGGCACAGCGAAGAGGAGGTAAGCCCCGCCAATCAGCTCTCACGCGGGAGGCTCAGAGGGATCGCTGTGGCGACAAGAGGTTTAGAGTTACGCCTTAGCGAGTTAAACTGTATATAAATAATAGAGGTAGCGAGTTAAGGAGAGAAGGGAGCCAGTGTCTGTCTGCCCGCCCCCTGCCTGTTATTCATCATGCTTTAGCTGGAGCCTTTGAGTAACTGGCTCTGGAAATGAATGTTCGTGAGGGTCTTGTGATAAGGTGGAGAAGACAGCGGTACACGCTGCACGGGGAGGGGGGACAGCTGTGGAGCCTCCATTGCATCCCTGCTGTTAGCTCCTGTGGACCCACTCAGTTAGCAGTGAGCAGGGTGAACAGGAAGCGGAAATCTCCCTCACTAGGTCAGCTTTCTCCACAGCCAGCACTGGTAGCAAAACCCTGCCACAGAATACAAAAATCTTCCTTTTCCAGAAAGAAGTCCTTAGGACCGTGACTGGTTCCCAACCTTCCTAAAGCTGTAACTGTTTAATACAGTTCCTCATGATGCCGTGATTCCCCCAACCATAAAATTATTTTCATTGCTACTTCATAACTCTCATTTTGCTACTGTTAGGAATGGTAATATAAATATCTGTGTTTTACACTGGCCTTAAGAGACCCCTATAAAGGGTTTTTTTTTTTTGACACCCATAGTCAATCCCCCAAAGGGGTCAGGACCCACAAGTTGAGAGCCACTCACCTTGGGCATGACAGGGAGCAGAACTGCCTGTAGCTGCCTGCCGAGTGCCCTGGGACTCATGGGGGTGGGGTGGGCTTACAATCCACCTTTCCCCCTCCTCTTCCTGCTGGGTGTGCTGTCCGTAGGGGTGGAGGAAGATCCTTGCTTTCCCTATACCACACAGCTTGTCCTGAGGCTTGAGCAGGGTAGCAGGGACCAGCGTGGCCTCACTACAGAGACCTCCTGTAAAGTGTGTTTTAGAACATGCAACAGATTCAATGAGATAACACGAAGTAACTCATTTTTAACACCAGGTCAGCAACTGTTTGGGACTGAGGTCACATTTCAGATCACATCCAAGAGAGTTAGGAAGCGGTGACCTTGGTGTGGCTAATGATCCGAGAGGCTTTGGTGAGTGCGAACCACGCTGGAACAGTGAATACGACCCATGCTGGCCATTGCTGCTGAGGTCCCTCCCAGGTGCTCTGTTTTAAGAACTTAAAAGAAAATATACTTATTTATTTATTTATTTGCATTTGGTGTGGTTCATGGGTACCACTGTGTGCCTGTGGGGGTCACAGTTCTTGTTCCCCTCCATATGGGTCCCAGGGATCCAACTCAAGTCCCAGGCTAGGCGGCAAGTGCCTTTACCCACTGGCACAATGACATGATTTTAAAATAATAATAATAATCATTTGTATTTCTTCTTCTCTCCTACAAGATTTATTTGTAATTGTGGGCAGACATATGTGTCTATGTGTCTATGCACGTGAGTGCAATGTTCACAGAGGCCACAAGAGGGCGTCAGATCCCCTGGAGCTAGAGCTGCAGGTGGCTGTGAGCTGCCACCTTAGAGCTGAGACCCAGACTCAGATCGGCTGCAAGAGCAGCCAGTGCTCTTAAGGCTGAGCCATCTCGCAGCTCAAGGATGCATATTGCAGCAAAAATAGGTATGGTATATAATCCACCATGCCAACCATCATTAAACAGACAGTTTGGTGACATCGAAGACACCACGGTCAATACTCTCTGTTTCTAGGATGTCTCCCTGTGCTGACTGAAGCTCAATCTTTCTTAAACAGCAGCCTCCTTTACCCTCCCCCATTCCATTTCCTGTCTGTGTAGATGTTGTCTTAGAACAGAACCAATAGAACATGTGTGTTATGAAAGGACATTCATTAGCTTGGCTTATGCAATGGGAGCTGGGCTGTCCAGCAATGGCCACCTACAAGCTGGAGACTGTGGTAGCTACCCTGCCCTCAAGGCTGGACAGACTGACAGTCATGGTCCAACACTGAAGGCCTGAAGCTTGCTGGGGGAGCCAACTGGTACCCAGTTGGAAGACCAAAGAGGCTGCAATCTTATGTGATGGCAACTTAAGCAGCCACATACACTCCCTCAAGGTGAAGGTGTGTCTGCATCTCCTTAGACCTCTTTCTATCTGGGCCACCCATCCAAAGGTGTCCTCTCTGCCCAGAGCTGTGCCACCCTGGTGATTCTAAGATCCGTCAGGTTGACAAACCAGCCACCCCAGATGTGACTGTTGGGGAAACTCTCACACGTGGTGTCTGGTAGGGTTTGTCCTCATGAAGGCCTCCTTCACTTTGGTCCTCTGTTCAGGGGTTTCAGAATTCCATTCCTCTGAGAGCCAAAGGCTTCCGTCCAGAACACACACGGGCACAGCTCTCTCCTCACCTCCTGGCTCACTCATCAGCCCTCTCTGGAAACTCCCTCAAGAGACACAGAGAAGCGTGCTCTACTAATCTCAGCTTCTCCCGGGCCAGTCCAGTTGGCTGTCGCGCTTAGCCATCGTTGGCTGGTAGAACACCCGCCTGGCATGCCTGAGGCCCTGGGTTTCATGCCCAGCACCAGGCTTTGTGTCTGCAGTGAGTAGTTTCAATGAAAACGGTCCCCATAGGTTCACAGATTTGAATACTTGGTCACAAGGGAGTGGTGTTATTTGAAAGGATTAGGAGGCCTGCCCTGGTAGGAGGAAGTGGGTCTCTGGAGCAGTGGGGGACATTGAGGTTTCAAAAGCCCATTCCAAGCCCAGAGTCACTCTCTTCCTGCTGCCTGTGGGTCCAGATGTGGAGCCCTCAGCCACATCTCCAGCACCATGTCTGTCTGCGTTCTGCCACAATGATAATGTGCACAAGCCCCGATTAAACGTTCTCCTTTCTAAGACCTGCCCTGGTCATGGTGACTAAGACTGTCACCGAAGTGGAGGAAGGAGGTTCAGAACTTCAAGGTTGTTCTTGATGATGTCTCAAGCTTGAAGCCAGCCTGGGTTTCGTGAGACGCTCTCTCCAAATCAGAAAAGATTAACCACTATGGTGCTAACCCAAGAATTCTGCAGCCTCCAGGCCACCACTGGACAGAAGAGGTCCAGGCAGGGCCCTGCCCATAGTTCCTCCCCTCACCCCCCCCCCATTAGGTTCAAACCTGCTTCTAGCACCTCAGCTCCCTACCAACATCTGCATGTACTGGCCATGTGCCAGGAGCAGTTGCCATGCCTGATGCTAAAACGCTGGATCCTTGTCATATCTGTGACACAGCCCCCCCCCCCCCCCGCCGCCCCAGGATGGCACACACGCTTAAGAGAACAGTTCGTTCCCTCCTCTCTGACTGCAAGGTCCATGCTACCTGTACAGACTCTTCAACACGGCTTCCCACTTACATAAGACATTGTCATCAGGGAAGTTTTACAGTAGCCACTGTGACAAATGTGGTCCTGTCATCGACTTGAACCCAGGAGTCCCAGTGTAGGAACACAAGAAGCTCACCTCAGTCACTGTCTGGATCAGCCAAGCCAGGACACAACGTCACACTAGTGTCACTTAGGCCATTATCTCAAGGTGGCAGTGTCTCTCCAGTAACCACACTGCTCAGAGGTTCACGTCCACGAGGTAGTTGTGTGGAGGGGACTCACTCAGACAGTTGTGGGCCCTCCATCTTTCCAGGGTCCTGTCCAGGACCGACAGGTTTCTGGCCATGCCAGCTTCATCAACATGGCCCTGGTTCTTGCATCGAGCCATCCGGGGCTGGAACAACTCCTCACGTCAACCCTGTGCAGTTTGCCCAAAGCCTTGAGGGCAGGATCCCTGTGCTTCTTCGCCACACATACACTCAAAACACAGAGGGAAGGCAGAATTCTATTCTACCAAATGCGGGCATGCCACTGGATACAAAGTTTCCAGGTCATTGTCAGATCCCAGGGTTACAATGTTGCCTTTTTCTCTTAGAGATAAAACAAAGGCTGACCGGGTAGCTAGGCCGGCCTAGCCTATGGCCTCCAAACCTGATGATCTAAGGTTGATCCCTAGGAGCCAAGTGATAGAAAAAAAGAACTAAAACTTGCAGCAAGTTTCCCTCCAACCTACACACACACACACACGCACACACACACACACACACATGTAAATAAATAGATAATTAGAAAAATACGACTAATTTTTTAAAAGATAAAAATAATCCCTGAAGTGTGCTTGGAAACTTATGAAATTGCCAACTAGGCCCTGCCCCCTCACCCTCTGCAGCACTCGGGAGAGCAGGCCCAGCACCTCACTGGGGCAGCACAGTACAGCTGACCCTGATAGTGGGTGCCAGAGAGCCACCCCTGAGGGTGTGGGCCTGGGAGAGCTGGTCCCACAACTTCTCTGCCACGGAGCAGCATGGGCAAAGGAGAGCTGTCCTCCCCAACCTCTGCCCCTTGCCACCTACAGCAGGTGGGAGAGCTGGCCCTGGGGTCGTGGGAGCAGGAGAACTGTCCCTGCCCCTCACCTGTTACAGCATTTGAGAGAGCAGACTCTATACCTTACCTGGGCAGCAGGGTAGCGCTGTCCCTGGACATGGCAGCCCCAAGGGCATGAGAGCAGGAGAGGTGGTGGGCTGACCATCTCAGACACCTCTCAGGCCCAGATCCAGGGCTCTGAATTGACCCACCCCAGCATCTACCCTATCGATGGAACTGCTAGAGTGCATGAAGAGGCCGGTCCTACAGATCCCAAACTACAGGGTCTCCATGGCACAAGACAACAGGAGTCCCCGTGATGTTCCAGCATTGACAGAGAAGCAGAGTCCAGAGGCCTTATACCAGACCAATGAGTCACTGCAAAGGACATGTGCAAGCAAAAATGTGTGGACAAAAGGGCACACTGTGGGACACACTGACACACTACCGCTTCTGCAATGAGATTTTTTTTCCTTTATTAAGGGAAGATTGCAAGGGTGGGGGTGGGTACAGGGGAGGACATTCACAAAGAACCAACCAAAAGTTGAAAGAAAGAAAGAAAGAAAGAAAGAAAGAAAGAAAGAAAGAAAGAAAGAAAGAAAGAAAGAAAGAAAGAAAGAAAGAAAGAAAGAAAGAAAGAAAACAAGAAAGAAAACCAGGTAATATTTTTCTACATTCTAATATTTTTCAACTAACTAAAGGTCGGAAGCTCAGCCCTGCTCTTCTGTTGTGATGTCCAGGGGAGGGAGAGGGCCACATATGACCACGGTGAACCTGGAAGGGGAGGGTGATATGCTACCATGACTTTCTCTTCTTCACACCTGTCCTGGCACTGGGACATACTAACCTGACATTTCTCCCATCACTCCATATACCCAGTTCCACAGGGGTCTTAGAAACAGCATCCCAGGGGCCATATATGGGGTTTCCTTGGAGGCCCAGAGAGGCCATACTTCCAACTAGCTCTAGGGAAATGTTGGAGAATCATACCCGGGGGCACATAAGTAAGAGACAGGCACATTTTATCTTACTATTGGAATCTGGCTTTGTATGTCTGAGTGCAATTGCCTGTAGAGTCCATAAGGGGGCGCCAGATTCCCTGGAGCTGGAGTTAGAGGTGGTTCTGAGTTACCAAATGCGGGCTGAGAACTAAACTCGGGTCCTTTGCAAGAGGAGGACAGGCTGAACCATCTCTCCAACCCCACGCCACCATGTTGTAAATGAAAAAGGGTGTGTGCACCTCCTTTCCTGCTAGACCTGAAAGAGCTTGAGGAGATTTGGGGTAAATTCCATCGATGTCTTGAAGCAGATGTTTATTATTAGACCTAACAGAGAGCTCACGACTCAGGGCCAATCCCAGGTCAATCTACAACTGGCCTTCCAAACGGTGACATTTATCCCTTACCAGTGCCTGCCTACCCCATGGACCTGCCCTGTCACCCTGCCTCTGCCTCCCAAGGGCTGGGATTAAAGGAATATGCCGCTAGGCTCAGCTCAAGTAACATTTTTTTTAGTTAATATTTTAGGAGGTGGTGTGGACCAATCCTTACTCCGTATATGCATTGTTAGGTCGTTGGTGTCACCAATGTTCCGTCCACCCAAAATAGAAATTTAACCTATTAAATCCAAAAGCTTAAACTAGCTCCGGGACACACCTCTATCCTCTCAGCAGCTCCACTGCGGCCAACCCCCAGCCGCAGTTCTGAGTAGGTTACTTGCCAGTGTGCCTGAAGCCCCTGTCTGTAACACAACTCACTAGACATACACTTTCAAAGTTATAAAATCGGGATGGCTCAGCTTGGTACTCTCACAGAGGACTCAGTTTCTGTTCCCAGCACCCACATGGTGGTTGAGAACCATCTGTAATTCCAGTCACAGGGGATCCAATGACCTCTTTTGACTCCTGCAGGCACTAGGTGTGCATGGGGTATATCAACATAAATGCAGGCAACACATTCATACGCATAAAATAAAAAGGCAATATTTTCAATAAGTGTCCATGAGAAAACTGGTTGCCACACGCAGAAGAATGAACCTGGAACCCTAGCTCACAGTAGCTCCAAGATGGACCAAAGCCCTTACCGTAAGTTTTAAAACTGACCGAGGTCAGGGCCTGGGAGCTGGCAAAGGGTTTCTCAAAAGTATCCCAGTCCCCCGGGAAATCAGGCCAACAGCCGACAGAAGGGATCTCCTGAGATTAAAAACCTTCCAAGGAAGTGGTTAGTGGAGGGAGCTGTGACCACATCCCTGCTCCTTACATACCCGATGATGTCAAACACACACATCGACTGGGAAAGAAACTCCGTGTAGACCGGTGGGCCTACCCGTTGCTTCCAGTCTGATTAACGCAGGGTGGAGAGTGTGGAGACACCTGGCTCTGGTTTTCTCTTTGTAATTCCCCTTATTTTGTTTGTTGTTTGTTTGTTATATCTGTTTGGGGAGAACGGATTAGAACGCGGGACATTTTTGTCTATACAAGCCAGCGGCCATTTCCGTCCACTAGAGGGCGTGCTACCTCCCTCGCCCGCTGCACCTTGGTGCTGGGGCGTCAGCCATGGATGGTCTGGTTCCAGCCAGGCCAGAAGGAGCCCAGAAGCTGGGCCTCCTGTGTTGAAATCCAGCGGGCAAAGAAGCTTTGATTCAGGAGCCAACTGAGATTGGAGTGTGTGGCGGCGAGGCATGGAGACAAAGAAGCGACTGTGCCTGGCTAATGATGAGGGTGAGGCCCGCCATGCTGCCATTTCCTGGATATTGACGGGTGCTCTCGCCGGGCTAAGAATGTTACACGCGTATCCTATTCACTCCCCACGGTGACCTTCTGAGGGTTCTTATTATCCTGCTCAGTTTCACTCGTGAGTTTGGCAACAGTGTCTGCGGCTTGCGCCACAGGTCCTGGTCCCGGCTGGCAGCATGATCTTTGTCTTGTTTTTCTGAGATGGAGACTCCCTGGCTGGCCTGGAACTTTTGGTGATCCTCCTGTCTCTGCCCCCTGGCTGCTGGGATTACAGACCTGAGCCACCGTGGCAGGCTTTTGGAGACCTGTTTGGATAGAGACCAGTCTGTGCAGCCTGGACTTCAAGGTCTTTGGTGCTTTGGGGCTCTAGAAGCTCAGCATCTACAAGATCCTTTGTCTTACTGTGTGGCACTCAGAAGAGAATGGCTTCTCTATGTGTGTGTAAGTGTGTTTGCATGTGTGTTCGTGTGGTGTATATGTGTGTGTTTGCATGTGTGCATGAGTTTGTGTGAGCGTGTGTCCATATGTGTGTGTGCCTGTGTATGGTGTGTGTGTTCGCATGTCCATGTGTGTGCACATGTGTTTGTGTGTGTGCAAGTGTGAGTGTGTGTGCATGTGTATGTGGTGTATGTGTGTATTTGTGTGTGTGCATGTGTGTATGTGTGGTATATGTGTGTGCATGTTTACATGTATATGCATGTTTGTGTGTGATGTGTGTGTGCATGGGTATGTGTGTGTATTGCACATGCATGTGAGTGTGCTTTAGGAAGGTGTCATTCTTTGGGTGCTACCTTTTCATCTCTTCTTAAATTTCTATACTGAGAAAAATCTCTGAACACACTGCTCAGACCAACGCACTATTGAATCACACAATTAATTTTAAAGACGTTGCTGCTAGCGCCCTGGTGTGTGCCCTGCTCCACACCATTGTCTACACTACTCTGAGCACGCTCAGCCTGTTTCCCTGGTCCTTTCCACAGGGGCCCATCCATCCACAACACACTGTCCCACTGGGACTCAGGGCACAAGGCCCTCTCCGGTTCAGGACCTGCACCTGTCCACCCGTCCATCCCTCCCCCACCAAGACAGGAGAGGAGGGTACCCACGACGCTTCAGGCCCACAGCCAGCCCCGGGCACGGTTGTGGGTGTGAGCAGTGTCAGGCAGGAATAGCAACACTGTGGTTTCTAAGTGCAAATGAGCTAGGCGAATATTAATGAGGAACAAAGACTAATTAATGACTCTTGTGACTTACATTCTGACGAACCTTTCTGGCTCCAAAGCCCCAAGAAAGAGTCTGGGACATGAAGCCACTGAAAAAAGAAGATTTGCTTATTTAACTCTCCAAAGCCTGGTGCCACCCTTGGTCACCAGAATGCCTGAACTCAGAGGAAAGGGACTTCAGAGCAGACTCTGGGCTGTTTGAGAGGTGGTAGGAAGCACTGGGTTTGTGACTCTGTTGCCTGAGACCCTCTCTTATCCCTGCATAGGCCTCTCAGATGAGCTGCAGGGCTGCGGCACCTGGCCGTTGGCCCTTCAAGCCTGAGTGTCCACACCCCGGGTGTGTGTAAGTGTGTTTGTGTGTGTTCTTTCAGGTTTCTCTGATCTTGCCATCCTACATGACAAGTAGGATACATTGAGTCCCCCAAGTCCCAACTGTGACCTGAAAGAAAGCATTGATACTCCAGGCTCTGCCATGTCAGGTCTTGTCTGGTTAACAGCCGTGTCTTTGAACAGTAAGAAGGACCTCCCATGCTTTGGGTGCACACCACACATGAACCCTAGGCCAACAAGCTGAGTCCTCCCAGCACCCCAGAGATGGGCATTGTGGTGCCTGCCTCCTCTTTCAGGACTTGTGGGACAGAAGAAAGCAAAGCTCTCTCCTTCCTCCTCACCCCGAGGACCCTGAGGTAGAGACCTGTCTTCAAGTCCAGAGAGCTTGTTGGAACAGACTCAGCTGAGGCCACTCAGCACCTCAGGGTCCTTCAGAAGCCTGTGCGTGGAGCCTCAGAGTCCTCGCCTTCTGTTCCTTCCTCAAGCCCCAATTCAGGTGTGACCATCAACACAAGAACACATGGTCAGGGAGAACACAAGAGTCTGTCCCAACCCACATGTGTCAGGGTCAGAGCTGGTCCCCAGTTTCTCTGCTCAGAAGTGTGTGTGTGTGTGTGTGTGTGTGTGTGTGTGTGTGAAAGTATATTGTGTGTAGTCAGTCAGTGTGACATGCAGGTATGTATATGCACATACACGGATATACATGTAGGAGTGTATTCTCTGTGTGTGAGCTTGTGCACGAGTGTAAAGTCAGCTCTAAACACTGGCCTAATGTGTGCCCATACAATAGTTCTTGTCTGGCAAATGCCCAGGGCCGTGTGAGATACTTAGAAATCCAAGCAGGTAAGATCCAGGCCCTCTAAGGACACGGCCATCAACAGCACATGGCTGTGTTACTAAGGTGGACAACTCCCAGCCTGCAAACATGGGTGGGGGATTTCTACACTTCCCTGAGTGGGGCATCCTTAGGGGGCAGGCAGCAGAGAGCCGCTATCACACAGCCCTAGGGAAGGGCATCTCTACTCAAGACGGAACTCTGCTGGTCTCTAGGACAGCAGGTGTTCAGGGTTCAGAGGTCATGGTAGCCAATCTCCATGCCCTGTAGTCACAGCTGGATTCAAGAGACAAGACCAGGTAAAGGAAAAATAAACATGTTGTGGAGCCTAGAGAAGTGGCTCAGGGGCTAAGGGTATAGACTGCCCTGGCGGATCTGGGTTCAGTTCCCAGCACTGAGGGTCACAGCTGCCTGTGACACTCTCTCTGGCTTCCTTGGGCATCTGCTTTCTCTCTCTCTCTCTCTCTCTCTCTCTCTCACACACACACACACACACACACACACACAGAGTCACAGATGAATATAGCCACACAGTGATACATACAGTTACACAAACACACACACACCAAGAATCACACAGTCATACAAAGTCATACATTACAGTCTCTCTCTCTCACACACACACACACATAGAGTCACAGATGCATATAGCCACATAGTGATACATACACAGTTACACACATACACACATGCACACACACAGAATCACACATGCATATAGTCACACAGTCATACATAGTCATACATACACAGTTAGTGTTTCTCTCTTTCTTTCTCTCATACACACACACACACACACACACACACACGCATAGAGTCACAGATGCATATAGTCACACAGTGATACATACACAGTTACACACACACAGAGAGAGTCACACAATCATACATAGTCATACATTACAGTGTCTCTCTCTCAGACACACACACATACACACACACATACACATAGAGTCACAGATGCATATAGCCACACAGTGATGCATACACAGTTACACACACACACACACACAGAATCACACATGCATATAGCCACACAGTCATACATAGTCATATATACACAGTTACAATCTCTCTCTCTCTCTCTCTCTCTCTCACACACACACACACACAATTAATAATAAAATAAATCTTTTCCCCCAAGGATGGCTTTGAGTTATGACAAATACTTGGAAGCAGTAAACACATCTCACACTCCACGTCCACACAAAAGGCACTACCTCTGGTGATGCTTCCTCCAGAAGAGACCGCACCAGAGCCCCAACCTGGACGGGAAGAAGACAGCTATAAGGACTTCTGGAGGGAGAGCATTTCACACCACAGGGCCTACAGCTCTGAAGGCTCTCCCTTGGGTGTGTCAGTTCTGTGGTCACCAGTCAGTCTGAGGTGGCCCAGTGCACAACAGGCCTCTCCACTACTCCCCTTGGCTCTCTGGTCGCCAGTCACCGGCCTCTGAAGTCATGGTCCTGAGCCCCCACCTCCCAAGGGATAAAAGAGCCCTGATTGGCAGGGTCAGGACTGGGCCACACCTGGGTGTAATTTCTCCCTGGTGTTAATTGGCAGGGGGTGGGTGAGAGCAAAGAAAGCAAAACAAACCTTCAAAGTCGGTCTGTCTCCCCCAGCAGCACAGCCAGGCCTGGGCCTTGCAGGTGACCCAGGCTCTTAGACTCATCATCTCATTACAAGAGATTAATGGGTGCGGGCGGCAGAGCGACTGCACCCCAAAAGCCGCTTCCCGCTGCTCGTGAATGGCCTATCTCGCTGCAGTACTCAAAAATATTTTTATTTTTAGCATCTTGATAAAACAGCCGGTCTCCCGCGATTTCCAAAATTAGGAAAAGACCAGATCTGTATGCCTGCTGCTCTGTGAGCTTCCGTCTTCCAGTCAGAGTGAGGAAAGGGGTGCTTGTCAGGGGGAAGGGGCTCTGCCAAGTGCCCCCAGGGCCTTCGTTCCTTTTGGGTTCTATTTTCTGCACCAGTGAGCTTCCCAGAAGCCTCCTTGCCCGCCTCAGCTCCCAAGAGTAGCTGGGAAGCCTGCTCCCCTGCCTGCTTATGGTCATGTTCCCCAGTTGCTGACAGTGTGATGGGGCTGGGGGGCACCAGGAGGTGGGCTTGGGAAGGGTGACATGCAGGGCCGGCCTGCTCATGAACAGCTTCCGTGCGCTGTGGTGACTCCGTGTGCTCCTGACAGAGCCAGGAGCTCTGCTGCTCTCCTTCCAGGTGTTGCGTGGACTAACGTGAGAGTCAGGGGTGGCCAGCCAGCTGTGGGGTGCTCCCGTGTCCACCCAAACTGTGAGCATAGTGTAGTATAAGAACAGAGACGCTGTCAATAGGCCTGTGCTGGATGGAGCTTCGGTAGCCTCTGTGATGCTGACACCCAGTGGATAGGGCCACAGGGAGGAAGGCCTTGTGTGAGTTACGTGGTTGTTGATAGCACAGGCCATGGCAGCCACAGCACGGACCACGAGAACCTCAGCACACATGGGCCATGAGAGCCCAGGAGAGAGTGAGCCAGGTCAGAGACGTTCGATCAAGACCCTCGGGCACTCGCAGGAAGCCTCCCAGAGCCTTCCAGATGAAATGTCCTCTTCTCAGCCCTGACTTTGTGGTCTGTAAGGGAACACTTGAAGAGGTGGTCTGTGGGATAGGAGATTTCTCAGTCAGGAGGGGATGGTGGAGGATGGCCCAGTCTTCAGACGGTTTTAGAATGAGAGCCAGCTGAGGGGCCACGACATGATGGGGTCAGGTCTGAGAAACATTGGTTGTCTGCGCTGTGTGCCCAGCCTCCAAAAGCCATCAAAAGTCCCCAAGGTCATCTCTCTAGCCATGAGATAAGAACTGCAGGCAGAGGCAGAAGGAAGGGAACTTGAAGGTTATCCTTGGCTTTGTACCAGATCAGAAACCAGCTTGGACTGTGTCAAACCCTGGCATTACAAAGAGAAGACATAGGGGTGGGGTCCCTGGCCTAAACCTTTCAACCCTCAGAACTGACCTGGAGACCGGCTGTCCCTGTGCTCCAGCTCCCTGGGGACACTATGCACTTCTTGGCTGTGAGCTGCTGTCCTCTGATACCGTGGACACTGGTCTAATGTGGCTCCACTGAGCCAGAGCCAGGGAAGCTGCCGCCCCTGGTTCTCGCCATCCTGTCACCCTCAGCAGACACTGGCTTGGAACCCATGTCCCAATCCAGTGAGAGGAACTGGAGGAGCTGGTGTGTCAGGGGCTCAGCGGCTCTGGGGAACCCTGGTCATGGGGTGGGTCCCGGGCCGCTCTGCACTCAGGAGCACTCCACAGAGGGGAATGGGAGGTGCACTCATCAATCGCACTTAGTAGGGGTGTCATCTGTTATTCGGGCTCAAGCTGACTTGGGCATGCAGGGTCACACATCCCACCCTATGTTCCGACACTCTGTGCTGTGAGGACACACTTGGGAGCCCAGCTGAGGGCTCAGATGCTGGCCTGCAGCTCTGCACACACAGCCTCAGGTCGGGGATGCTTCCTTCCCGTGCGGGTCACACTGAGACAAGTGGAACTTGACCACCACTAGGGCGTCCCAGGGTTCCTGAACAGAACAAGGCAGGACTTAAGAGACACGGCGTGGCAAGCACCCAAGCTGTGTTGTCAGCTGATGCCCTGGGGACCCCCCAGGGACCATAAGTTACATTGTGTGTTTGTGTGTGTGTATGTGTGTGTGTGTGTGTGACTGTGTAACTGTGTATGTATGACTGTGTGGCTATATACATGTGTGATTCTGTGTGTGTACATGTGTGTGTGTGTAAGACTATGTATGTATGACTATGTAACTATATGCATGTGTGATTCTGTGTGTGTGTGTGTGAATGAGAGAGAGAGAGAGACTGTAACTGCGTATGAATGACTGTGTGACTATATGCATGTGTGACTCTGTGTGTGTGTGTGTGTGTATGTGTGTGTGTGTGTATGTGTGTGTGTGTAACTGTGTTCATATGACTGTGTGGCTATATGCATGTGTGATTCTGTGTGTGTGTGAATGAAAGAGACTGTGTAACTGTGTATGTATGACTATGTGACTGCATGTGTGACTCTGTGTATGTGTATGAGAGAAAGAGAGAGAGAGAGAGAGAGACTGTATAACTGTATGACTGTGGGGTTATATGCATGTAGGATTCTCTCTCTCTCTCTCTCTCTCTGTGTGTGTGTGTGTGTGTGTGTGTGTGTGTGTTATCTGCAGGACAGCTGTGCCTGTCAGCTTCCTCCATTGTTCATGCTCTGTAGGGTTCATGAGGGCATCAACTTTCAAGCTTCAACCTTCGCAGGGACCAGAGGACCACGGAGACCACGTGCCCCACCTAGCAACCTGACCAGAGCCGATGACTCCAACCTCAGCCTTCTTCTGCAATCCTACCTTGCTCTGTCCCCCTAATTCCTCCCAGGCTTACCGCCTACACTTGCTGCATGGGTATTGTCTAGGGTGGTTTGAATGAGAGTGTCCCCACCATAGTCTCAGACATCTAAGACTTGGTTGTCATTTGGTGGCATCATTTGGGCAGGTTCGGGAGCTGTGATCTTACTCGAAGAAGCATGTTGCTGGGGTAGGCACTCAAAGCTGCATGGAATTTCCAGTTTGCTTTCTCAGCTTCTAGTTAAGTACTAACCACTGCCAGGCGGTGGTGGCAGGTGTGCACGCCTGTAATCCCAGCACTCTGGGAGGCAGAGGCAGGCGGATTTCTGAGTTCGAGGACAGTCTGGTGGTCTACAGAGTGCATTCCAGGACAGCCAGGGTTACACAGAGAAACCCTGTCTTGAAAAAACCAAATCCAAAAAACCAAAGAAGAAGAAGAAGAAGAAGAAGAAGAAGAAGAAGAAGAAGAAGAAGAAGAAGAAGAAGAAGAAGAAGAAGAAGAAGAAGAAGAAGAAGAAGAAAAAGAACTAACCAGGCCTGCCGACCCTGCTTAGCTTCCGGGTGCGTTCAGGGTGGTATGGCCGTAAACTGTTTCTAGTTCAAGATGCAAGTTCTCCGCTTGCTGCTTCGCCTGCCAGCCCAAATAAACCCCTCCTTCTGTAAGTTGTCTTGATCATGGTGTTTTATCTCGGCAGCAGAAAAGTTAGCTAATACATTTTGACATAAAGATCTCCACCAGAAAGTACAACCTTGTGTTCTACCATGGGGCTGGTGACTAGGTCCCTCCCTCAAAAAAGGACAAGTACAAACTAACTGGCCCTTCAATCTGTCGTCCCTGGCCAGGAGTCTCATCTTCATGCCCAGAGAAGGCCAGAAACCACACCTGCAGCTGGGCCACACAGACCCAAGTCTGGGGTCATCAACCACAAAAGTATCCCAGACCTCCTTGCTGTCCCAGTGCACCTCGGAGCTATGTGCTATGATTTTCTGTCACATGACAGCCTGGTGGCCTCCGCAGGCTCCTTGAGAGCAGCAGTGGGTTGGTCCTGTACCTGCCAAGTTCCTGCACTCTGCCATCTCCAACATGACTATAGGTCCCAGGAACTCAGGGCGGCATAAGAGCCAGGCATGTTCTGAATACTCACAGTGGGTCACAGCAGTTTGACTGAAGAGCTACCACTCCCGAGGGGTGGAGCTGCCAAACTGTGGCTCTGACAAGGTCATGGGAACCAGGCTCTCTGCTGCTCACAGGACGGGTGTGGAGACGCCGGCTCTCTTTGCACGGGGAGCTATTGGGTTTGAACTAGTTTTTATTTACACCTGAGACAAGTGTTTGTTTGTTTGTTTTTGTCTTCATTCTCTCTTCCTAGAATGTGAGTGGAACCCCACATCCTGCCGAAAGCACTCTTCCCACACGCTGCATGGCTGTCCTCAGCTCTGCGGTTCCCTGCTGGGCTGCAAGGAACCTTCTCACTCAGCTTCACCCGAACGAACGAACGCTGCAAGTCCTCTCTTTGGGGGACCTGCGGAGACAGTGACCCATCCCGGCCCTTGTACTTCAATGGATTCCTGTTCCTCACCATCAGGTGCAAGGGAACGAACCCCTTAGCTGTTGTGCCCACGGAATGTGGCTGAGGCTGTGGCAGTGTAGTCACACCTCTCAACATTCCTGTCTCCACAGTTGTGACATCTTAGCAACACAGCTGCCTCTCTCCACGGGAAGCTGTACCCTGGGTTTTAGAAGATGGCACCCAGCCTAGCAACTATCCCTCCCTCTATGGCTATCTTTTGATGCTTAGTCCTCTGAAAGGGGGACCATGTGCTAACACGCTCTTAATTTTATTTTAAAATCACATTGATTGATTGATTGATTGATTGTCTATCAGTTTAAGTCTATATACATGTGTGCTCACATACCACAGCGTGTGTGCACCGTGTGGGAGTCAGCTGTCTCCACCTACCATGGATGCCCTGGGGGTCAAACTCAGGTTGTCAAGCTTGGTGGCACCTGCTGAGCCATCCCACTGGCCCAGATTATTTTTAATGACAGAAAAGCATGCTATGTATTTAACTGTCTTAGCCATTTGCGTCAGCTAGCTTAGTGGTGCCAGAACCTCTCACCATGGAGTCACTCTCAGTATCTCTATCTGTGCCTATCTTCCCAAACCAAAGTTCTGCCCCCACTAAATACTGACATGCTTAGCTGGGTGGCGGTGGTGGTGCACACCTTTAATCCCAGCACTCAGGAGGCAGAGGCAGGAGGATTTCAGAGTTCGAGGCCAGCCTGGTCTACAGAGTGAGTTCCAGGACAGATGGGGCTACACAGAGAAGCCATCTTGGGAAAAACAAAAAGCAAAAGCAAAACTAAAACCACTGACAAGCCCTCTCCCTGTGAAGCCCTTAGCTCCACCCCATCCCATTTCCTGTCTCTATGATGGGTTCCAGGGACCTCCTGGCACTGTGGTCTGGGAGAAGTTGTCCTTTTGGTGCCTGGATGGCATTCCCCGGTGCCCATCTGTGTTGGAGCCTGTGTACAACAGGAAGGCAGAGGGCAAAAGCCTGGAAGTGTCACAGCCCTAGATCTGGGGACAGAAAAGGGACGTTAGGTAAAGCCAAGGGAAGGTGAAGTCAGGGCTCAGCACATGGCAGTGGATCTGCTGGGTGGGTCATGGCACGTGTAGCACTTGGGCATAGGACACCAGGGACAGAGAAACTGAATCTGAGCACACAGAAGTCACTGTCAGGCCAAACAATAGTAAAAGGAAAAGTTAATGTATAAGAAGCATGATTGTTTTGTAGGTGATGTCTTCAGTCCCCACAGCAAGGAGACCCAGCTGGTGCTGTTTGCTGCTCTTGTCCCCTCTCCTTGCTGTGTCTGTACACACCAGGGACTATAGAGTCTCCTCCTCCATCTTGGTCCACTGATTGGATGTGAACTGTCAGTAAGGGAGTAGAAAGGACTTCAGGGAGTCGGCCAAGGAGTGAGGGAGGGAGAAAGGGAGGGGAAGGAAGAAGGAGAAGGGGAGGGAGAGGGCACACCAATGAGGCTGACAGTCCACAATGGGCTCAGCAGAAGAGTTGGCTACTGTCTCCTCAGTTACCCTCCACACACAGCTGTCCTAGGCTAGACACTTCCGCCAGATGCCAGGCAACCACAACAGACTTAGAATCAGACCCATGTAACTGGCTGAGGGGCTCAGTGATGAGACATGTGCAGATGGTCTGTGAATAGTCTTAAGTTCTAGTTGTGGTTGGAACCATACAGAATTCAAATGGAATAATGGGTGAGTGAATGGATAGACAGATGGGTGGGTGGATGGATGGACGGACAGATCAGTGGATGGATGAGTAGATGGATGGAAGGTAGATGGATGGATAGGTGGGTGGGTAGATGAGTGGATAGGTAGATTGAAAGGTGGATGGATGGGAGGGTGGGTAGATGGATGGATGCATGGATGGATGGATGGATGGATGGATGGATGGATGGATGGATGGACGGACGGACGGACGGACGGATGGATGGATGGATGAGCGGATGGATGGATGGATGGATGGATGGATGGATGGATGGATAGGTGGATGAATGGATGAATGGATGAATGGATGGATGGATGGATGGATGGATGGATGGATGGATGGACAGATGAGTGGATGGATGGATGGGTAGGCGGGTAGGTGGATGAAATGAAGGAACAGTGTGTGAAGATGCTAAATGAATTACTAAAAGCTATAATGACAAACCTGAAGAACAGACACTGTGGTTGTCATTTTGCAAACAGTGTCAGAAGACTTGGGTCCATGACTGAGGTCACAAACTAGAGGAAAGCCGCTTCATGCAGACTGGAGTCCAGCCAGCGTCTTCATGGTTCATGAAAGGCATCCAACACACTAAATAAATTGTCATAGACTAACTTTTAACATAACTGCATAGCTGATACTTGTTTCAAAGGTCTTATGGAAGGCATCAAACTCAATTTTACAGTAATATTTATGGCTTAAGGCTAATCACATTCTTGTAAAAAAGTATTTGAATTAAATAATCACAAGTAAGGCACATTTCCAGAAAACTGAGCAGGCTTCATTTACTTCACCCTCTGTAATACCCCCATCTTCACAGGTCTGGGCTCACCACAATTAAACAAAATCACAATTATTTTAGGTTTTCATGTCTCTAGTATCAACAGGTAGATTCTCTTTTAAAATGATTTCATTTGTGCATGCATGTGTGTGCCGATGCATTGCATGTGGCATACATGTGCATGGCATCTGTTCATGTGTGTGTGTATATGTGTGGGTGGGTGCAGAAGCTGTGAGAGATGTCAGGTTGTCGGTCATACTCTCCTGACTCCCCTGAGACCCTCTCTCTTCCTGAACCTGGAGCTTGGCTGACAGCCAGCCATCCTCCTGTCTCCACTCCCCCCACACCTCCAACTGCGAAGTAAGGTTGCAACATTGGAAACCACATCTGGTTTGTGATGTGGGTGCTGAGGATTTGAACTTAGGTCATCACGCTTGCACAACTGAGCCTTCCAACCCCTGACAGGTACATTGTCAGTGGAAGAAGCTCCCCATTAATGCCATGCAGATGTTTCATCTGTGAACAGAGCCAGTGAACAATATGTAGCTTCTACCATATATAAATATGTGCACACTATACATGTGTGATGTACACAGATGTGTGCATGTATGTGGATATATATATATATATATATATATACACACACATGTATGCATACTACAGGTACGTATGAATTTGTGTATTCCTGTGTGTACATGTAAGTACATGTGTGAACATTGAAGTACATGTATGAGCATATATGTACATGCATGAACAAGTATGTACATGCATGCACATAAAGTTGGCATGTGTATACCTCTATCGAGGTACATGTATAGTACATACGTAATTGAATATATGTGTGTTATAGACTCATGTAAGCCTGCACATGTACATCTCTGTGCATTTGTGCACACACCTGTTGTATGCATGTATGTGTGTGTATGCTCTCAGTCCACCTTCCAGCCAGTCAGCTCAGTTGTGTTGGCTGATGGGACCTCCTGGTCCCTCCACCCACCCTTGGTCTAAGCTGGAAAATCTCCACCAACCCAGAGGAGCCCTGACCACGCAGGGCAGCCAGCCAGGGGCTTCTCAATAGCGCATTCATCCAGCTCTCAAGCTTAGCCAGGAAGCGGGTGGGAGGCGGAGAGAAAGAACAAGAGAGTGTTTGCAGCACTTGGGAGCCTGGGCCGAGGCAGGTGTGCAGCGCAGGCCACGGAGACCACAGCACAGAGAGAGAGGCACTTTCAGCGCAGGGATTAAAAGGTGCCAAATATCTGGAACACCCTAAGACCAGCTGCAGAAAGCCGGGGGTCAGAGCGCTTGAGGCCGCATAAAGTGCGGATTTTTCCATAATTATTTAAATATGTGTTAATGAGTACTAGGGCCGGGTGGGTGTGTACCCATTAAAGGATTAAAAATGGAGGGAAAACGAAAGGGCAGCCTGGCCAGCTGGCCATGGCCAAGGTGCGTCTGGGGTCGGACACCTCAGAGGCTCTGCTGGCACTGGGACCTGGCCCAGCACAATGCCCACGGGGTTCCGTCCTCTCATCAGAAGCCAGCAGGGGAGGAGCTGGGGTTCAAGGACCAAGATGCTAGGCCTCTGCCCATCCATGCTTGCCCACCGGAAATAACGTGAGGGAAGAGCATTAGCCGGAGGGCAGGGGCTCTACTTCTAGCCCAAGGCAGGAAAGAGGCTGAGCTCAGAGCAGGAGCACGGCCTGAGCCTGCCCTCCCTTGGCCCCTGACAGGAGGGGACAACTGAGCACGTTCCCAGGAACACTGATGACCAGAGCATCAGCTCTGTGGAACCTGTGAGAGAAGGAGGGCTGAGAGGCGCACTCGTTTTGCCGGGAGTGAAGGAAATATAAGAATACCATTTCTGTCATTTTTCTTCCCTCTGTAAGGAAATAGGGAGGGGAGGCCAAGGCAGTGTGTTTCACGCACACCTTCAACGCCCAGTCTGTCATGGGACCCGACCACGTTTTTCAGGATGTTTTGAGCCTCTCCGTCCTTTGAAGGTGTGTCACCTGGTTTTGTGCCCTTCGCCCTGGCATCCCTCGCCAAAGCATGCCAGTCTCCGCTCTGCAATCCATCATGACGGAACGGGTTGCCTGGCCCAGCTATTTGTGAAGACCTGAATAAACCCCTTTTAATCCAGAAGCAAACTCCCAAAGGAACGGCCTGAAAGGGCCTTTCATAGTGAGTTTTCCAGCTCATACATTTTGAGTTCCTTGAGACTTCTCTGGGTTGTCTCCGCTAATGGTCTCGGAGCACATTCCTGGTCCTGATTGCGGCTTGCTGGTCTACTTAGGTCCCTAGCATCAAAGAGGGAAAGGGAAAAGGCAACACAGCCCAGGCTCGTTGGAGCTGCAGGCTGGGTGGGTTCGTGCTGGAAGGAAATGCTCGCAGGGCTGTGTGCTGTGCTCTGCTCTCTCTGCCCTGTTTGAAAGGAGCACTTCTCTGGATAATGTTGTCAGAGCCAGGTGAGCGGCACGCAGAGCCTTGCCCGTGGGGGATGGCGTCTATGGTAGAAAGCGCTGGCATAGAACTGAACACTGGATCATGACTGGCTTGGGGTCCACGTATGACTTGGTGAGTCGGTACCACGGATCTCAGGGCAGGTTCCCTCAGAGAACAAACTTGAGCCTGGTGCTCTGACGTGTCTGCAGTGTGACCTGTGAACCTAATCAGAGGCCTGTGTGCAGAGTTCTGAGGCCTCCCTCACACCGCTAATGCAGGCCTGTCAGCAGGAGCCGGCCCACTGTGGCCTCTCCAGCACAATCTAGGGAGGTTGGCTCCGGCTGAGGGCACTGACTCTGCTGTGTCTCATCTGTTGTTACAGGACAGCAGATGGAGGGGAGGATGCGTGATACGCCCTTGAGGGATGGCATTGTTTTGAGTTGTTAGACTAACCCATGTTTATTGAAATACAGTTTTCTGGGTCTTTTTTTCTATGCTTAGCTATCATTCCAATACCTCTAGCTCCATGAAGCATATTGAGAGGTGTACCCGCAGGCAGTGGTGGCAAATGCCTTTAATCCCAGCACTTGGGAGACAGAGGCAGGCAGATTTCTGAGTTCGAGGCCAGCCTGGTCTACAGCGGGCTACAGTTCCTGTCTTGGGGGGAAAAATAAAAAATGAGAGTTGTACCCACCCTGAGCATTTCTTACAAGACATTGTGCACAATTGGTTAAAGATCTGGTAGAACTCTCCAGCAGAGAAAATCTCAAAGTTATTCATTTAGTTCCCCCAGACGTTGGGTACAATGTAGTCAGTGGCTTCTCAAAGGGAAGTCTCCTTTGACCTCTGGGAGTCTCTTTAACATCAAGACATTTACTGCAGGTGATGGCAGGGCCCTCTTCCCAATTATTAACATGCGTGAATGGTTACAGACACAGCCCCTCTCCTCTCCCCTTCCTTCCTTCCACAGCTTTCTGTCCTCACCCCTCCTTCACACCCTTCTTCATCAGGGTCTTGAACATGCTGGACAAGCATCTTACCATTGAGCCACACTGCCAGACCTCAGTTCATTGGAGGAAGGGCCTCGCTGTGGCCTCCACCCCCAATCACCGGAGCTACAGGTGTGTGCCACCATAGGCCGCGATTTCTAATCCCCATGATCCTGGACATTATCGTTTTAGTTTACTTGCTCATGACATCATCATTTTTATTTACTTGCTTATGACATCATTTTTATTTACTTACCTATGACATCATCATTTTTATTTACTTACCTATGACATCATCATTTTTATTTACTTGTTCATGACATCATCATTTTTATTTACTTGCTTATGACATCATTTATTTACTTGCTCATGACATCATCATTTTAATTCACTTGCTCATGACATCATCATCCGTATTTACTGTTGAGTTTGCTGTCTCAAGTTCGGCCTGGAGTTGTTGCTTCTGTGTTTGTGGGGAGTGCTGCCTGCAGCTTTCTTTCTTGTCATTTCTGACCGGCTTTAGCGTCTGGATGACCCCGTGCCATGGCTGTGAAGTGAGTGTATTCTCATCCCTCGATTTACTAAAGGAGATTGTGACTTTTAGTTTTTCTTTCCTGTGCTGGGAATAGAATTCTGCCTTGGGTGTGCTGGACAAGAGCTCCACCACTGAGCTGCAGTCACAGGCTTTTACTAAATTTTGAGAGAGAACCTTGGTAAGTTTCAGAGGCTGGCCTTGAACTTGTGATCCTACTGCCCCGTCCTGTGATGTTGGGACTGTGCTACCAGGCTGTGCCACCAGGCCATGCCACCAGGCTGTGCCACCAGGCCGTGCCACCAGGCTGTGTGTGGGCCTGGAGTGTCCTGTGGAGGGAGGGTCCTGCCTGTTTGAGTGCCCTCTCCTCAAGCTTCTTTCCCTGCCTTTCCCTGGCCCCTTCCCAGTTCCCCTCCCCCACCCTCCTCCCACCCCCACCTCTCCCCTGTCACTTTAGCACATCACACCTTCCAAGCAGTCTGTCCACTTTCTCACGCCTTTGTAAGTGAAGCAGCGACGTCAGCACTGACCTCACAGATGTCACAGCAGCCTGGCCTCCCTCTTCCTGCTCAGTCTGGCTAAATGTCCATCAGTTGTATTAATCTTATCAGAGTCACCTCTGGGGTTCCCTGGCGTTCTCTATTGTTTTCTGCATGCCTGCCTGTAGGCAAACGGCTTCCTCTTCCTGCCTTCCCCAGGTCTGAGGAATTCCCTGAGACTGTGTGTGTGTGTGTGTGTGTGTGTCTGTCTGTCTGTCTGTCTGTCTGTCTGTCTGTGTTATATGTGTGGTGTGTGTGTCTATGTGTGATGTGTATGTCTGTCTGCTTGTGTTATATGTGTGTGTGGTGTGTATCTGTGTGTGTATCTCTCTGTGTGTGGTGTGTGTGTGGTGTGTGTGTGGTGTGTGTCTCTGTGTGGTGTGTCTGTGTGTGGTGTGTGTGATGTGTATGTCTGTCTGTGTTATATGTGTATGGGGTGTGTCTGTCTGTGTTATATGTATATGTGATGTGTCTATGTGTGTATCTCTGTGTGTGTGGTCTGTGTGTCTCTCAGAGTGTCTGTGTGTGTGTTATGTATGTTTATGTGTGGTATGTATTTGTGTGTGTATGTGTATCTGTGTGTGGTGTGTGGGTCTATGTGTGTGTGTGTATGTGTTCGTATGTGTAGCTGAACTGAACATTCAATTCACAAACTGGCTCTTGGCTTTCTGCAAGCCCTCAGCCCAGCCCGCTGGTTCCTGTGGTGGCAGCCCTGTTTAGCCATCACAGCGAAGGCTGCAGGAGATTTTGAGATATTCCATCTGCCTTTCTACAAAAGAGCTTTACTGACAGGTCAGCAGTCCTCCAGAGAGAGCTCACACGGTCAGGTCTGGTCAGACTGACAGCCGTCACTGAGCCCCACTCCCCCTTGTTCTGTGCTGGAAATAAGACAGGCTAGGAATCCATGATGTCTGTGGACACCAGCTCAGAAGCTGAGCAGCCCAGCGTCCATCTGGTGGCAGCAGCTTTGCAAACGGGACAGCAAGTTGCGGGCTGGCCCCTGTCCCTCACTGCTGAGAGGATATATCATCTGCCTTTCTTCTGTTGATATTGGAACCAAAGTTTATAGGCTATAAATGTTAAAAACATAAATCTGTGGTATCTATCACCACACATCTGGTAAGTCCACAGTCACACCTGGGCAGGCACCAGCATTGTCACCCGAAATAGGTGTAGTTAGGGCCAATGCTACTTCAGGAAGTGCTGTCACCGTGTCTCAGGAGGAGCACGGACTCTGGGTCTTTCCTAGGTAAGCAGGTGTTCATGTGTCCAGGAAAGACAGACTGAGGGTGGGGGAGGCTTCCAAGCTGGGCACTGTCTGTGGGAACCTCTACAGGGAAAGGAGAAGGCAGACCCAGAGCAGGAGGCCGTGGCCCTCTGGCTCAAAGCATTTTCCACCGCCCTCCCCTGGAGCCCACACCCCTGTGTCTGTCAGGCCAGCAGCTACATCCTAGACAAAGCCTGGCATGGCGGGCTCTTGCTATGGTAGCCTTTGAGTGATATTTTAGATGCCCTTCCTCCCGTGGCCACCTTGAAGAGACAGGGACAGAGAACCACAGACATGAGGGGTGGAAAGAGAGAGAGCGGGAGAGACTGGTGGGCAGAGAGAAGCCCCTTCAGCACCAGCCTCCATCAGGCAGTTATGAGCCTCCCAACCCCGCTCCTGGCTCCGGAACCAAGAATCTTCAGGATGAGCCCTTCCTTCCAAGCAGTGAATGATGGGAAACGCCGCCATTTGGAGCAGATTGACTCTTAGGCTTTGGAACAAGACCACAGACCTTGAAGCATTGCATCACTGTTGGGGTAACAGGGAGTCATTTGTCACAAAGCGAGGGATTGGGGCTCTGGCCCCTGGCCTGCCGCCACAGTGACACTCTGACAAGTAACCCCACCGCCTCACCACTGCAGCCTCTCCAGACCTGCTCCACCCCTCTCCCCTCACCACCTGGAAATCTGTCCCTCCTCCCCTGCTCTGTCACTTCCTCTCCTCCTTCCTTCTTCATTTCCTTCCTTGCCCCTGTTTCTCTTCCTTTCCCTCCCTGTCTCTCCCTCTTCCATTCCCCCCCATCTCTCCCCCTTTCTTCCTTTTATTCTTCCCTGTCCTCGGAGGACCGCACAGAGAGATGGATGGACTTTGAGCTGGCCCTGGCCACACTCCCAGGACCAGGACCACCCTTTGGGGGCGCTGGGTAAATACGCTCTAGTGAAGGAGCTGCATCTGGTCATGAGGGGCTAAAACATCGCTTCTGGGGTGTGCAGACACTAAAACGCATGTGCTCAGAGCCCGCTGGGGCCTCTGCTGGGAGCAGGAATTCCTCCAGGAATAAGGTGGGCCGTGGTGGAACCTGGGAAGCCCAGCAGGCCCACAGCAGGACCTGGAGACTCACAGAAGCGAAGCTGAGGAACTGAGTGTCCTGGACACACTGCATGGCCTCTGGGCACAGGACCCACTCTGCTCCCTTCCCTGAGCTCTAGAGCTACACAGCCCACCCCCATCTTGTCTCCCTGGCCTTAACTTGGCCTCTCATCAATCTCTGTCTCTCCCTGTGGCACTGAGATGGTTGGCTTCAGGGTCCACTCTGAACCCAAACGGACTTCTCTTCATGAAGCCTGCAGAGTGTTGAGGGTTGGTCTTTTGCTATGTATTGTAATGTTAAATATGTCCACCCCCGAGACCTGGTTGCTAAATATGTCCACCCCCCAGACCTGGTTGCTAACTATGTCTGCCCCCCAGACCTGGTTGCCCACTAGGATAAGAGAATCCATGCATACAATGTCACCTGGCTCCTTAAAAACTACTGGTTAAATAAAGATGCTGTGAGCCCATAGCTGAGCAGGAGACAGGCAGGGGTTTTAGTTCCCAGGCTTGGGGTCTGAGGAGAGACGTGAGGAGAGAAGGGAAAGAAGAAAGCGGAGAAAGGGGAAAACATCATAGGGTAAGAATCTTCCAAACGTGGCCATGAGGGCCATGAGGGCTAAGCCAATTGGAGTTGAGAGCAGCCCAGACAGGACACGCAAGTCATATTGTGCAGTAATTGGCATGGAGGTGGTAAAAACATAATAACTCAGAGGGTAGACATATCTGCCCAGCTCTAGTGCATTAAGGGTTTATCATAACTGCAAAAGTTGTGGGTATTTTATCTGGGAACTGGGTAACCAGAGGCGGATAACCCCTATTTAAGATTAAGTACTAACTGCAACAGCAGAGACCCGATTTTCACTCTAGGGTGTCTTAGGGTTTTACTGCTGTGAACAGACACCATGACCAAGGCAGCTCTTATAAGGACAACATTTAATTGGAGCTGGCTTACAGGATCAGAGGTTCAGTCCATTATCATCAAGGCGGGAACATGGCAGCATCCAGGCAGGCATGGTGCAGGAATTGCTGAGAGTTCTCCATCTTCATCTGAAGAATGCTAGCAGAACACTGACTTCCAGGCAGCTAGCATGAGGGCCTTATGCCTCAGTGGGTCACAGCTACAGTGACACACCTACTCCAACAAGGCCACACCTACTTCAACAAGGCCACACCTACTTCAACAAAGGCACACCTACTCCAAAAGGGCCAAGCCTTCAAATAGTGCCACTCCCAGGGCTGGGCACATACAAACTGTCACAAAGGGTCTCCGGTTCAAACTTAGGCACTTGGGGACACTTAGCCTACCCAAGGATAGCCTGATGTTGGGGAGAGTCCAGCCCTACTGTTCTGGCATGTCTCTTAGCCTCTGTGAGTGTCAGTTTCTCCATCTGCGAAGTAGGTCCCTGCACCCTAGACATTTCCAGGCCCACAGTGGAATACAGGATGCCATCAGCCCAGAACTTGGCCATACAGCGGGATCTTGATAGCTTGCAACCAAAGATAATTCTTCCACGCTAATCTGTGGCCAGCTATGGTATACCCAGAGAAGGCCAGGTATTCACCAGGAAGTGCAGTCCCAGGTGGGGACTTGAAGGGACCTAGAAAGGTACTGGGAGGTAAGATACAGGCTCCTCCTACCCTCCAGTGGGTCTGAGGAGGGGTTTCCCCCTTGTAAGCTGCAGTTCACCCTCCAGGCCACCAACAGCACAGCATGACACGGCACAGCACAGCACGGCACAGCACAGCACGGCACGGCAAGCGTCTTTGGTGGCTGCCCTCCAGCCTGCTGTGGATCAGGCAGAGCCTGTCCATGCCAGCGACACCCTCTGTGTTCCCAGCATGTCAGCCAAGGGTGAGCCTCCCCTGCACGGTTGGAAGACACAGTTTGGAAGGCCTGCTGGGGCATTCTTGGCTGGCCACAGCTCCTAGGAGATAAACGTCCTTCCCAGATGCCTCTTGCCCACCCTCCGTGGCCTCTCGCCCTCTGCCCAGCTCCTGGCCCTTATAAATGCTAGATCTCCCTGCAGCTGTTCACCCACCACCCCAGCCCCGGGGTGCCCTGAACCAGGCGACCCGTCTTTCCCAGTTGGCGCCAGCCCTACCAGGGAAGAGGCCTTTGGAGAGTCTGGATTAGCGGTTTGGGGTTTGGAACATTTGCTTTTGGATAAAATGCCAATATTGCATAAAATGTATGTGTGCGCGCACACACAGCAACAACAATTTCAGAGACACAGCCCAAGAAACAAAACATCTCTTCAGCTTTTTCTCTGAAATGACATCAGTGGCCGACACAGGACCCAACCACCAGGAGGGGTGAGTCCCCCTCCAGAATACCATGGCTTGCTCGGTCCAGCAGACCAGGAGCTCTTCCCGTGATTAGAAAGCGTGACTTCTCCCACCCTGGGTGCAGGAGGCCTCATAATTAGAAAAGTGCACCTTGTGGGTAAGCTGGAGACCAGGGCCAGGACCTGGCTGTGCCACGCTGAGCTCCACGCAAGGCCCGCCCACACTCCGGCCCAGCTCTCAGAGGGCCCTGCCCTGGAGCTGCAATTCCCACACACAGGCAAGGTGGTCTGTCCCTCTGCCCTAGCCCAGGCCATTGCCTGCCACCCCCACCTGCGTGCGTCCCCAGACAGCGTGCATGCTACGTGGAAATGAGATCCTTGGGAGACAGTCGGTGGTTCCGAGGAACCAGTCCAGTCCTGTTTAAATTTGTTTATCATCAAATGAAAGCAGACATATAAAAGTGACCAGAAGGAGACACAATAGCTTATTATGGAATCTGTTGCCTGTGGCTGATGGATTTTTTTCCCTTCACTCCCTCTACTTCTGTAAATTTTCTTAATTCTACTTTCATAAAACAAAAGCATTATTTCTGAAAACCACCATTGACTTTTGTCTGGAGGCCAACATGAGCTACTCGAGAGAGTGGCGTCAGCCTTCGCAGAGAGCCAGCAGCCCCCGGGGACTGAGTTCTTTGAAGAGTCACTTTTTAAAAACTCAGAAATAATCGGCATAGCTGAGACATCCACTCCGCTGGGATTGGAAAGTCTCCATTAGTTAAAGTGACTTACTGAGTCACAGGAAATTTCACCACTGGACTGAACCGTGACTCTAGTTCCCAGGCATTTATGGACCACTCTCCCTGGCCTGGCCCCAGCCTGGCAAAGCCGCCATGTTCTGGCTTTACTGAGTGGAAAGCATGCAGAGTCAGTCCATGCATTCATTCAGCAAGCACCTGTTGAGCCCCTACTATGTGTCAGGCTCATGCTGGGTTGCAGAAGATACATCAATGTGCAGATAAGTCTCCCTTCTGCTACCCCAACCCCCTGCCTGCTCATGAGTTCCAGAGAGCATGCTCAGAGACCCCAAGAGGGAGAACCTCAAGGGGTCGGTGAAGAAAGATGGAAAGTACAACCTGCAAATCCCAGGCCGAGTCCCGAGGCGGTACTGCCACCCCACCCCACTGCAACCTCAGAATGCATCTGGAGAAGGGATCACGGTCGTCTCAGTAGAATTCCCCGGTGGCTCTGGCCAAGTAAGACAATGTCCCCAGTAATTCGTACACAGAGACAAGCACACAGAGAGGGTAGGAAGAGCCAGGCAGAGGTCTGAAGTGCAGCTACAGGCAAGCAAGCAGAGACAGTCAGACGTAGGCAGCAGCTGAGGATGAGCCTGCTGCAGACCCCAACCCACAGCCCACAGACAGCCAGGCTCTCCACACGGTGACCCCCAGTCTCTTAAAGCCACAGAGAAATTCTTCACTCTCACCCCTATCTGTGGCTGTGGGTTATGGCGGCCCAGGAAAACAAAAGTAAAGTGTATCAATGAAGAGATAGACGTCCCTGAGACCCACTCAGCCTGAGGCAGGAGACCCTGCACAGCTGCTGGGCACTTGCCACCACAGCGAAGAAAGTGATGTGGTTTTAAAGGTATCTAAGTGTTTTGTCTGCATGTAGATCTGGGCACCTATGCTTGCATTGCCCGTGGGACCCAGGAGAAGGCATCGGATCCCCTGGAACTGGAGTTACAGACAGTCGTGAGCTGTCCTGCGGGTTCTAGGAATCGAACCCAGATCCTCTGAAAGAGCAGTCAGTGCTCTTCCTCACGGAGCCATCTCCAGAGAGACATTTGAAGAAGTCAGCTGGACCCTGATGCATGATGGGACAGCAATGGCGCTAAAGCTGTCGTCTTGCTTGGGACTCCTCGGAAGTCTACACACAGCTGGTGCCAGGATGCTACAAGTCACCTGGACCAGAAACAAAAGGGGACTGGGTAAGATGACCCATGCCTCAAGCACAACCTTAGCATGTTCTGATCACATGGATATGTGTGTGCATGTGGCTGCAGCCACTCCAGGACAGCACCAGAGCCCCGGCCTTCCAGAGCCATGACAGTGGCTGGTGGAAGGAGAAGCCAACTGTATAGTCATATGTCACAGATGCTGAGCCCTTCCGTGTTCAAGAGCTGCTCTGAGCACTGAGAACATGGCGGGGGAGCCAAGCAGACAGGAGACTCCCAGAGCAGCTCCCACATACGGCAGATCATGCTCAGTTCTGAGCCCCCCCAAGTCTGGAAGGCAAGGTCCCTGCACGTAGAAAAGGCTGGCTGCAGTGCTGAGAAGGGACCTGTAGCCTCTTGAGACATTGTGCCCTAAGAATGCTGCTAGCAGACTTGAGGTGCTCAGAGAGGCAGGGGGAAGGGATGGCTAGACAGGTAGGGAAAAGAGGGAGGGTAGGAAGGAGGAAAAGAGAGAGGGAGGGAGGGAGGAAAAGAGACAGGGGTGGAGGAAGGGAAGGAGAGAGAGAAGGAGGGAAGGGTGGAGGGAGGGAGAAAAGGAGAGAGGGAGAGAGGAATAGAGTGAGGGAGAGAGGGAGGGAGGGATTAAAGGAGAGAGGGAAGGATAAGTGGATAGATTAGTGCCCAGGTAAGTTGCTGGATAGTTGGGTGGATAAATGGGTACATGAATAGGAAGATGCATAGATGATACATGGATGGATTTGTGTATGAATGGGTGGGTGGGTATTTGAATTACAAATATGTGAACTAGAAGTTGCATGGAGCAACTGGGTACATGGCTGGCTAGGTGGATGAATGTATGGACGGACAGATGGACAGATGGATGGATGGATGGATGGATGGATGGATGGATGGATGGGTGGGTGGGTGGGTGGATGGATGGATGGATGGATGGATGGATAAATGGGTGGGTGGGTGAGTGGGTGGGTGGATGGATGGATGGATGGATGGGATGGGTGGGTGGATGGATGGATGGATGAGTGGGTGGGTGGGTGGATGGATGGATGATTACATTGACAGATGGGTGGATAAATGGGCAGCTTCAAGACACCAAGGCTTAAGCACAGATGCTCTTAGATGGACATCTGCTCCAGGGCCCCAGGCCAAAATCAGGATCCTACTGATGACTCCAGGAGAGAACAGCCATCAGAACTGCCTTGTCCTTGGGAGGACTTTGTGTCCTCAAAGTCACACTCTGAACTCCTTCTATCAGTCCTGGTTGGTTCTTAGCTCAATCACCCTGGCAATGGCTCCTGAGTGCTACAGGGGAGCACATACACAGCCTCTTGGGATGCAGATGCAGACAGCTCATGTGTTCTTTATCCAGATGACCACAGGTACCACAGCCAGGCCCTGCCAGTCCATCACTGAGGTCTCTGAATCAAGGCAGGGGTGCTATTGTCACCCTAATTTCCAGAGACAGAGGGGGGCTTGCCATAATCACACAGCTGTGCCCGGGAAACAGAGCACAGTGATGTTCCTGTCCTGTTGTTGGGGAAACCATGTCTATGTGTGGCCTGAAAAAGACATGGCCGGGTGCTTCTCAGATCAGCCGGGACAACCACATGGAAGCCTTTGCTCTGAAACACCACTTCAGGAAGTTGTGCCGACGGTGAGCCTGGAGCCTCTGAGATGTCAGAAATGGAGGCTTTTCTGAGCTCCTGGTGGTTCAGATTCCTGGGAGAACGCCGCCTCCAATTCCCTTACTCCCAGGCAAGGCCGCCCATTGGGGACTAGGCTGGGAAGTGAGCCCAGCTGTGAACCATGATGAACCCAGAGCTACTCAGGGGTTCTGCAGAGAGGACAGCACTTACCTGGGTTTTGTTTGTTTCTTTGTTTCATTCCTGTGATTGAAAAGGTTCCTTGTGCACTGGGGAGATGTCTCAGTGGTTAAGAGCCCTGGGTTCCACTCTCAGTACCCGCATGGCGGCTCACAACCACCCATAACTCCAGTTCTAAGGAATTTGAAGTCCTTTTCGGATCCCCATGGGTACCAGGCACGCACATGGTGCGCAGATATACATTCAGGCAAAACATCCATACATACAAAATAAATAAATCTGAAAAGAAAAAAATTTAAAGACAAGGAAAGGCTTCCCGCTTGGGTCCTTCTGCCCAAGGATGGCTGTTCCTTTAAAAAGAAAGGAAGTGTGGTTCTGGCAGAGCTCACTGGAGCAGCAAGAAATAAATCTTACTAATTGTTGTGGAGACAGAAAGCAAAACAAGCAGACTTAAGTACAATGTTACGATGTAGGGAGAAAACGGCAGCCTGGGAGGGCCTTCCCCGAGCATCAGGCTCTGGCTAGAGGACCGTCCACTCCAGAGACTGTGTTCCTCCTTCTGGATTTCCTTCCAAGATACTTTGTTTCCCAGGGTGTGTATATGTGTGTGTGTGGGGGGGAATGTCTGACTAGAACAAATGGCTTATAAGATGGTGGTAGGGATACCTAAGGACCTGATTTGGGGTGGGGAGGGACACACCACCAGGCAGCAACCGAGGAACATCCTCATCCCAGAGACAGGAAGCTCCAGCATCCCAGGTCACTTTGGCCCAGACACAGCTGAGCTTGCCCACTCGGTGCCAGTCTCAGGCAGGTGCCCAGCAAGTCCGAGCTTTTGAAGGCTGGCCCTGTCCGTGCTGATTTCCAGTTAACACTCCATCCCGTTCTCAACCCTCTATCCTTTCTGGACACGTGACAGAGGTCTGAAGAACCTAGACAGTCTTAATCAGGATGGCTGAGTGACTCCGGGAGCGGACCAAAAATTCCCAGGTGGAGAACCTGAGGCTTGGGGAGCAGCGACAGCCACATCCTCGCGACAGCCTGCTGGTTAGGGAGCAATTTGAGCTTGCAGGCAACTCAAAACCAAGCCAAGACTTGGAAGCCTGCCAGGTTTCCAGCACCTTCCAGGACTATGGTAGCCCCTGGAGAGCCTGCTCTCTATTCTTCCCCTTCTGCACACGTTTAAGTCCAAGAAGCAGGCCACTGGCTCTACCAGCTGCTCTCCCCGCCCAGGTGGACAGGGACAGAATTCTGGCCCAGGCACTAGCATGACAAGCGGTCCAAGCTCTTTCTAGGGAGGCCCTTTGGGACAGTCCCAACCTTCTATCTCAGGATATCCTCTCAGTTTCTTCACGCCACCTAAGCTCTACAGAGCTGTCCCCAGCCCCCAGGCCCTCTCAGCTTGAGCTTGAGGCAGGGCCACTAAGATGCAGGAATGATGCATGCTAGACTTTAGCTGGCATTAGGGACTCCAAACAATTGTAAGGGGAGACAGAAAGAGCCCAGATTTCGGGGTGGGGGTGGGGTTCTGTGGTACAAGAATGGCTAAGGTACATGCAGGGATTCCTGCCGGTGTGGCTATAGCAGCTGGTTAACTCTGGAGCCCCTCAACAAGGCAAGGTATTACAGGGATCAGCACTAGCTTCAGAGCTAACCTATTTGGTGGTCGGGAAGCCGCGAGCAGTTCTTCCTGCCAGCTCTGCTCCCGTACCAGCTTCCTAGGCATAGAGAGAGGTGCAAGCCACTGCTCTGAAGTACAACAGAAGCTTTCTAGATCTGGAATTTAGGAGATGTGGCTGACTTTGAGAACCTGGCGGGGAGAGAGGTAATGAAGTTGGTGGACAGTGTTTGTGCAAAGGCCCTGGGGCAGGGAATAGCATTTGCTCCTGGGAGGGTGGTGGGAAGATCAGGTAGTGGGTGTTAAATGCTAACACTCCCAGATCTAGAATCGGCTTGGAGATAAGCCTTTGGATATGTCTATAGGGGATTAGCTAGAGTAGGTCCACTGGGGAGGAAACATATTAAGTATGGGTAGCAGCATCGCTGGGGCTGGGATCCTGACTGAATAATGAGGAGAAAGTAAGTGTGCCCAGCATCTATCACTCTCTGCTTCCTCACTGTGGATGCTGCATGATCAGCCGTCTCGTGTTCCTGCCTCCATGCCTTCCCTGTCATGAGCCGAAGTAACCCCTCTTCCCAAAAGAAATATGTGTGTGTATATATACTTGTATATATATACTTGTATGTGTTCGGGTATTTTGTCTTTATATACCACATGCATGCCTGGTGCCTGCAGAGGCCAGAAAAGCCATCAGATTACCTGGAACTGGAGTTAGAGTCTGTTGTGAGATCCCCCCCCCATGTGGGCTGTGGGGATCAAGCCCAGGTCCTCTGAAAGGGCAGCCAGTGCTGTAACCACTGAGCCACCCCTCCGGCCTCATCTTCCTCCTGTTGGTGTTCGGCCCCAGGAAGGAGAACAGTAACTAACGTCTATGCCTGTGAGGTCCCACCTCTGCTGTCCGGTGCAGCAACAGAAGTCTCCAGCAGGGAGGGCATGAGGTACTGCCTGGTTGCTCTCCCTCTCAGATGACCCCTGCCTCACTTCAGAGTCTGGTTGGATGGAGGAGAGCTGAGAAGGCCGAATCCCAGGGAATAGTTCAGGCAGGTTTGTAGGGCTCCCTGGGGACACGCTGACCCATGGCAGAGCTGGGCGTACCAGTCACCTGTCTTCTCCCACACACTGCCCCACCCCCAGTGAGTAAGAGAGAGGAAATTAAACCAGGGTTGGCTGTGCCATGTCACTACCAGCTGCACCCTGCCTCCCACACTCTCCCTCGAGGGCCCATCCTGACCACAGGACAGAACAAGGCTGGGGGCGTCGTTCAATTTGCTTAGCATGTAAGGAGCCACTGCATTTGTGTATGGAAGATTCTGGCACCATACAAACCAGGCGTGGTAGAAGAAGCCTTAGTTTACTGCACTGGAGAAGAGGGAGCACGGAGATCAGGAGTTTAAGGTCATCTTTGATTATGTAGATAGCTCCAGGCCGGCCTGGACTACATGATTTGCATGTGTCAAACACATACATACATGCATACATGCATACATGCATACATGCATACATACATACATACATACATACAACAAAAATGAGAACAAAACAAAAAAAACCAAAAAACAAAATAACACACACCTGTGTGCCCATGCACGCGCGCGTGTGTACACACACACACACACACAAACTCAGAACATCCTCACTTTGTACTGGCTGAGTCACCCCCTTGTCCAGGTGACAGACTGTCACTGTGTTCAGGAGAGCGGTCTCAAGGGATATGGAGCTGTCATTTGCTAGGGGAAGAGCACGCCCTGCAGAAGTCAGCACCTGTGTCACTCAGGAGGGGTGGGGAGGGCTTGCTGTGACTCCTGCGTAGGCACCGGCTGGCAGCACCCGCCTGGAGAGTTCCCTCTCAGCCTTCCTCAGAGTGGGACGTGAATGACTGACAGACATGTCTGCCATGGACAGTGGTGACGTGTGTGTGAGAGAGGTGAACATGCTCTTAGATCTAGGGCTCTCAGAGAGAAGATCTCCATGTGGCTGTGTGTGAACTAGCACCTGGGACATCGAGGAACAGAGATACAACAGCCACACGCATGTACCACAGCATCCTGAGAGATCATGGACAAGGCATTGGCTCTGACTGGACAAACCCGGGCCAGGTCTCAGAGCTGCGGCTTCCCAGGGACATAAGTCAGTGGCTGAGAGCACTCAGAAGATTCCAGTACAGTTCTGGGTGCTGCTTAGTACTTCCGTTTTACTCTCAGGGGCCCAGAGAGGGAAAGTAATCTGCCCGAGGAAGCACAGCTTCAAAACCATGAAATCAGGAGAACAGACACCAGGCCCTTATCTGCTCCTCCCCTCAAAATTTTATGGGTGTGCTGTTCTGAGTGAAAGTCACCCTCGCAGCCTCATATGTTTGAATACTTGGTTCCTAGCTGATGGAACTGTTCGGGAAGGATTAAGAGGTGTGGCTTGTTAGAGGACGCGTGGACCCGGGGTAATGTTTGGCGTTTCAAAAGGCCATTCCCAGAGTGTTCCTTCTACTTCCTGTTTGTGGATCCAGATGAGAGTTCTCAGCTGCTGCCCCATCACCGTGCCTGCCGGCCTGCTGCTGTGCTCCTGGCCATGATGGGGAAGCCTCTCTTCCTTCTGGAAGAAAGAATCCCTTTATTCTCTAAGCCTCCTTAGTCATTGTGATTTATCACAGCAGTTGAGAAGCAACGCAGATAGGGAAGTCACAGCCCCTGGGCCCAGGGCTGAGACATCGGAAGCAGCCTCAAGAGTAAGCTCGGGACCGAGGGGAGCCCTGGCTGCCATGGCTGCGGGCCAGAGTCCCAGATGCCCCCTGGGCTGGACGCATTCTGGATGGGCCACCAGAGCAGATGCTGGGTGGGTTCCTGCCCCATGGGGAGAGGGGATTCTCACAGGCTTCCGTGCAGTGTGTTCTCATGAAACCAGGCTGGCCGGGACACACGAGCAATCCCACACGGCTTATCTGCTGCTGCCTTTCTTCCTGTCCCCAGCCAGCGCCTGCCCCGAGGGAGGGTCTGCATGTGTGGGAACACAAGACAGAGAGCCGGATTGTTTGGGGAGGGGTCACAGCAAGTGAAGAAGACATAGCCAGCCCCCAGGGCTTCCTGAAAAGTGGGGGAACTCGCTGCTATGAGCATCTAGTGATCACCCTGATGGTTTATTGTTCTTTCCAAAGCCCCAATGTTTGAACACTGGGAACTTGGCAGAGCACATGGTAACCTTAGAAGATTGTATCTCACCTCTACCCCAGCATCTCAGCCGCCAGACCGGACCCCACCCATCACCCTCCACCAGGGCTTCTCTCCCAAGCAAGACACACACAGTGGAACTACCACAGATATGCACACAGGGAAACCCAGAAGTCCTTGAGCCAAAACCTAGGGTGGCAACTAGTTCACACGACGAGGGCAGTGTGGGTTCATCCCAATGGGTGGGTTAAAGCGTTTTAGTGATTTGTTACTATTAATATGTTTAATTATGTGTCCATGTGTATGTGTGCCTCGTGACTGTGGTGTCCATGGAGATCAGAAGAAGGCATTAGATCTCCTGGAGCTGGAGTTGTAGTATGTTGTGAGCCTCCTGGCATTAGTGGAGCCTCCTTAATGGTTTCTTGTTTATCCTTCCTGCATTTCCTTTTAGGAGACTAACATTGAATATAATAAATAAAATTACACACACACACACACACACACACACACACACATATCCACACATCTGAGAAGCGGCACAGTACACATTCCATCCTGAACCTATGTCTTTTCTTCCTTGACGGTTCACTCATCAAACGCTAGGAATCACTGTGCAGATGTTCACACAAAACTTCCTCGTTCCTCGTTGACAGCTATCTAGTACTCCACTGTATGGGTTCAGTGCAATCAACCGCATCTAGGAGTAGACATTTCGACAGTCTCCCAAGTCGAGCCGCATGAAGCATCCCCTCTGTGGTACTGGTAACAAGGAGAGGCACTGCTGCTTGTTCTTGGGCCCCTGTGCTGACTGGTCTGGCAGAACAACCATGGGCCTGCAGGTATGAGCCGTTTGGGGAAACCTTCCCAGGGCCCAAGCACCTGAATGCCTCAGCACTAGAGGCTGCATCAGAGGTGTGCTTGCTGAGAGGATGGAGGATGTGTGACAGACACTGTGAGGGCCTCCTGACTCGGATGTGATTGGACAGTGCTGGGTGTACTCCCTTCCCAGCGTGACTTCCCCGACAAAGCGCACTGCGTTTTGAGAGTGTTTTCTCCTCAATCCTTAACCACTTCCTGTTCTCTCATTAACCCTGCCCTCACTCTCTGTGGCTTCCTCTTCTCCAGCCAAGGTGGGTCTGTGAGGTGATGACTCAGGAGCCAGGCCCTGTCTGCTGAGTCAGCCCTGCACTTCCGGCCCTCAGCCTTCAAGAGCCCCTGCACTGAGACACAACACAGGCGGGCCTGGCTTCTGTCCCTTCCTGCACTTTCCCCTAGGACTTTTGTGTTCTGCCCAAACCTGGCGCCTGCCAGCCCACACTGCCAGAACTCAGAGACCAGGCCAGCCAGGGAGCAGCCAGCAGTGTCCAAAACAGAAAGAGGTCAGAGAAGCTTCAGTGCTTCTTGCCACGGAACTGAGGTCACAGCGCGGAGGGGGGATGTGGCTGTGAGTCCACCTCCTGGTTTTCCCACATGGCCCTGGGCCGGGAAACCAGTGTGCGACAGGAAGTCGGCTGGAGTGCCCGCCAGAGAGTAACTGTCTGGCCTTGGTTCAGGACGCTGATGAGTTCTGTGTTTTTCCCAAGTAAACAAGGTAGAAAAGCCACCTCGAAAGCTGGTGCATACATCACAGCTTGGGAGCTGTGAATGGAGATGACACTTAGCTTAGAAGGTCTCTGGGAACCCAATATGCAAGGTCCCTTGGAGGAGACACCTGGGAATGGAGGTAGCCTGCCCCTCTGGTGGTGGGTGAGGGGATGCCTATCAAAGAACATCTCCCAATTCCAGCGAGGACAAGTCAGTTAGCTGAGGAGGGAAAACTTACCCAGAGTCCCAGGCCATGAAACAAGACACCGTGGGTCTCCTGGGTTGTTTTCCATTGCTGAGATTAACACCATGACTGTCTTAGTTACTTGTCTATTGCTGGGAAAAGACACTGTGACCAGGGCAACTTACAAAAGAAAGTTTACAGAGGACTCACAGTTTCAGAGGGTGAGTCTGTGACCATCACAGTGGGGAGCCCTGCAGCAGGCAGGCATAGCTCTGGAGCAGCAGCTGAGATCGTACATCCTTATCCGCAAGCCAGGGCAGAGAGAGCATCCTGGGCCTGGTGTGGGGCCTTTGAAACCTCAAAACCCTCTTCCGGTGACACACCTCCTCCAATGAGGCCACACCTCCTAATCCTTCCCAAACAGTTCCACCAACTGGGGACCAAGCATTTAAATATATGCATCTATAGGGACCATTCTCATTCAAACCACCTTAATGGGGCAATGTGGGGAGGATAGGATTTACTTTAGCTTAAGTTTACAGTCTGTCATGGAGGGAAGTCGAGGCAGGAACTGAAGCAGAGGCTGTGGAGGAGCAGTGCCTGCTGCCTTCCTCTCAGTGCCACCGCAGTGGGCTGGGCCCTCCCATGTCAACTATTAATCAAGAAAATGCCACAGGATTTCGCCTACCTGCAGACTGGACAGACACATTCTCTTGATTGAGTTTCTTTCTTCCCAGGTGACCCTAGCTTGTGTTAATAAAACACAGCCATCCCAGTGGGGAATGCTGCCAGTCCCACTAAATTGTCCCCACTTGGCTCTAAGGCCGTGGCACTCTGGGTAAGTTTTGGTTATGGTTTCATTTCAACCTAGTTCTCATCTACAGAAGTGTCTGGGACAAGAGGACAGCAGCTGGGAGTCACAGAGTGGCCCCAGCCTCTCTGTCCCATGCCAGCTGCTGCCCTGCCCTTCACTGAACTAACTGCATCTGTAGCCAGCCTCCCTAACCGCACTCTCCAGGACACTGCAGGCAGAGTTCTCGACTTCAGCCATTGTCTCCCTTGGGATAGGGTTTAGTGAATATTCCATTGGCGGTGACTAGGGACCTCGCTGGTTTCAGTGTTGAAACCCTGCTCCGTGGCTCTTCCCATGATGGTCGGGTGCGGTGGCACCAGGGGAGGGAAAGTTGGGTACTTGCTCAGCTTAGGGTTTCTTTGCAAGAATTTTCAAGATTTGTGAATCTTGTGAATTTGTGAATTGTGGCTGGTTGCTTAGAACACAGCTCTTTCCAAGGTGTGTCCTGTATGCATCAAGCCCCGGTGGACATTCTAAGGTCTCTTGGGTGGTTGTAAGGGTGAGAGCTACCTGTGCTGTGGAGACAGGAGTCAGTGCACAGTAACAATAACTCATGGTGTGTGTGTGTGTGTGTGTGTGTGTGTGAGAGAGAGAGAGAGAGAGAGAGAGAGAGAGAGAGAGAGACTGACGGAGTGACTGACTATGGTGTATGTATATGTGTGTGACTGACTGTGGTGTATGTGTGTCTATCTGACTGACTGTGGTGCATGTGTGTGTGTGTGTGTGTGCACGCACGCGCGCGTGTGTGTGTGTGTGTGTGTGTGTGTGTGTGACTGACTGAGTGAGTGCGGTGTATGTGTCTGTCTGTCTTTCTGACTGATTATGGTGTGTGTATGTGTATATGTGTCTGTCTGTCTTTCTGACTGACTGTGGTGTGTGTGTGCATGTGTGTGTGTGTGTGTGTGCATATGCATGTGTGTAACTGACTGACTGAGTGTGGTGTGTGTGTCTGTCTGTCTGACTGACTGACTGTGGTGTGTGTATGTGTGTATGTGTGTATGTGTGTATATGTCTATCAGAGTCCTACAGGACCAAGAGCCTAGGACATGATATTTGCCCAACGGTAATGCTCTGACATTACCAAACCATGTGTTTGTGGGAGACCCACTTTAGACAGCTCATGGGTTTTATTGTAACCAAGTAGAGAAATTCAGGGTAGTGATTTCAGGTGTCAGTCCTGGCCACTGGAAAAGTGCCACACGAGCTGAGAGATGGTAAGACCAATGTTTGAATGCCAGAACCCGTAAAGGCAGGGTGGACGTGCCTTCTCTCATGCAATGCGAATGTGTAGGAGGCAGAGATGGGATCCATGGAACAGCTTGCTGGCTAAGCCATCCAAGTCGGCAAGCCAGGCTGAGAGGGAGACCCTGATCAGCAAAGAGGGGTGTGAGGGAGGAAGGCTCTCAGTGTCACCTGCCGGCCCCATGGGACTCCTCGAGTGCACACACACAGACAGAGACACGTAGACATGGGCACATGGTCATACGTGTGAACAGGCATGTCACACACAGACACACAGAGAGAGGGAGGGAGGGAGAGAGGGGGGAGGGATGTGCCACATGTTGGGCTTCAGAGTGGTGGCTTTTAATCAAATCCCGCAGCCATCATTGGACACCACAACACGGAACCCGAGCTATTCTTTGTTTCACCAAACACACAAGCGAGCCATAAAGATGAAGGAATACTTTTCTCCGTTTTTGTTTGCTTCAGAACCATCTGCTTCTCACAGTGCCCCACCCCACCGACACGGTACTTCCTGCGCAGGGGCCAGTGCAGACCTGAGCTTCCCTGCTTGGTTATGTCAAAAACCCATCACGTGTATGCTATAAGAGGTGGTAATCGTGCCGTACATTCAGAGTTGTTTTAAAATAATACACATTCTAGAAGGTTCAGTGTGTGTAAGTCTCTTAGGCTCAAAATCTTTAGGGTTCTTAATAATCTCTGTGTGTGTACATGTCCCTTTGCCTACACATGTCCCAGTATGTGTGCATGTCTCTGTGTGTACATGTCCCTGCATGAGCATGTCTCTGTGTATACATGTCCCAGTATGTGCACATGTCCCTATGCATATACATGTCCCAGTATGTGCACATATCCCTATACATATACATGTCCCTGTGTGTGCACATGTCCCTGTGTGTATACATATCCCTTTGTGCACATGTCCCTATGCATATACATGTCCCTGTGTGTGCATGTTCCTGTGTGTATACATGTCCCTGTGTGCACATGTCCCTGTGTGTGTGCATGTCCTTGTATGTATACATGTCCCTTTGTGCACATGTCCCTGTGTGTGTATATGTCCCTGTGTGTGCATGTCCCTGTGTGTATATATGTCCCTGTGTGTGCATATGTCCCTGTGTGTGTACATGTCCCTGTGTGTGCACATGTCCCTGTGTGCACATGTCCCTGTGTGCACATGTCCCTGTGTGCACATGTCCCTGTGTGTGTGCATGTCCTTGTATGTATACATGTCCCTTTGTGCACATGTCCCTGTGTGTGTATATGTCCCTGTGTGTGCATGTCCCTGTGTGTATATATGTCCCTGTGTGTGCATATGTCCCTGTGTGTGTATATGTCCCTGTGTGTGCACATGTCCCTGTGTGTACATGTCCCTGTGTGCACATGTCGCTGTGCATATACATGTCTGTGTGCACATGTCCCTGTGTGTGCACATGTCCCTGTGTGCACATGTCCTCGTGTGTGCACATGTCCCTGTATATAAACATGTTCCTCTGTGCACATTTCTGTGTGTGCACATGTCCCTGTGTACACATGTCTCTGTGCACACATGTCCCTGCATGTACATATTCTGTGTGTGCCTATGTGTGGAGGTCAGAGGTCAACTTCTACTGTCATCCCTCAGCCACTGTCTACTTTGTCCTGTGAGACAATTTCTCTCACTGACTGGGGACCTGCTGTCAGCCCAGGCTCTCTGGCCTTGAAGCCCCAGGAAAATTCTGGTTTGCATCTTCACAGTGCCGGGAGAGCGTAGACCACTGCCCCTGCTTTTTATATGGCCTTTGGATCAAACCCAGGTCTCCCTGGTGTCCAGGCGAGTACTTTCCTGATTGAGCTGTCTCCTCAGTCTTTGATAATCTTGAAAATTATTAAAGGGACCCTGACTGGGACCACAGTGTTTGAGAACCACCGCTCTGAGTATTTCCTGTAATTTTCCCCAAACTAAAAGTCATCTGGGACCAGCTCTGCAGAGCAGGAGGAGTTTAGATGCCAGATCACACGACCTTTGTCCTCCGGGGAGGAAGTCTATGAAGGTCGAGGAGAGCCGCTCCCTACTGCACGCCCTTGCAGAGAAATGTTGAGCTGTAAGAAGGGCAGGGCAGAATGAGCCTATTACTCAGATGGGGAAAATAGAGGCAAGATGTTGGGATGTTTCTACAGAGCAGATTTCCCCATCCACCAGGCAAGGAAGAACCCACTGTGTTCCTGGAGCCACTGGCTTTCCTCATGACACATCCCTGGTGTGGCTTTGGCTACGGCCATAGTTGTTGTGGGAACAGCTTGTAGTATTCTGGCCTGGGTTGGTTCCCACCACCACTGAACACAAGAATTATCCAAGTGGGTGGAAAAAGAAAATTAGAGCAATTTTAAAAAACACAAAATTGGAGATAAACAGTGGCCAGGCCTCCTCCAGCTCATTTCCACCCCTGGGCTTCCAGCCTGGCGCAGCCCGAGGAGGAAACCCAGGATGCCTGACCATGGCTGTGAGGGTCTCTCCTGCAGCCCCCGCCAGCCCGCTCTCCCCAGCCTCCCCGTTACCATCCACGCTCAATTTCCCACACACAGCATTGAAAAATGACTCCCCACATGATCCCACAAGGGGCTTTTTATCTTAGCTGTCAGCCTGAAATACACGCATAACCCCAGGCAATTATGGAAGCATGCGGGTCTCCTGAAGCCCTCGCTGCTGGGTTTCCCTCCCAAATAAAATGAAATGAAACTTAGTTCTTCGGGAATTAATATAAACAAAGACCTTGGAGCCGTGGAGGGAGTGAGCGTGCGTGGGTAGGGAACAGATTGCAGGGGACCATTAAGGACCCAAGTCGCCAACAGGACACAAAGGAGCAGCATAGGAAAGGGGCTTCTGGGAGGGGGGCTCATCATGCGTAAGGTTAATTCTTTTAATTGCGGCCCAGAAAAATGTTGTTTTAGCTCCCCCCAGTCTAAGCTGTCAATCCTGAATATTTCAGATTCAAATGTCTGCCCCCACCCTTTTCCAGTGAGGTGGTCAGAGGGGCTTGTGGGAAGGATTTTTTGAAGTATTCACTGAGTCAACAGTCCCGCCAGCAGTGGGACAGTAAAGTTTCACAGCCTGGCTTTGATCTGCATTTCAGAAAAATGAACCCATAAACGCGGAATGTTTTATGAACCCCAAATAAGAAACTCTTTGTCTTTTATCTCGCTTGTCTACAGAGAGGGAAAATCAGAGGGCTAGCTCAACATCCAGCTCGTTAGGTTTTATTTGTGGCCGGGTAAAAAGAGAGTATAAAAATATTTACTGAGTTTTGTTTCAACTCTAAATAAACCCAGTGTGTGTGTGTATGTGTGTGTATGTATAAGTATACATATATATGTATATATATGTATGTTTAAATCTGTCTATGTGTATGTATATATGTATAAATATGTATGTATATGTATGTGTGAGTATAAATATGTTTGTATATAGAATATGTATGTGTGTATGCATGCATGTGTGCATGTATATATGTGTGTGTATGTGTAAATATGTATTAGGTATATATGCATGAATATATGTATGTGTATATGTGTCTGAATGTGTGTATATGTGTATAGATATGTATTATGAATATGTATGAATGTGTATGTGTGTATATTTTAAATGGGTTTCAGAAGACAGATCCATCAAGTCAACTGCATAGCAACGCATGCATTTTCTAGCTGAAATTTAAAAGTTCCCTCAGAGCCCGCTGTGACCTCTGAGAGAGCTGCCTTCTGCTCACAGCTCCCCCCTTGCCCCTGCCTTGGTGCTACGTGGTAAGTTACTTCTTGGAGGATGCATCTGCCTCAGTGCTTGCTGGTTGAGAAGGTGAAGAAATGGCACATCTCAAGCTGAGAGGGTGAAAACTGACACACTCCGCTGTTGCAGCTAGAACCACAGGCATTCACGGGTACTCATGCAAAAGAGAGGAAGTGGAGCGAGAGGCTTCCAAGCTTGCTGACAGCTGTCCTGTCCTGTCTTCTTTTCTGTTCTTTTTTCCTTCCTTCCTTCTTTCCTTTCTCTCTCTCTCTCGCTCGCTCGCTCGCTCTCTCGCTCGCTCGCTCTCGCTCTCTTTTCTGAGACAGGGTTTCTCTGTGTAGCCCTGGCTGTCCTGGAACTCACTCTGTAGACCAGGCTGGCCTTGAACTCATTGCCTCCTAAGTTAAAGGTATGCACCATCACTGCCCAATTAGCTGTCCTTTCTCTACACCACTGACCAAGTGTGCATGTACTATAAAGAACCTTTCATCCTAAGCAACTTTAGGTAAACTACTAGGGCAGAGAGAGAGAGACAGACAGACAGACAGACAGACAGAGACACAGAGACAGATACAGAGACACAGAGACAGATACAGAGACACAGAGACAGAGAGAGTAAGCAGAGAGGAAAAATGGAGTCCAAACACATTCTATCCATGCCTGAAAACATCATGCCCATGATTATCAATAATTTATACATACAAATAAATGCCTACAGATAAACCTCTACTGCCCTCAAAGAAGGGGACAGCCCCACCTGTGCCCCAGAAAGACCTGCTCCATGTTACCCAAGCCGATAGGAAGCCCATTTCCAGCGAGGCTCAGGGCTCGGCTCTGCAGTTCTGGAGAGGCCACTCCTGTCACTGCATCAGTTTCCCCACCTCAGGCAGCAGGGACAAGAGTTTTCCTGGTATGTAGTGTTGTTAGGACATCTTGGGGAAACAGGTGGCAGAGTCCAGTTCACACTGGACCAGGAAGAGCAGCTGCTGAGGGTTCTGACCCTGCTGGTCACTCACTACAGCTAGGGCCATCTCAGCCTCTCCAGCCTCCACAGGCAGACAGATGGTCCCCAAGCTGCTCTGTTCAGCCCAGATGACATGGTTAAGATCAGGGAACCCCCGAATCCTGGGGACAGACACACTGAGTCTCCCTGTTGCTTGTCCACCGCATCCAGCACCAAGGGGTCTCATCAGCCATGGTAGGGGAACAGGGATGGCAAATAAACTTTGATTTTTCAATGGGGAAACTGAGGCTGAGAGTGACCCAGTGTCCTGTCCCTGCTCTTGGCAGTCTGGGTCTCAGGGCCCTGTAACTCATCTCAGAACTCTGGCTGTACTGTTCTTTGTCCCCACAGTGTGTGGGGGCTACTCAGGACCAGGGTGTACTGGTTGGTTTTGTGTGTCAACTTGACGCAGGCTGGAGTTATCACAGAGAAAGGAGCTTCAGTTGGGGAAGTGTCTCCATGAGATCCAACTGTGAGGCATTTTCTCAATTAGTGATCAAGGAGAGAGGGCCCCTTGTGGGTAGTGCCATCCCTGGGCTGGTGGTCTTGGGTTCTATAAGAGAGCAGCCTGAGCAAGCCAGGGGAAGCAAGCCAGTAAGTGACATCCCTCCATGGCCTCTGCATCAGCTCCTGTTTCCTGACCTGCTTTAGTTCCAGTCCTGACTTCCTTTAGTGATGAACAGCAATGTGGAAGTGTAAGCTGAATAAACCCTTTCCTCCCCAACTTGCTTCTTGGTCATGATGTTTGTGCAGGAATAGAAACCCTGACTAAGACACAGGGGAAGTGTCCACTGTCTCTTGGGCATCACGTTCGACCATTTTTCTGTTTGACCAAATGGTGACCTCATTTAAGAGCATTTTTGTGGGTGACCTGGTTTCCTCCCTCATCTTATTATAGTGATGTCAGAAATTGAGATGGTGAGTCCCCAGAGTGAATTGCTTGGCTTTAAAAATGATCTGAAGGAACCATCAATTCCCCTAGACTGACACCATTTGAACCTCGAAGATGGCAGCCCACTCGAGCACCAGGCAGGGTGGTGACAACCCTGGAGCTCACCAGCCAGCCAGTCTAGCCAAATCTACGAGCTTCCAGTTCAGTGAGAGACTCTGTTTCAAAAGGTGAGGTTGAAAAGAGCCCAGGGACAGTATCTTGGGCTTTCATGCATGCTCAAACTCACCCTATGTTATAGACCGAAGTCTGCCGCGGGAAAACCAGGATTATTTGGTCCAGGAAGATATAGGTGAAAGGACTTTCAGCATCAGGATGAAAGGGCTTAAAAGGGGGGAAGATAGGGGGTTAGGTGAGTGTGGCTAGGCGTCGTGGGGGAAGGTGTCCAGGCGGGCCCTTGCCTGGGCACCTCTGCCCCTGAGGGACCACACACACACAGACATGGTATAGAGTAGAGTTTATTCAGAGTAGGGGATGGGAGTTAGTGGTAGAGAGAGGTAGAGAGAGAGGTAGAGAGAGAGAGAGAGAATAGAGAGAGTGGAGGCCGGCCATGACCACGTGGAGGGGGGAAGAGCCCCAGGGGCAGAGAGGTGAGAGAGTGTGGGAGAGCAGAGAGCAAAAGAGGGAGAGGAGGAGCAAGTAGCCCCTCTTATAGTGGGCCAGATCTCTGGGGCGGGGCATACCTGGCTATTGCCAGGAAGGTGTGGGGTGGAGCTTAGACAGAACCCCAACATTAGGTCTGGCTGGAGTAACAAACTAACATGACCACAGAGGTGGTTTGAAATCTGAATGTATTTTTTGGGTATCTCCAAAAATTAAGTTAACATCTCAAATTAAGCATCACATACATCTGTAAAAGGCTAGCTAGGCTTTCTCAGGCAATACAGGGTGTTTACCCAAAGTCCAGGGCCCATGTGGCTAAACTGCTTCTTTATCTCGGTCTCAATGTTGCACTGGCCCGGGAGCTGAAGAAGGATGGTTCCTGTGCCTAGCCTCCTGGCGAAAAATGGCGGCATTGTAGAGCTTGGGAAGCTGCCTGGCTCGCGCTATCTTCTCGCGCTATCTTTTAAGAATCCTTCTGCCTAGTCTGCCCAGTTGCATTCTTCTCTGTGCCATGCCTGGGGCCATTGTAGGCCCCGAGCCCAGGGCCATCATAGGCCCCAGGTGACCAGCTCCAGAGATCCGCTCAGGTAGCAACCTCTAGCCTCCAGCCTGGTAAAACTAACTAACTCATTCCTCCTCCTATTGCTTCTCTGAGTAGAAAAAAATCTATTGCCTCTCTGAGTAAAAAGTATCTATTGTCTCTCTCTGAGCCTAAATTGAGTCTTTGTGAGTATTAAGTATAAACTGTATTCTGAATCACACCTGGATAAGCTAAGAAGGTTGCCTTGCTCAAGGACTCCCTGGGTGAGGCCTGCAACAAAAGACAGTTCCTCATCAACTTCCTCTGGCTATTCAGGAGGGCCTGAGATAGCCTGTCTGCAAGCCAAATCAAGAGTTAAAGGCAGAACTGGATTAACTTGTGGGGGAAGGTATCTAGGGAGCCAACTCAAATGTAAATTCTTTCTACCTTGCCCAATATTCATTTGTATGGCAGGGACCTCTAAGATTTTTCAGATGTAAATATCCTTAGTCTGGGCCCATTGCTTCAGGATCCACCTTCCCTGAACCGCACTGACTAGAAAAACCATAAAAGAACTTGTGACTGGAATTTCTGGAATGCCTTTTCTACCATAATAGCATAAATGGTTGGAGCAAAGCAAAGCAGAATTTTTTGGCTACAAGATGGATTCTTACATATCTATTTTTGCTTGGTTATACCATGTCCCGGCCATCAGAATTGCCAATTGAAATTTTCAGCTTCTGAATGTAAGAGAGAGTTCCGTTCTTCCCAGGAGACATTTTCTCGCCTCTGCCTGTAAAATATCATTCTACTGGGCCACAGTGGCAACCCCACACATGCACACACATGCATGTGCACACATGCGCAAATGCGTACACATGTGCACACTACACACAGCATCACACACCCAGAAGAAAGAAAACACTAAACAATAAAAGAAAAAAATATGGAATCTTCCAGAGGAGGACAGTGTCTGAGTCCCAGTGCCTCTGTTCACACACAGATGAGGAGAACGGCCCCCTTAGCTGGCATCCGGAAGGAGTCCCAGCTTTCTGTCTGAGATACGGAGCATTGTAGCAGACAGCCTGCATGGTTCTGGGGAATGAGAGGTGCTGAGGAGCCTGGGAACTGACAAGCTAGTGACCCTCAATGGTTCAGGTCACATACTGTTCAATCAACTGACAGATTAGCAGGGCAAAAAGGAGATAGATGTATCTTATGGTGAGGCAGGAGGATCGCTGTGAGTTCCAGGGAAGCCTGGGGCTCAGGGCAAGAGTGTTTCCAAGCAGTCGTACTTGTATGGAGCATGGAGCAGATACTTTCCTTCTCACTTTCCCCTAGAGAAGACAGCACAGGCCTGGGGGGAGGCTCAGTGGTCGAGCACTTGTTGCTCTCGCGAGGACTGAAGGTTAGTTCCCAGCCCCAGCGACCTGCAACTCTAGGTCCAAAGGAATTACAGAAGGTGCCTTCTTCTTGCCTCCATAGGCATGTGCAGGCATGTATGTGTGTGTATGTACATACACACACACACACACACACACGTACATACATATATACACGCACACACACACTCACATGAACACACACGCACACACATAATATGCAGAAAGAGGGTGGCAGTTTCAGTTTAAATATCACTACATATTGTTTTTATTCCCTTAGGTTTAAATATCCTTAGGTGACTGCCATCCTGGACCACACAACTGGAGGAGTGAATGACGGACAATGAAGGGCCTCTCATGTTCTGAGGAGAAGGGGGTATCAGGGACCTGCTGGGTACCCAGAGTTACTGGTAAGTAAGAGACCTTCTGTTCACAAGGACACATTCCTGGTACAGCCCATCCCGGGAGCTGAGGGAATGAAAGATGCTGTTTGGTTAGAGGTCAGACCTCAAAACCACCTAATGGGTCACAGACCACGCCTGGCACACTGCTGGACCCCCAAACAACCCTAAAGACCCATCCAGCCCTGTACTGGGTTCCCTGGGTCAGCAGGATGTTAGGAGGCCATCCTTCTAACAAAGAACCAGAGGGTGTGTGTGCTGAGGAGTGGCTGGCCCTGGGGTGGTGTACAAAAGACATGGGGCTGATACATCCCCCTTTCAAATGGGGACTTGACAGACTGTGCAAAGATGGTTTTCCAGAACTGTCAGACTTACAGCTGGAATGGTTAACCCTTTACCTTCCCATATCTTAAAACCACCTGCCTGTGCCAGCATTGGCGCTGAAGGAGGAGAGCCCAGGAGCCCTGGATGACCACTCCAGTGGAGCACCGTGTTAGTTCTTTTTGAGTAGCTCTGCCCCAAATGCCTGAGGGAAGAGCTTGAAGGAGAAAGGATCGTTCTGGATCACAATCTCAAAGGATGGCTGCACACAAGAATGAGCATAAGAGACCTGTGGTGAACACATATGCATGTACATACTGGTGTGTCCAAGCCTGTGACTGCATGCATGCACACTTGTGAATGCCTGAGAACCCTGGGCATAGCTGGCATGTCACACTATAACTGAGAGACAAGAAGTATAGCATCTTCAGAAAACAGGAGCTCATTCTCCCTCCAGCGACTGCCCAGAGGTAGCCAGGAGTCATTCAGGCTCCTTTGCTGCTTCCCAGGTGGGGAAGTGGTGACCCTCATCTGGCTCACAGCCTCTGGAGCGAGACAGGAAGAGGAAATGAGTTCCTTCCCACTTAAAGCACACTCCAGACCAGTCACACAGCATCCTATCTATCTGCCAGACTTCCTTCCCATTATCACACCTCCTAGCTCAGAGAGAATGCTGGGAAATGTAGTTTTCTGCTGAGACCAGCACTTCTGTTGGTCAGAGCCACAAAGGGAAGCTAGAGGCCGACTTGCCTCCTCTGTTACATGTAGAACCAAATAAAATGACTGCTTAGGAGGTCGTGGCAAAAGATACTGGGGAGTCACTCTTCCAGGTCTGCTAGTCTGACTCCTTTAAGAACATACCCATAAGGGAAGAAGGCAGGCCTGAGTATCCTAGAGGAGGACTGAACCCCATTTACTACCCATGATTAGGCAAGGTCTCCCCAGCCTCAGGTCCTTCAGCAATGGACCAGGAGCATGGGACCCTGATCTGTGGACCCTCTAGGTTCAGAATGAGATTGGGAACACACTTCCAGAAAGGGGGAGGACACCCACCCAGAGGAGGGGACGGAGTTCTGAGTCTCCTTTGCTCCGGTGCTCTCCGTCTGTCCCCACAGCTCTCCACTTTTCCTTTCAGCACAGGCGAGGGTTAGATGTGCTAGTCCTTAAGACTGGGCGCTTGAGGGGCTGGAGAGAGGGCTCAGCGGGTAAGAGCAGGTAAGAGCACTGACTGCTCTTCCGAAGGTCCCGAATTCAAATCCAGACAACCACATGGTGGCTCACAACCATCCGAGGAGGAAGAGGAGCAGGAGGAGGAGGAGGAGGAGGAGGAGGAGAACAACAACAACAACAACAACAACAACAACAAGGGCACGTCTCCCTCCATCTTCTGAGTACCCCACCTCTAAAGCTACTAAACTACCTGAGTTTGTATCAGGAAGAGGCCAGAATGCTGTATCTGAGGAGCTCCCTTCTAGCCTGGGTCCCAGAGGCTATATGAAAGGCCAGCTCTGGGCTGAGGCCACCTGTCCCTCTGATCCACCCCTCCTATCTCCAGCTTGTCCAGCCAGGCCAAGGGCCCTCAAAGCCGGCACAGTCCACAAAGGGCACCAGCTTTGCTTTAGAACCAGGGCACCTCACAAAGCCCAGCTCTTGACATGCTGTGCTTGAAGTGTTCAACTTTAACTAATTAGCAGGCAAAAAAAAAAAAAAAGGCAACTTAATGGATTCAAGCCGTGTTTACGCTGACCTCACAAGCCGTTTGGCGGCGTGGAAGTGCGACACGGTGAACATCTGAGTTTGGCCCCGTGGAATTCCATCTGGGACAGGCCGAGGTCGGGTTGCGTTTTTATTGAGCTGTTGTGTAGCACGAGAACTAATTTCCGACTACCTCATAAGGACTTCCAAACTGGGCTGACAACGGATTTATCATAATTACCGCCGTGATTACACGTGCTGTGTGTGTAAATTGTGTTTATAAAGTTTCCAACTCACAATTAAAACATTCTGTCGGGTTCTCCCCGCCTCCCCCTCCTCCCTGCCAAATCTTTCCTTTCTTCTCCTTCATATTAATACCTGCCAACCATTTCCTTTGGACAAAACAGAGTCACAGCAGAGGCACACACGAACTCAAGGAACTTCCTGCCCCCTGGCCCGAGCAGTTCTGTCTGCAGTTTAGGGACTACTCCTCCCCTTCACAGACACAAACTCAAAGTATTTCGTAAGTGCCAGTCAATGCTGTCAATTGATTTGAAAATCAGGGTACAACGAGGTTGCGTCTTTAAAGAACTGTATGAGCGTGCTGTTTGATGGAGCGAGACCTCTATGTTCAGCTACGAGAGAACTTCCTGTATTAGCCAACACTTGGGGGGAAATGTCATTTCCTTCAGACTGAGCTAAAGGCGGCACAGTCTCTAACCCGCCAAGGCTTGCCTAGAACTCTTGTGTCTGTCGACGGTGGAAATCTTGGTTTTCAGGCAACAAAAATGTTAGTAAATGACATAAAATATCTAAGAAAAACAAGACACCCCTCCCCAAGAGTTCACTGAACTTTGGGGTCAGTGGAAGTTGATGAACTGGATCCCAGGTTTGAGTCCCCTCCACCCTGACTGGTCCAGGCTCTGACGGAGAGCAGCTAGCCCATTGGCTACCCAGCAACAGAGCGACAGGTCTAAACCAATCAGAAGCCCCAGAAGGAGGGTTCTGCAGGGGGCGCAGCGTTTCCGGTCTCCCAACTGCACAGAGCTCAAGTCCTAAGGCCTGCTGGGTGGTGTTTGCTCACTACAGGTCCAATGACTTAAACCTTCATTTTCAAGCTCTCAACAATTTGGAAAGTCAAAGCTGGAAGAAAGCTGAGCCCTCCAGCAGATAAAAGAGGCAGGATCGGCCGGAGGGAGAGCAGAGGTCCCAGATGGCTGAAACATGTAGTTGGTCCTGGTACTTTCCAGCCCACCGCACTCAGTCTCCTCCTGCCCCAGCCACAGGGCGCCAACCACCAGACTTACAGATCAGCTGGCCTGTGGCCTGATTCAAACCCCAGCTCCTCCGCTCCCAAGCCGGGTGACTCTGGGCCACTCTGTGGGGGAGGGAGGCAGCGATACTGCTTTCAAGAGACACTATGGGGACAGAGTGGCAGTCCACAGAGAACCCTTGTCACCCTTGGTGATCAACTGGGAGGCAGTTATCTCCTCTTCCCTGTGCCTTGCTTGAGGTTGGGGTTGAGTAGCCATTGTGAATCCCACCAAGCCCTCTGGGTTTCCACAGTGACTGTCAGCAAGTACTTCAAATTCTGCATGCCTCCGTTTCTTTACCCATCCAATGGGCATGAGATCAGAACCTCACTCGTGGGGCTGCTGTTAAAATTCAGAGGGTGCCCCTATCAACGCCTCCAGGAATGGTGTCCTTGAGAGGGCTGGGGAGGAAGCTCAGGTGGTGAAGGGTGTTTGCAGTGCAGGCACAAAGACTCGGGTTCCACCCTCAGAAGCTAAAAAAAGAAAAAAAAAGTCAGAAGTCAGCACTGAGAAGTCAGAGACAGGATAATCCCTGGAGCTCAGTGAGCCTGTGATTACAGCTCCTGAAGAGTGACAGCCAAGACTGGCCTCTGCCATGACCGCCATATATATATGAGTGCATGTACACACACACACATGTACATATATGAACATGCACACAGGCACCTGTACACACATAAACACACATAGGCACCTGTACATACATGAACACACACAGGCAACTCTATACACATGAACACACACATATACACATGTGCACACATGAACTTACATACACAGGCACCTGTACATACACACAAACACACACACATGTATATACATGAACATGCACACAGGCATCTGTACTCACATGAACACCACGCATACTTGCACACACATGAACACACACAGGCAACTGTACACACATGAACACACAAATATACACATGTACACATATGAATGTATATATACAGACACATACCTGTATATACATGAACATGCACACAGGCACCTGTATATACATGAACATGCACATAGGCACCTGTATACACATGAACACACATACACTTGTATACACATGAACACGCGCCTGTATGCACATGCATCTGTACACACATCAATATACATACCTTTACACACATGCACACCTGTCTATACATGAACACATATACACACACACCTGTAGACACATATACACACACCTGTACACATGAACATACCCAACTCAATGATGTCCTGTGTACCTCGGTAGCCACCAGAGACTTTTGGTGTACCTTTAGACTTGGCCTTCTCCAAACACTGCTCCTTTAGAACTGGTCCCCAGCACCTAGCCAAGCCACACTGACCGATGACAGGGCTGTGTCCCCAAGGCCTGCAGTTCTTCCCCTGGGCCTGGGCTGTGCTTTGACGATGGGACTTGCCATCCATCACTCCTGTCATCAGACCACAAGGCCCCGGAAGTAGTGTGTGGCCGGGGAGCTCCCGGAAGCAGGACGGGAACCGTCTTGAAAAGCCTCTATGCTCACAGGATGGCCAGTCCCCATGGCTGGGGACTCTCAGCTCCAGGCGCGTCTGACCTTTCCTCCCCTGTCTGGGCTGAGTCTGAGAACCAAGCAGACAGTATGACCCCTGGGACCTCCGCCCAGAGCGTCTGCCTGCCTTGCTTCCTCTAGAAAGACAAGAACTCCACACAAGGTTTGTGTGGGTAGGGGTGCCTATGACCCTTCCCAGAACCCAGGGTCCATTCTGAGGGGGTTCAGTGGCACTCAGGAAGCTCAGGATGGTGAAGACCTTGCCTTGGTGCCCAGACATCAAAGAGGAAGTGTTCACATGTGTTAATGGCTCCCTGGGTCCTCTACCTGCAGGGCCAGTCTCAGCTCACACAGAGGCCATCAGAGTCACCACCCACCACTGCAGAGCCCCAGCCTGTGGGAACAGAGCTGGGGGCTCCATTTCCCCCCTTCTGAGCACTGAACAGGAGCCCTGGAGGCCTGTTTGGCCCATCTCTGTGAATTTGAGGCCAACCTGATTCAGATGGTTCCAGGCCAGCCATGGCTGCATAGTGAGACCCTATCCATAAAAGGAGGGGAGGGAACAGAATCCCAGATATGATATGGGTTTAATGGTTCCCCATGCCCAGGCATTTGATTCAGTGATTAGAGTCTGCAGCCAGCTGTCTATTACAAGTGTCCCTTCAGAACCAAAGTTGTGACCCAAATGCTCAGAGCTCTGTGGAGATGCTGTCTGATTGTCCTGAGGCCTCCTGGGTCCTGGCTCAGGGATCTGCAGGCTGGGAGGTCCCTGCCACATTGCATCTGGTCCAAGGTAGGACAGGATGAGAGCTGGTGACACTCCCCAGGAGACTCCATGCTCTGAGAGGGACAAGGAAGGCTCTCTGTCTAGGACAACGAGCCACAGAGGATGAGCTTCACCAGAAGTTGTGGAGATCCCATTGTCAAGAAAGGCACTGAGAACTGGGGTCTGTGCCCCAGCTCTGTGATGCTAAGCTGTGAAGAAGGCCTGATCCTCCACAGGGAGACTCCATTCGAGAACCTGCCACCTTCCCTCCATCCTTAGGACCATCAGATTTCACGGCTACTTCCGCAGAGAAAAACTATTGGGGCGGGACTTGCTGTTAACCCGGAGCAGTGGCGGAGCTCAGAGGTCCCAGAGGGGATGGTTATAGCCACTGTGGTCTCAGCAGGAACACAGGCAGACAGCTCTAAGACCACTGCAGGGCCTGCAGGGTCCGTGGCCATATGGTATGTCAGTAGAGACAGGGCCAGCAGAGCTATCCCCAGGGAGCGGGGAGTCAGTCGGGGTGGACATAGACTGCAGGAGGGAGTCTTGGTCAGTGCTCCCTGCTGGGCAGAACTCCTGTGACCCGACTCCTATGGAAGGAGAACCGAAGAAAAGGATACTGTCCTGTCCAAGCAAAACCAGCTGTCCTTGCATGTGGCGCCAGCCAGGCCCTTTGGCAGAGAGAGACAGCAGCCTCCCTCTCTCCTGAAGAGAGGGGGAAATGCCTGACTGCCTGAATCTGCTCTCTCCCCACACGGTCCAGTGCTGGCTTTCCAGAAGATCCATTTTAATTCCTACTAAGTCATCCTGTCCTTTGATAAAGTTCAGCCCCTTCCCCGAAAGAGGACTAGAAGAGCTGGCGGCCAGATGGCGATCTGTAGAATAATCCCATGACCTCAGATCATGGTGTGGTGGCTAAACACATGCCGAAGGGGGACCACCGAGCCCCCGGAACCTCAGGGATGGCTGTTGGGCACAGACCACATGCTTGCCTCACTGTGCCCAACAGCCCAGATCCACCATCACCGCTCCCCTCTCTGGACTGGGTTCAAACGTCTACAGGATTTTATCAGCATTTTAGAAAGTGGAAGTTAATAACCTTCTGGGATTTCTGGGTGGAGATGGAGTGGCTAGGGGGAGGAAGCGATACTTTATCAAAGGCTTCCCCTCCATGGAAGGTCGGATAAGGCTGGTGTGGAAGTGAGGTCCTCGGAGTGTCTGACCGTACGGCAGCTATCTGGCCAGAACTGCGTGTTTCAGGAAGTGGGGGGTGGGGTGGTGACACAGGATCGCCATCATGGAAGGAGACTTGTAAGCGTGGCACACGTTCGACACTGGTGGTAAGTACGGCAGGCTTTCCATCTCTCCTGCAGCACTTGAAGGAGCTCTGGTTTTAAGGCATCCTCTAGCTAAAACAAAGTTCTCTCTTCTCTGAGGAGTGACCTGCCTGTGCCCAGTAGCAAGACAGAAGTAGAACTTCAACTGTCTCGTTACCTGCTGGTACTAGCAGCTGGCCTTTAGTCTCCAAGTCCCCTGGGGTGGGGCAGGGTCTGGGAGCCAGGGGAAGAGATCCTGGGACTGTGGACACAGGACTGTTGTTTCTTGCCCCTGGTCCCAGGCATGTGTGAGGTAGGCCAGCCTTGCCTGAAATCAAGACCAAGGGGCCTGGCCTCACCTCTGACATTGACATAGGACAGCAACCCTCTGCATTTGATGTGCTTCAGACAGCAGTAGTTAGGGGAAGCTGCAAGCTGTTTCCCTAATTGACCTGGAATGCTCACTAATTCCTGGGCTCATATGTCCCAAACTAGAAAATGGTTTCCTATGTCCAGGACCTGCTGACTGGCTGGGACTGGGAGGCACTTTCCTTTCCCCTCCTCACAAAATTAGGAAAGAAAAGACAGGGTGGAAGGAAACAAGTAATTGTGGTATGTGTGTGTGTGTGTGTGTGTGTGTGTGTTTGTGTGTGTATGTATGTCTGTGTGTCTGTGTCTGTGTGGGTCTGTATATGTGTGTATGTGTGTGCCTGTATGTCTCTTGTATGTGTGTGTGTGTGTGTGTGTGTGTGTTTATGTGTGTCTGTGTGGGTATCTGTGTGTGTGTCTGTTTGTGTCTGTGTCTCTGTGTGTATATGTGTCTGTGGTTGTGAGTGTCTATGTGTATCTGTCTCTCTGTGTGTCTGTGTCTGTGGCCTCTGTGTTTCTGTGTTTGTGACTGTGTCTGTGTGTCCGTATATGTATGTATATGTATGTCTGATTGTGTCTGTGTATGTCTCTGTCTGGGTGTATGTCTGCGTGTGTCTCTGTGTCTGGGCATATCTCTCTGTGTGTGTGTGTGTGTTTGTGTGTGTATGTGTGTGTATCTGTGTGTCTTTGTGTGTGTTTGTGTGTGTGTGTCTGTGTGTGTATGTATATGTGTGTCTTTGTATGTGTGTTTGTATATGTATCTGTGTGTGTATGTCTGTGTGTCCGTTTGTGTGTGTGTCTGTCTGTGTGTCTGTCTGTGTAGAGGTAGCTAGGGAGACAGCTGTGGGTGATAGCAACCCAACTTCTGCCCTTTTGATTGTAAGAATACTTTTTAGTGGTTGAGTCTTCTCTCTAGCCACTTTAAAAAAAATCCTGCATTTTGTGTCAAGATAAAGACAGCAGCAAAATCCCAGTGCTCACGGAGACCACAAGAGTGCCAGCCACAGCTGCCTCATACCTGAAGAAAGTTTTGCATTTTCCAAAATCTTCTGGGTTGGTGTTGGTGCTTACATGCAAGCTCCTAGAACCAATGGTTCCACATGACCCTCAGCCAGGGGACGTGGGCTCAAGAAAGAGCTCTTGTTGGGTGAAACTGACTAAAATCTGAGACATTTGTAGACACAGAATTTATGGACCTCTGGAGACACTCATTAAAGCAACACAGATAACAACTTTGATCCAAGGGACCACCATGCCAGAGTGTTTAGCTGAGCAGAAAATAAAAGCCTGGGGAGATGGCTCAGTGGTGATGTGATTCCTGTGCAATCAAGAGGGCCTGAGTTCTAATCCCGTGGACCCATACAGAAAGCCACTGGATTCCATAGCGTTCGAGCTAGGAGCAGAAACAACAGTGAGAGACCCTGACTCTGGGGAGCACACTGGAGACTAGAGGAGGGCGCCGACATCAATCTCTGGCCTCTGGAAGCACAATCACGCTTACACGTGCACACACAAAAGAATTCAACAGTTTACCTGTCCCCTCAGATTAGCCCCCATGTCTCCACTCAGATGCTGAGCCGGTGACTGCCCTTCTCACCCCACAGGCTCCGGGGGCAACTGCAGCTGTGCACCAGCTTTTGTTTCCGTCTGTCAAGAAGACTGGAAAGTGCTGTGTCCTGCTGTCTGTCCCAGGGTCTAGTACCCACCCCTTGGCTGAATGAACTCCTGAGCAAAAACTGCCACCCTTTTCTCTTTTTTTCTTTTTCTTTTAAATTTATTTTTATTGAATATTGTCTTCATTTACATTGCCAATGGTAAAACCTTTCCAGATACCCCCTCCCCTAAGACCCCCCAACCTCTCCCTTTCCTCCTTCCCCCTGCCTCCATGTATATGCCCCTCCACCCAACACCCTCCCCCCCCCCCTAAAGTAAAGCATTTCCTTCAGGCCTCTGTTGAGCCTTTACCTGACCAAGGACCGTTCCTCCCACTGATGCCCAACAAGCCCTTTCTCTGCCACATTTTTGGCTGGAACCATGTGTGCCCTTTGGTTGATGGTTCAGTCCCTGGGAGTCTTGGGGCGTCTGGGTGGCCAAAATCATTGTTCTTCCCATGGGCTGCCACCTTTTTCAAAGCACTTCATCATTCTTCTAAACCCTGGGCACCCCAATATTGACCTTAGAAGTCCCTGGTGGGTAATACAAATGGTGGCCTCCCCATTTAGAGTGTGGGGCTGTGGGCTGTGCCTTCTGCTCCTTGGCAACAGGACCCAGTTTGTGGAGGGTGTGGTACAGCCCAGGCTCTTCCCTATGAGCCCTGAACATTCATGAGAACACCCACTGCAGTGCCATGTGATCAAGGTCACTGTCACTCATACAGACTAGGAGTCTGTGGCACCAGAGGTTAGAAGCATCAGAAGTTCTGGCTTACCTGGATATGCAGTTGATGCCACGACCTCAGACAGTTCTGGGGTCGGGACACCAAGATGTGGCTTTTCCGAATAACTTCTGTGCCTCCTAGAAGCATGGTAGCCACCTTCCAGATACAAACAGCCCAAGGATTCCAGGTTGACACTTGATCACTCAGACAGCTGACCTCAGCTGTCACTTGGGCTGGGAATTCAAGAAGGGGCGTGGCCAGCATCCTGTGAGAAAGGCAATGCAGGAGAGACGCAAGCTGTGGCCTTCTTAGAAACACAAGCTGAGCACTCAGAAGCCGCACCCACCCTGGCCTGCTGTACTTCCGTCCCCAGAGCACTAAGGTGGGAAGAACAAGAAGGCCTAGCCAATATGCTGTGACTGGAGGTGGCTGTCCTCCCAAGAGCTTGGATGTCCATTTTCAGGTTCTTTGTTACACCCAGAACGCTGAAGGTGGTGGCCTCTCCCAACTCCATCCCTGGTGCCCACCCCACCCCCAGTCCCCCATCAGACAGTTACAACCAAAACCCCAGGCTGCCCCATTACCAAGAGGTGTTTAGTTGATGTCATGTACACATGAATTGACTTACAGTGTTAGGGACATCTGTATTTATCCCGTGCACGGCTTTCCTGAGGCAGAGAGGAGGAGGAAGAAGGAAGAAAGGGAGGAGTCAGAGGAGATGCCACCAAACCCCGACTGGGTTCAACGCCAGCACCGTGAATTTAGAGATGATATTCACACCCTCCTGTGCAGACTGTCTCTTCCTGAGCAGTGTTTGAAGACTGCGAAGGCGGTGGCTTCATGGTGGCAGGCCCTTCCCTCTGAAGTAAAGCATTTCCTTCAGAGAAGGAGAGAGGCTCACAGACTTGGGAGCAGAAACTTGGGAGCCCAAGAAAATTACAGAACTCAGGAGGCCCAGGAAGTTCTGACCCAAAGCCCCTCCCCAAGGTTCCACACGCAGTGAAGCTGCTCGTGAGCTGAGAGGCCACTTGAGGAAGGCAGCGTGCATGAGCTGTCACAAATGCTGGGGTGGCTTTCCAGGGGGCAGCTGCCTAGAGCCACCTGGTCAGGTCACTGGGCTGGACTCGGTGGAATGCCTTCCTTGGTCTGTGGTCAGTGACTTATCTGGGAGAACACAGGACTGCCTTTGTATCTCCCCAGGAAAAGTCACCAAAACCTAACAGACCCAGGGGTGGCCAGGGAGTCGTAGTCAATGCCAGCTTTGGGTGAAAATGGGGGAAAGGTGGTGACGGTGTAGTCTTGGTTGTACTAATACAGGTAGCGCACTTCTCCTGGGGTCAGCTCCCCCAGAAGCCCCATCCTGTCTAACCCTAAGGAAAGCCACAGATGAAACTACTGTCTGCTACAAAGACTGCACTCCTGCAAAACGCCAAAGATTTCAGCTATGAAGAGAGTCAGTCTAGCACAGCCCCCGGGGAAACAGGATAACAAACTGTCTTGACTGTTCTATCCTGACGTAAAATATTAACAGAGGAAACTGGAGGTGGAACATATAAGTGTAGAGAGAACATCTTGTGTATTGTATGGATGCCTCACCTGTCAATTAAAAAGCCTATGACTTAGGCAGGGAGTAGAAGACGGGGCATCCAAGAAGCAGAAAGGATTCTGGGATAAAGCCAGGCAGGGAGATTTTCCCAGGAAGATGTGAGGTGTCAGGCATGTGGTACCCAAGCACAGGTGACCCACCAAGTGACAGAATGTGGGTAAAATAAATGGGATATTTTACTTTAGAGCTAGTCAGAGAAGAGCCTGGCTATATGACCAAAGTATCTGTGAATATATTTTGAGTGTGAATCTTATTTCTGGAAGCAGGGGTTTGGGAGGAAAAACCAGGCCTAGCTTTCACATATAAAAACTTTCTAGATTACCGCCTCAGTCTTCATAAATCTAAAAAGGATTGTTTAAGATAAAATATAGAGATGAAAGCAACAAGAATTGGCTTCCAGGACTTGAGAGGTGGCTCGACGGTTAAGAGAACTTGCTGCTCTTCCAGGGGACTCAGATTTCGTTCCCAGCACCCACACGGCAGCTCACAACCCAAGGGATCCGACTCAGACACTGCAGGCCTGTCATGCATAGACCATACGTGCAAGCAAAACGCTCATATCTATAAAAAAAATAAATTATTTTTTTATTTATTTACTGAGTGGAGTGAGTCTCTCTTCACTCAGGCAGCGAAGCCCCGGACACATCAGTAGAGAAAGGCAGAGGAAAGCCCCAGCCTCCCGGAAGCCGCCTCACCTCCCTCCAGGTCTGTGTCCCACCAGCCCGGAGCCCCGCCTCTCCCCATGCAACTCAGAGACTGAAAGCCAAGACCATTCAGGAGAAGAGCGACTCCATCACCTTCAACGTGGTTCACAGAGGACGAAGTGCACCCCTGGGGCACCCCAGCCCAGCCCGGGCTGTGAATGGGCTCTGTGTTGCTGAAAGTTTATCCCTGCACTAGCCGCCCTCCCTCCTGTCTGCAGCGTCTCCGCCCGCCCCGGGCTCAGCCGACTCCGCTGGGGGCCTGGCCGTGGTTCCTACAGTTGCTGTTGAGCCTCTGGACGTCTTATCAGATGGGCACAGAGCCTGGCATTGAATGATGGAGCCCCGGCTAATGACGCTGCCCGCCACTTGCTCCCCTTTGAACAAACCCGGAATTGTCACCTTTCTGGACCCGGGTTGTTTGTGCGTGTGAATATGTACTCGGCAGGCACACAAAGGCTAGGGCGCCCTCACCCTCTGTGGCATGTGACTCCCAGCCCCGCCACCAAAGAGCCAACTTGGTCCATCACAGCAAGTGCTCCAGGGGCAGGGAAGGCTGTGAGGTGAAGTCAAAATGGAAGGGCGGCCATCAGGGTGACCTGGTCCCCAACTCAGATGTGCAGGTGCTCATGGCTCCTCGCAGTCTTCCCCGAGGACCCGACACCCTTCAGACAGGAGAGACAGAACTCTAGTCGATCATGGCAGATCAACCTCTGTATCCTGTATCCTCAGTCCCACCTCTCAGAGGAGGCTCTGAGAATTTGAGCAAATTTCCAAAGATCCTGAGATTAGTTGGCAAGATATGAAGCCGGAGGTCAAAACTGACTGACAGCTTATATGTTTGTATGCGCGCGCGCGCACACACACACACACACACACACACACACACGCACACGCACACACACACGCACGCACGCCAGAAATGTGAAGGGTGGTAACCTGTAACTGATGGCTATTTTGTCAGATTAATGGGCACCTGGTAGCTCTCAGCTAAAGCTCTGGGTCCTTGTGCCTTTGAGTCTGGTAGCTGCACCTCTGAAGAAGTGATGCTTGCTCGTGGCTTAGTACCTGACTCCCCTAGAGCTGGTGGGGGAGCAGGGGTGAGTGAGGGCCAATCAGTGAGGAGTTAGAGGTGTTCAGATAAACGCTCAGTCAGCCTCTGTGCTCTGTGCATAAGCTATGGAACTGTGCCTCCCAAGACCTCCCCCATCACTGTACCACCGACCCGCCTCTGCTCCCCAGATGGAGCTGCGGTCTCGAGCTGCTTTCTGTGCAACTTAAGAGAACCAGACGTTGGCTTCCTTGCAGCAGAATTCTCTGACTTGCTGGTGTCACCTGCCTGTCCCAGCCTGGCACAAGTTACAGTTATCAGAGAAAAGGGGATCACAACGAAGGAAATGCCTTCATGATAGTAACCTGTAAACAAGCCTGTGGGCATTTGCTTTATTAGTGATTGATATGGGTGAGCCCAGTGCATTGTGGGTGGTGCCATCCCTGGGCTGGTGGTCCTGGGTACTATAAGAAAGCAGACTGAACAAGCCAGTTAGCAACACTCCTCCATGACCTTTGCTTCCGTTCCCAACTTCGGGTTGTTGTATTTCTTGCCCCGACTTCCCTGGGCGACAGACTATAAGCCGTAAGATGAAATGAACCATTTCCTCTCCGATTTGCTTTTGACTATGTCGTTTTATCATGGCAATCGAAAACCTTCCTATGGTTCTGTCTTATCTAAAGGCACTCTTTTAAAACGTGTATTTATTTTTATTTTATGTGTATGTATATTTCCCAGGTATGTATGTCTGTATACCACATGCGTGCAGTGCCCACAGAGGCCAGAAGAGGGTGTAGGATTCCCTGGAAATGATTGCGGATGGTCGTGAGCCACTGTGTGCTTGCTGGGAATCAAACCCCGGTCCTCTGCAAGCTCAACCAATGCTCTTAACTAATGAGCCGTCCCTCCAGACCTCTGACAATCATTGAGGAGCTAGGGAGACGACTCAGCAGATAAGATGCTTGCCGCAGAAGTGTAAGGACTTGTGTTCAATCCCCAGAGCTCACACACAAAAGCTGGGTGTAGCAGCACATGCTTTTAATCCCAGTGGAGGGGAGGCAGAGACAAATTGACCCCTGGGGTTTGTTGGCCAGCCAGCGAAGCTTCCAGTTCTGGTGAGAGAGCCTGTGTCAAAACACAAGACAGACAGCTCCTAGGGAAGAATATCCCAGGTCAGTCTTTAGCCTACACACACACCTACACATCTGGAATTTTTGGAAGGGCAATTGAACCTGATCCATTGCCCAAGCTGTGTCTTGCTGATGGAGTGGTAGGGATTGGTTCAATTCAATTTGGCTCCCTAAGGCTGTGTTCCCAGATGCTGAGGGTCTCCACCCACAGCTGGATTTGATTGGCAATAAAGAATTGCCATACAGCCAATGGTTGGACAGGTAGACTAAGGCGGGACTTCGGGGTTTGCGAGGGCTAAGAAAGGGGAAGGAGGGAGAGACCACCATGACTGGAAAGAAGGAGGACCAGACCTAAGGGTGAGAATCGGGGAAAGTGGCCACACGGGCCACTTCTCGGATTGTGTTTGGTGTAGCAGAGATGAAATATAGATTTATAAAAGATTTTAAAACTCAGAAGTACTGGAGGGGAGTGTTTGCTAACAGTGGGAAGGATTAGAACTGCCCAGCCTTTGAGGTAGTCAAGGCATTTAAAATTAACTGGTGTGTGTGTGTGTGTGTGTGTCTTTGCAAATCCAGATATCTCCTGGATGAGTGCCCACGTGCAACCTTCTGGGAACCAAAGTGCTTTAGCCCATTACCGCTACAATGTAGCCTTTGGTTTGCTGGGGGCGTGTACTTGCCATAGAAGAAAACACGTGACTCAGCAGCACCTCACCTATAAGGATATTGTGCAAACACAGTGGGAGAACCCCAGGTGCTTCTGCTCCTAAGATGCCTTTGAGTTTCTAGTGGGTGTTTTTGGTAGAAATTTTCAGAAAATTTTTTTACATTCAAATGAGAAAATAATAAACCAAATACCCACGCCCTGGGCCACTCGGGCTTGACAAGAGCAAGAGTGTGGGCAGCCGCTTCCTGTCGTGGCTCATCGTGGTTGTCAGCCTGCCGCATCTGGGAAGAAGGCACCTCAAATGAGGGATTGCCTCCATCAGATTGGCCTGGGGGCATTTTTATGACTGCTAATTAATAATGGAGGGTCCAGCCCACCATGGGTGGCACCGTCCCTAGGCAGGTGGCCTGAGCTGTTTTAAGAGAAGCAGCTATGAGTCTGATGGTGTGAACAGGACAGAAGATGGATGTGAGAGGTGACAGAGTCACATGACGGATCCCAGGAAAATCAGACTCTGGAGATGACCAGCATCAGGGTGCAGATTTGAGTTTGGTGCGCGGCACAAAGCTTATATTACAGTGTTAGAGCCACATCCCCCGCATCTGAGAGCAAGCCAGCAAGAATCCTTCCTCTGTGGTCGTCACTTTTGTTCCTGTTTCCAGGTCCCCAGTCTGAGTTCCTGTCCCAGCTTTCCCCAGTGACATAACTTGTAAGCTGAAATAAACCCTTTTCTCCGAAAGTTGCTTTGGTCAGTGTTTATCGCAACAGAGAGAAAACTAGGGTACTTCACACATGTCTTTGAAGAGGCAAGCGTCATCAGTACAGCCCTTTTTGGTTCCTCCCCTCCCCCACAATTCCAAATCCTGCTTCCTCAGAGAGTTCAGGAACATGGCTCTGCTCAAAGCTCCTAGATAGCATAGTGTGCATTGTCTTCTGTAGCTTCAAAGGTTAAGTGCATGACATGTACTGAACCAAAGCGGTGATGTCACAGGGTGATGTCCATGGGGCTGAATGGCCTATTGGCTAGTGATAACCAGAGGTCACAGTGACATTGTGGTGGGACATCACACCCTGCAGGGTTCACACTTCACACTCCACAGAGGTAAGAAGTGACTATGGCCACCAGCTCTGCCCCAGCCAGAGTCACAGGCAAAATTTGTGGGCATGGTGATATCTTGACACTAACCTTGGGGGGCTGTCTGTGATCAGTGACAGACCCAAGACCCTTCCCACACAAACCATTTGTTCTCACACTTACCTCTGAGTGGCTTCCTGGGTGTGCATCCTGGGCCCCTGGGAGCGCAGGGCAATTGGCATCCACACAGAGTCACATCAAAGGCACATAATGGGAATTACTGCCTCCCTGCTGCCCTGCCCTGTGCATCTATACAGAGGTGTTCACAACATATTAGGGAATCTGCAGACCAGTTCGGGGTCACAAAGAGCAGGGCTGCTGTCTGTAGCACCATTGCTCCAGGTATGTGGAGCACAGCTGTGCAGGTGTGTGGAGCACAGCTGTGCAGGTGGGTTCAATCCCCAGCTCCACATACTCCGGGCATAGTAATGCATGCCTGTCATCACTGAACTGGGGCAGAGGGATGAGGAAAATCAGAAGTTCAGTGTCACCCTTGACTACATTGTAAGTTCTAGGTCAGTCTGGTCTGCATGAAGGACAGTGTGGGGAGGAAGGAAGAAAGGATAAGCTGAAAGGGTTGTTTTTTTTTAAAAAAAACAGAACTTGACAAAATACACCCACTAAATTCATATCAAATGAATTCATGCTAAATATTTGTGAGGAAATAAATGGCAAAAGAGCTAGTTGTGGAATGTATTAGAGTACTGGGGGAAGCTGAGAAAGGAGAGTTGGAGGCTTGAAGCCAGCCTCGGATACATGGAAAGACTTTATTACAAAAGTTTAAAACTAAGTAGTTCAATTAATTAATTCATATGTCTAATTATGTGGAACCATGTTTTTGTATCCTTGCCTCTGAGTGACTTCCTAGGAGTACCCAGGATGGATGGGTGGGTAGATGGGTGGATGGACAGATGATGGATGGACAGATGGACAGACAGGTGGGTGGATGGTGTCTTAGTTTAGGTTTAATTGCTGTGAAGAAACACTATGACCAAAACAAATCTTTATCGGAGCTGGCTTACAGTTCAGAGGTTCAGTCTATTATCATCACGGTGGGGAAGTATGGCAGTGTCTAGTATGGTGCAGGAGGAGCTGAGAGTTCTACATCTTCACCTGAAGGAAGCCAGGAGTAGACTGGCTCCAGGCCTAGGAAATGGGCTACTACACCTACTCCAACAAGGCCACTCGCCCTAATGGTGGCACCCCCAGGGCCAAGCATTCAAAACACCACAGATGGATAGACATGTAGGTGGTTGGGTGTGTGGGAGAAAGGATGGATGATACCCAGCCCTGCTGTGTGGCCTCAGGCCAGTGCCTTACCCTCTCTGGGTCCCTTCTTAACTGCACAAAGGATCTTCTAAGGATTCTGCGAGGACAGAAGGAGGTATTGTGTGGATGTGATAAGTACTGGTATAAATTATTCTTTAGTGAAACAGCCGTGAGGGACTGGTGTGCACCAGGGGCAGAGGCTGGGAACAGAGAAGTTAAAAGGAAAATCCACATCGACATTTTAACTAATACAGTTTCAACAGTTTATATCTTTCACATCTTTCAGTGGAGGTTACCTTGTAGTCGTGAGGGCCTCCCTCTCCCCTGATCCACCCCCCCTGGTCAACTGCTCTTACCCTGTAGATGGTCTTCAGCAGTTAGTGTCAAAGCAGGTTCTTGATCTGGGACCCTGGGCTCCAGTGACAGCCAGACCAGGCGTGTTTTCCTGGGTGCTCTGATAGTCTAGGCTGCCCAGCCATGTCCAAGCATGCAGAAGGTGACTGTGGGGCCTCACAGCCCCGATTCCCCTGCGCTCAGGCTGAGTGATTGGCGCCAGGGCTGCAGGGATGACAGAACACGGAAGCCTCCCCGGCCCAGCCTAGTATCAGATGGTGTGGCTGCCAGCTCACGGTTCCCAACATGGAAGGCACATGCTCAGCCATGGATGAAGAGATAAAAGACAGACAGCCCGGGGCTAGATGGCCACACCCTGGACCGAGGAGCCATCCCTTCCTGACTGAACCTGTGTGGGCGATGGGAGGAGAGCTGGGCCTCGGGAAGAGAGCTCCATCTGTTCATGCTGTTGGCCAGAGGAGGGGAGATAACAACGCCAAACAGCAGAGAGTGAAGCCATCATTAAATGACATCATGTCCTCCGCCAGTCCTGTTTGCACCTGTCTGATAGAGGCGGGTGGGGGATGGGCGGGTGGGGGGATGGGCGGGTGGAAAGATGGGTGTGTGGATGGATGGACAGACTGGTGGATGTAAGGGTGGATGGGTGGGAGGAAGGAAGGAAGGAAGGAAGGAAGGAAGGAAGGAAGGAAGGAAGGAAGGGAAAGAAAAGAAGAGACTCGGTGTATAGATGGATGGACAGGTGGATGGATGGACGGGTGGGTGGGTGGGTGGGTGGATGGATGGATGGGTGAGTGAGTGAGTGAATAGATAGGTGGATTAGTATATGTGTGTGCAGTGCATAGATAGATGGGTAGGTGGATTGATAAATGTATTTGTCAGTGGGTAGGGCGTGGCTGGGAGGATAATAAATGAGTGGGTGGATATATGGATGTGTGGATGGATGACCTTGTGGGTGGGTGGATGATGGGTGGATGAACGGGTGGATAAACGGACAGATGACAGATGCAGGATGGAGAAACGAGAGCAAACACTGTCGGAGGGCAGACTGGATAAAACTGGATAAAACCGGTAAGCAGATGCAGGGGGAGGAACCGAGCAGGGCGGGGACATGCCAGACAGTGCGGTGCAGAGAGTGGAACTACTGTGTTTGAGGAACTGTCCTTATCAGTGCTGTGGGGGATGCAGACGGGCGTGGCCAGGCCAGGCAGAGCCCTCACAGGGAGAAGACAATTTCAACACTTCTCAGACCCCATGACGTCAGCTCCGGGGAGAGGATGACAAGGCCACCATTCAGTGGGCTATATCACCTGCCCAGCTTGCACCTCGGTGGGTTACCCTCACTGGGCCTCTATCTCAGCCCTGTTCACCAGCTCTGAGCTCAAGCCTCAGAGAGTTAACATTAGATGGGAGCACAAGTCCCTTCCTAGGGGCCATTCACAGCTGACACTGTGTGGCTTGTGGGGAACTGAGTGCTGTGAGGGTTCGGTTCTAGAACCTTCCACTGAGAATGGATACAGCTAGTGACAGGACAAGAGCTCAGAGATGTCAGGCAGCAGGAAGGGAGTGGATGACAGGGAGTGTCCCACTGGGCTCCGGGCAAGGAATGTAAGCTGATGTTCCTCCCAGTGCCTCGCCCACCTGGGAGAAGTCTCCTCTGGCTCCCCTGAGATGCAGAAAGCCCTGCCCTCACCTACTTCCCAGTGAAGACAGCAGGCAATCACCATGGACTCCCCTGCACTTACATAGGCAAAGAGAGCTTCCCCTCTATCTCACAAGTCCCAGACTTCACACCGTGTGTCACCAAGAGGCTCTGGGTCTGGACTAGGCATGTCCCCTTGAATCAAAACTTCATTCTGTCTCCCTCAAGGGTATCTTTGGCCATGCTTACCCTCTGGCGTCAGAGACACAGAGAGCATCACCCTGTTGTTTGGTTGGATAGTTCCTATATGTGTTTGGGACAGTCAGAACCCACTTCCCTCCTCAGATCTCAGAGCTAGAAAATAACCGCTTTCTTCCCAGGCTTCTGAGTTTCAGCTTGACCTATGTCCCTGAGGCATCAGGAGAAATTGATGTCACCGGCCGGCTCTGCTTACTGGGCACAAGTCAGTGGGGACACGAGGTAGGAATCTTGGGAAAAAAGGTTTAGAGGGCAGAGGTCTCCTGTGTCCTGGCAAACATGGAGCAGGCACAAGCGTCAACACTGTGCACAATATGGTGGCCTCTGGAATGTGTCACCAGCCACACAAGTTGGCATTGATGCAAGATATCTGTGAGCCAAGGCTTCCTGAAGCTTCCTGAAATCTTGACAATAACACAGACCCATGTTTTATCTTTTGGAACCCAAGGCATACTGGCAAACACTTTACTCTGAGACATACACCTGCCTACTTGAGATTCAAGACCATAAAGAACCTTAGGTTTCTACTATGGTAGGTCCTTAAGAATTCTGTAAGAGCCGGGTGGTGGTGGCGCACGTCTTTAATCCCAGCACTTGAGAGGCAGAGGCAGGCGGATTTCTGAGTTCTAGGCCAACCTGGTCTACAGAGTGAGTTCTAGGACAGCTAGGGCTACACAGAGAAACCCTGTCTCGAAGAAAAAAAAAAGAGTTCTGTAAATTCAGGAAAGGGACCATCCAAGGTGGGAAGACAAGCCTGTCTTCTGAGAATTGGCATCTACTGGACAAGTTTCTTCACCGTGTTGGGTCCTTCCTGGCAGGAACTATGCATCTCTTTGGAAGGTGTTCTCTCTGCGGCAGGAGTTATCACCTCCTAGAGAAGCCCACATGCCCTCCATGGACCTCCTGCAGTTCCGATACAGGTCCCTCCACTGTCCTGGAGGAAGTGGTGGTCCATGATAGACAGTGGACATCAGATATAAACCCACCAAGCCAAGCGTGGAGACACACCAGTGTGCTTTCCTTCAGTGTCAGAATTCCTCCCCGTGTGACACTGGGGCTGTCAGAAACTCAGTGCCACTCCAGGGGTCAAAGACATGATTTTAGCCTCTTTGGGTGGCTGTTGTTGTACCTTAAATGTTAAATATCATCACACTGCAGTCCCCAAATCACCCTCAGTCTGTGGGGCCACCTTGGCTTTGGGTGTGGAAGAGGGGACTGCAAGGGCTAAGTAACTAGGGAGCAGTCTCAAGGTCAAGAGTGGGCAGCTGGGCAGTGGTGGCGCACGCCTGTAATCCCAGCACTCTGGTAGGCAGAGGCAGGCGGATTTCTGAGTTCGAGGCCAGCCTGGTCTACAGAGTGAGTTCCAGGACAGCCAGAGCTACACAGAGAAACCCTGTCTTGAAAAAGCCAAAAAAAAAAAAAAAAAAAAAAAAGAGTGGGTCCCAAGTTCATCTCGGGACCCTTGGAAAAGGCTCCAGCAGGAGACAAACGCTATTTGCAGGCAGCTCTGTCGTAAGAAGCAGACAAGCACCCAAGATCAGCCTCAGAACTCACTGTGGAGTGAGGGAGGCTGGGGATTGCTCACCTGGGAAAACTGTGACCTTAGGATACTGAGACCCTTGAGGGAGAGCCCCATCTATGCCACGGGAGATGCAGATGTGAGCAGAGAGAGCCGGGGAGCAGCCATGTTTATGGCTGATCCCTTCCTGGCAAAGTAAGGCCGATCTGTCAGGGAAGGCCCTTCTGGTGTACCACTCATCCACGCAGAGGAGCAGAGAGCAGAGAGGTCCTGACAGCCAGGGAGCTGCACACTGAACACAGACCAGCCTCAAGCCTCTGAGCACTTCTCTTAGTTCATAAGACTCTAGAGTCCTTTCCTCATGCTCTGTCACCTGTCCATGACGGGAGTCTTCCACCTGCCTGTGGACATCCGTGCCAGAGATGCTCAACCCTCACAAACATCAGAAACTGAGTTCTCCAACAGGTCCAGCCAGCCCTGATGCACATCAGAGAGTGAGCTCCCAGCTTGGTCCAGCCGGCATCAGTACACCAGTGCCACAGAGTCCTTCTCCCTTGCCTGGGGCAGCTGAGGTCCCTGCTCATCTTTGGAGACCCCAGCAGGCTGTGCCTAGCTCCCTCTGCAGTCACATCTCAGCGTACCTCTTGTGGGACCATCAGGAACACATCTCTTGTATCCCTGCATCCTCTCTACCTTTATCCCCACACCCCTGCAGGTGCTTTCCATGACTACCTCAGGGACAAAGTTCTCCTGCACAAACCCTTGTCACTGGCTCCTGGAGGAACTTTAATTAGAGCTGGTGGCTGAAGAGCTGTCAGAAAATCCTTTCTCTCCTGTGAGGTCTGCTGGCCCAGTTGACCACGTTTCCCTGAAATCTGTCCGTCACTAAAGGATGAAATTGCGGGGGTGAAAGACTGGTTGCTAGTGATAGAACCCAGACGGGGCTCCCAAGGAATCACGGTCAGGGCTCCAGCAAACATCACAGGCATATTCAAAGGAGTGCCCCTGAAAAGCAGGGGTGACGAGGAGGTTAACGAAATGGGTCTCTGCGCATTGTGGACTGTGGATCAGTCGATCGGTCACTGGCGCGTGGAAGGAGTTGTGGGAACTTTTTCCAGCATGAAAGAAGCTGAAGACATTCTGACTCATGAGGAAAGCTAGTCCCAGAAGGACAGTGGCGGTGTGACTGACCACCAGACACAGTAATATCCCCAGAGTCAGAGTGTAGACTGTGCAGCCTGGGTGGTGGACCATGGAGCGTGGGCAGCGGATCTTGAAGTCTGGCTGATGGAGTGCAGACAGCAGTCAGCTTGAGTGATGGAGTGTGGAAGATGGACTGTTAATAGTGGAGCCAGGGGTGGGCGGGAAGGAGTGGAGGTTCGTGTTTGCATGTGAGATGCTGGAAATAGACCCGCAGTGAGTGAATTTGACAGTCAACAAGCAAACATGGCAAGAAAACAAAAACATGAAGCTGTTCATCAAGGATGATCGGGGTAACGTTTTCATTAGGTGGATGTTTACCACCATTAAAAATAAAAATCTAGGGGGCTGGAGAGATGGCTCAGCGGTTAAGAGCTCTGGCTGCTCTTCCAGAGGACCTGAGTTCAATTCCCAGCACCCACACAATGGCTCACAACCATCTGTTAAGGGATCTGATGCCCTCTTCTGGTGTGTCTGAAGATAGCTACAGGGTACTCATATATATATATATTGGAGAGACAAAGACAGAGACAGAGACAGAGACAGAGATAGAGAGAGAGAGAGAGAGAGAGCACTCAGTTGGTAGTTGCCTGCCTAACATCCTAAGAGCCCCAAGTTTGCCTCTCAACTTCATATAAACCAGGTGTGCACATCTGCAATTCTGGCTCATGGGAGACAATAGGAAGATCACTCCCCTGAGGTCATCCCCAGCTACAGAGAAGGGCCAAAGCCATCGGGAGCTACATGCGACGTGGCCTCAACAAAAGGGCAGGCTGGAGAGATGGCTCAGAAGCTAAGAGCACTTGTTGCTTTTGCAAAGGTCCGGGATTTGGTTCCCAGCAGCCACATGGTGGGGTTCACAGCAGCTATCTGTAATTCTAGTTTCAGGAGATCTGACACCGTCTTCTGGCCTCCACCAGTTAATATACATGCAGGGAAAATGCCCATATGTGTAAAATGAAATGTGTAAATATGAATGAAATTTATATACTGAACAACCTGAGGTCTGGAAAGAGCAGAACGCTGGTAGCCAGCGTATCATTGCTTCCTGAGTGACACTGCCTGCTAACCCACTCCAACCTTTTCCCTACCTTCACCCCAAAGCAACCCATCCAAGCCTACGGCTCCCTCTCCACCCACAGCGCCATCCAGGCTTCTAAACATCTCCATCCAGCTCACAGCCTTTCAAACCTTCACAATCCCAACAAATGCCGTGCCTGGCACACTGTCCCCTGATTTTGTGGCTCATCACTCCAGCAGCACGCTCAGACCCCAACGCTGCTCTACAATGGCTCGCTCAGTTTGGTTTACAAGGTCTCTCCGTGTGCCTTGGACAACAGAGCCCCGGGAGCAAGCAGCTAGCCTCGAGAACAGGAGAAATGAGTGGGACCCTTGAACGCAGACCCTCCTACTCACAAACATCTGATGGACTGTCGTCGTTGTTGTGGGAAGCTCTGGTGGATGTGGAGACAGGCTCCTTATCCCGTGTGCACACAGGCAGCAATCACTGAGAAGTTCCTCATCGTGGAGTCAAAAGGAAACTAATTCCTGAATTTCTAAACGGAACGCCCTCAGCCTCAGGTGGGACTCTGATCTTCAGCAAGAGCTGAAAATAGGCTATGACCCCACCAATTCTGACTGAGGAGGGAGATTGTTTCTTAGGCCACAGCCTAAGAAGTCTTGACTCTATTTCCAGACCCAGCAGCAGAAGCTCTGCGATCCACTAGCAATGTCTGCAGGGACACAAGAGGGGCAGGTAGCAGAGCATCCCAACCCATATGCCCCCAGCCCTCCAATGTCTTTCAAAACAACTCGGGTTTCAAAGTTGCAGAAATCCTCTTGCCTCCTGGGTGGTAGGACATAAACCCCTCCTCCCACCTCACCACCAACATCCCCCAGTTGCCTCCTAATCAGAAGGCATTCATATCCCCTTTGGGGGATACTGGATCCCAATTTCTGGAGGCAGATTCATGATTTTCATTTTATAGATGGGGGAAATGGGCTCCTGGTGGGCAGGTGACTCACCCTGGGTCACACACAGCTGATGAGGGACATCCCTGTGACACTCATTGTCCTCAAAGCTCCATATGTAACACTACAATCTGCCTGGAGAGCAGAGGGGAGCGTCACCAGGAACTCTGTGAGCCTGTCACAGTGTCTGGAACACATGGACGCTACTGAGTCAGGAGAGGAGATGCAGGGCTCTCAGTGCTCAGCCTACAGTGGCGTCACTGCTTCAGCCCAGGCAGGGCTGTCCCGTCTGAGTAGACACAACAAACTTTTAATAACTCTGCCCGGCTCAGATCCAGAAGTGTATTTTTATCCGGGTGAGTCAGTGACTTATTTGTCAATAGAGGCCAGTGAGGGAGAAGGCCCGGGGCTTTCTATAAACACATGGAGCCCCTGGAGAGGTGGGGGATGCGGGATTGTCTAGGAGAAATGCCCTTTTGCTGAAGGACAGACAAACTGCAGGGACGATTTGGGGAATGGTTAGGGATTGCCAAGGGCACAGTGGGGCACGTCAGGGGCTCAGGAGTAGATGGAACCAGAATGAAGAACCTGGACCCCAGGCAAACCCGTGTCCCATCTCCATCACCCACAAATGTATGGGCACAGGCCTTGACTCCCATCTGTGAACTGGGTATGCTGACATCCACCTTGTGGTTCTCTGACAAGAGTTTGAGGAAATACTGTCATCTATGAAGGTAAAACGTTCCTGGTGTCAGTCATGGTGACTGCGGGCTGGGAAGAGGGATTTGTGTCCCAGAACTCCAAAGGCAGGAGGAGGAGAGTTGCTGTCTGAGATAGCCTGGGCTTCAGAGTGAGTTACAGGCCAGCCTGGGCTTCAGAGTGAGGCTCTGCTTTAAACAAAGAAAAACAAAGGAGAAAAAGAAAGAAAGTTGGAGATGCTGGGTCCCATCCGTGATTCCAGAACTCTAGATGCTGAGGAAGGACGGTTGCCCGATTTTGAGGCCGATCTTAGCTACATATTGAGTTCCACAAGACCAGGTTTCAACTAAGTAAAAAGGAAAGGAAAAAAAGAAAAGTCATTTCTGCCCTGAGAAGGCATCTCTAGTCTTGCCGACAGCAAGAGCACAAACATCTATCAGTTGACTCTAGGCTAGGTGAGTAACTTGTGGTGTAACGTTGCAGAGCATTGGCTCAGCTCTGGAAAAGGACAGCATCCCTGGGCATCCATCTTCTAGAAACGGCGGACTGGGGATCAGGGTGCACGGTGCAGTACTTCCTGGTTTCGTGGAAAGCCTAGGTTAGTCCTTCGCCTCTCTTTGGACTTCAGTGTCACTGGAAATAGCACAGAAGCTCTGGCACCTGGACCAAACCACAGGCAGGCCCCATCATGATGGGCTGGCTGTACACGCATTTGCGCGCGTCACACACACACACACACACACACACACACACACACACACGGGGACGGGCACGAGAGCTCCTAGGGAGGGGATGGCCAGGCTTTGGAGGAGCTGCCATGCAACCCAGCAGCGGCTGAGAGAAGAATGCGGCAGCGCCACAGACACATCGGGTCTACTGCAGATGTCTGTCTCCAAGATGTCACTCACAGTCTAGTGTGTGCTCTGGAAAGTGACAATGACAGAAGCCCAGGTTGGCTCCAGAACCTGTCTGCTTTCTCAAGCAAACCTCAGGGGCACAGCTGGCCTCTGGGAGTCAGACGTGTACACGCCACCCCTGGATGCGCCCCTGGGCAGACTCCTGTACTTAGCTCACTCTTTTCTTTCCCCTCCCCCACCCTCAGTTTTTCCTTCCAAACAAAAACAAATATCACACATTGAGAGCCCATAGAGCAATCCACGGAGTCAGGACAGTGGCAAAAAGCTCTCGGCCTCTCCTCCCACCCCGAAGGCCACAGCCAGCCCAGAGAAAGAGGTATTGCCTCGAGACGCCATAGCAAAAGCCCTGAGCCAACTCTGACTGGCCCAATGAGAGTCACGTGTCTGAAGAGCGGCCAATCATGGCCAGAGGTAGAGGCTGACCAGTGCCTTCTAGAAAAGTCTGTTTACCTTCTAGGCTCTTCCCCAGGGCCCGCTCTTCATTCTGCTAGTCCCAGCACAATGCTGAGAAGGGCCTGGGTGTGGCCGGGGAGGGTGTTGTTAAAGAGACAGAGTGCAGACTGTATGGGGAGAGGGGAGAGGGAGAGGGAGAAGCAGAGGATGTGGAAGAGAGAAGAAGGAAGGAGGAAGGAGGAAGGAGGAGGGGGAGGAGGAGGAGGGGGAGGAGGAGGAGGGGGAGGAGGAGGAGGGGGAGGAGGAGGTGGCTGCAGCAGCCCGCAGCTAGCCTGTGCAGAGAAGCCCATTAGGGCCGCGCAGTAATTAAAGTTTACAAGGCACTTTCACGTTCATCATCGCGGCTCCCAACCGCAGCCCTGGGAGGCGGTGGGGCCCAGGCAGGGCGCTCAGCCCTCTCTACCGATGACACAGGAAGATATGCCAGAAGTGGGGTGGCTGCCGAAGGCCAGGCGCTTGTCAGATCCAGAGCCATGATGGCCCGCAGCCTCCTGGGCCTCCCAGCCCTACTCCTCAGACCTCAGGCCAGCAGGCAGACCACCGTGCAGCAGATGCTGCAGCAGGCTGCGGTCCTCTGCCTGGTAAACACTTCCCTCAGGTTGACTCGGTTTTCAGAGGAAAGCGCTGGGGGAGAGGCAGCAGCAGTCCGTTGGCATGATAAACGGCATGGCACTGAGCGGACGCGGGGAAAACAACCTGGCATGATTAATGTCTAGGTAGACATTGTTCCCCTCTGGGGTGCCTCGCCCGGGGCTTGAACTGTCTGTTAAGTGGTAAGATTGGCAGGTGTTGGGAGTAGTTAGCCGCGAAGCTGACTCTTCCTGATGTAATCGGGCAGCCTGGGAGTGGGTGAGAAAGGAGGCATTTCCCCACCCCAGCGTGAAGCGAAGGTATGTGACCCCGGCATCCAAGCACCGCCCAAAACTCAAATGCACAGAACATGCTTGAGTCAGTGATGTGTTCATTTTCCAGGTTCCAGGACTTTGGGTCACCCCCCCCCACACACACACATTAAGTACAGAAAGATTCTGGGGGCCAACAGGAGGGTTCATCGAGAGAGGTGTTTGCGGTCAAGTAGGACAAGCTGAGTTCAGTCCCCGGGACGCCTGGGATAGAGAGACCTGACCTCCACAAGTTATCCTGTGACCTTACACGTGCTTGTGAGGCATTCACACACTCACACGCACCCCTCAAAAATGAGCCAGTTTGGTGGTGGGTCGCGAGCTTAGCCTTGGTCACTGTGCTTAGCCTGGGTCACTGTGCTTAGCCTGGGTCACATGCTTAGCCTGGGTCACATGCTTAGCCTGGGTCACGTGCTTAGTCTGGGTCACGTGCTTAGTCTGGGTCACGTGCTTAGCCTGGGTCATGTGCTTAGCCTGGGACTCATGCTTAGCTGCACAGGACCCTGGGTTCCGTGGAGATGGTCTGGACAAACAAGAGAGAATTCCTTCAGAAATAAAATACTAGTCTTAGACAAAATATCCGATAAATGGTGCCCCCCGCCCCCGCTCACACACACACACACACACACACACACACACACACACACACACCTGAGCGAATACCGCCCTGGCCTGTGCGTGCAGGCCAGAGGTCAGCCTCGTTGTTGTCCTTAACTCCCCTTGTCTCTCACTGAACCTGGATCTCAACAAGTCAGTGGCCTCCGGTGGAGCCCGGGACAGCCTGGCTTCCCCTCCCCAGCTCCAGGACACCCAGCTGGGTCCTGCGGATCAGACTCAGCTCCCTGTTTTTGCAGGCAAATGTTTGCCTTGCTGCATTTTTTAAGCTGTTGTGGGGTAGGGGGCTGGGGATATCTTAGGGTTACTTTGTGCCATATAAAAATCGTGAATGTCTGTTTCATGGTGATAAAGCCTGGAGAATCGCTACCGCTTAGTGCATCGCAATGGTAGTACGCGGGGGTCTGTACGGGACAGACCGGCTCATAAATCGGAAAGCTGGCGCGGACAGAAGTGCCCCCGCTGTATCAGGCAAGAGCATCGGGCACGAAATGCCACCTTGAATATTCACGCAGAGATGAGGGAGGCTATCAAGCTTGGCTGCACAATGTAAGAATCCTATAGGGCTGGAAAGATGACTCAGCGGTTAAGAGCACTGACTGCTCTTCTGAAGGTCCTGAGTTCAAATCCCAGCAACCACATGGTGGCTCACAACCATCTGCAATAGGATCTGACTCCCTCTTCTGGTGTGTCTGAAGACAGTTACAGTGTACTCACATACCATAAACAAATAAATCTTTAAAAAAACATAATAAATAAATCTTTGAGCAGGGACTGAGTAAGGTTGACCGGAGCGAGCAGAGGTCCTAAATTCAATTCCCAGCAACCACATGAAGGCTCACAACCGTCTGTACAGTTATAGTGTGCCCATATACATAAAATAAAATAAATAAATCTTAAAAAAAAAAAAGGAATCCTATAAACATGTTGGAACACCAAGTTGGAATAATTCTCCCAGGAAGTAATGGAGGCTGGAGTGGGTGCCACCCGGCAGCAAGTGGGAGAGAAACTGAGAGGGGCCTTGAAGTCTAGATTAGAGCCTTGACTTTTTTCAGTTGTTAGTTGTTTTGTTTCGAGACAGGGTCTCTCTGCATAGCCCAGGCTATGCCAGAACTCACTATGTAGACTAGGCTGGCCCTCACACTCATGGAGATCTGCCTGCCTCTGCCTCCCAGGTGCTGGGAGGTCTAGATTGGTTTTTGTTGTGACAAATAGCAGACAGATCATTTAAAGGAGGGGAGGTGCTTGGTCCTGTGGAGGCTTGTTGCTCTAGAGAAGGGGGATGCTAAAGGGGTGAGGCAGGAGTGGGTGGGTAGGGAGCACCCTCTCAGAGGCAAAGGGGAGGGGAGGGGGTAAGTAGAGGGGAGACCGGGAAGGGGGGATAACATTTGAAATGTAAACAAATAAAATAATAACTAAGAATAAAGAAGTGAAGAAGCAGTTCTCAATGTCCCTAATGCTGTGACCCTTTAACACAGTTCCTCAGGATGTGGTGACCCCACCCCAACCATAACATTATTTGGTTGGCTACTTCACAACTGTAATTTTGCCCCTGTTATGAATTGTAATGTAGATATTTTTGGAGATAGAGGTTTGCCAAAGGGGTTTCGACCCACAGGATTGAAACCCGCTGATTTGAAGGAAGGCTGGTGTGGGCCCATGGTTTGAGGGGGATGAGTCTGTGAGTGCCTCCATCCTCTTGGGTCTGAGTGAGGTGAGCCTTGCAGCATCGGGAGTGTGGGTGAGGTGGATAAGCAGGGGTGCTCACCTTAGACAGACAGACAGATGGACGGACGGACAGGCTCGGGCTGTTGGGTTTCTGCTACTGCTTTGGGCCAGTGCCATCCACATTGAGGAGTGGGATTTCCCCATCGGCTGCTTTCCCACACACCAGCCATCTAGAGATGGCCTTCTGGGCATGCCCAGAAGTGGGTTTCCCTAGCCCAGGCTTCTCAGTCTAGCCAAAAAGACAACCAAGGTTCAGACCGTCTACAAAACACAGTCTGTTCCCAGACACGCTGGTCCGATTTTACTTCCCCTCATGTTTAACTTGTTGTTAATTTGCCTTTTCCCCCATCATAATATTGCCTTTAATTATTGGTAATTCAGTGCTGTGCGCCCCGATCACACTGCTCCCAGGCCCTCCCTCCCACCCTTGTGCCTCCTGAAACAAATAAACAAGCAAACAAAAACACCAAGTCTAGTATTTTTTGTGGTTGTTGTTTTTTAAGATTTATTTATTTGTTATATATGTAAGTACAGTGTAGCTGTCTTCAGACACACCAGAAGAGGGTGTCAGATCTCATTACGGATGGTTGTGAGCCACCATGTGGTTGCGGGGATTTGAACTCAGGACCTTTGGAAGAGCAGTCAGTGCCCTTAACTGCTGGGCCATCTCACCAGCCCCCATGTGGTCCACACACTCACTGGAGCATGGTCAGACTCCCAGCAGCCAGCCCCTCCCCTACCTCCACTGCCCCTCCCCCGCTCTCTCCCCACCCGTCCCTCACTCCATCCCCCTCCCCCACCCCTGCCGGCCGCCATCAGCTGTGAAGAGCTGCACATCAATATCTTTATCTCCGTTTGTCAGGACTCTCTTCAATAGCTTCCTGTCTGCATTGGGTTTCTTTTTGAGGGGGGAGAGGGGTGTCACAGAAGCCTTCAGTGCTTCTCATTCTCGGATCTCTATACCACTGCCAAGAAGCCGCCTGCCCAGAGCAGCGTGGATCCCGGATTTCAGCACGGTTTCTGGTGGCCGTGAGGATCATGGACCTCCACCTGGTCCCAGGAGGCAGCATGGACCACAGACAGCCTCTGACAGCATCACAGATCACAGATGTCAGCACGGCCTCCGGCAGCAGCACAGACCATGGACCAGGTGGTGGTGACACACACCTGTAGTCCCAGCACTCTGGAGTCGGAGGCCGGTGGATCTCTGTGAGTTTGAAGCCAGCCTGGTCTACAGAGAGAGTCTCAGGAGAGCCCAGGCTACAGAGGGACACCCTATTTTGAAAAGAAAAAAAAATCTTTTTATTTTTGTATCAGGAGAGATGGCTCGGGGTTTAGAAGGACCGATGCTATTGTAGCAAGTCAGAGTTCAGCTTGTAGGTCGCTCACACCCGGATCTTAGGCCCTTCCTGGTTTCCACAGGCACCTGTTCATGCATGCGCGGACACACAATTTAAAAAATAAAATAGATATTTTAAATCGACTTTTGTATGTCAGTGTAAATGTGATTTTAATTAAATTATTTTATGAAAATAAAAAAATAGTAAAATGTAAAGAGGAGGAGAAAGAGGAGAAAGAAAGACCGTGAATGAGAGATGGGAGAGGAGAGGGTCCTTTGAAACAACAAAAGTGGCACACAGCCATTTGTTTAGATTCCGAGTCAAAAAGCTGGTGTGTGTGGGGGTGGGGGGTGGGGGGGGGTGGTCTGTGTATGTGACTGTGTCTAAGTGGATGTGTGTCTCTGTATGTTTGTGTGTGTATATGAGTGCACATGTGTCTCTGTGTATGTTTGTGAGTGTGCGTGTGTGAGTGCCTATGTGTCTCTGTATGTTTGTGTGTGTGAGTGCATGTGTGTCTCTGTGTATGTTTATTGGTGAGTCTGTGTGAGTGTGTGTGTGTGTATGAGTGTATATATGAGTGTGTATGTGAGTGCATGTGTCTCTGTATGTTTGTTGGTAAGTGTGTATGAGTATGTATGTGTATGAGTGTATGTATGAGAGTGTGTGTGAGTGCATGTGTGTCTCTGTGTATGTTTGTTGGTGAGTGTGTATGAGTGTGTGTGTGAGTGTGTGTGTGAGTGCATGTGTGTCTCTGTGTATGTTTGTTGGTGAGTGTGTATGAGTGTGTGTGTGTGTGAGTGCATGTGTGTCTCTGTGTATGTTTGTTGGTGAGTGTGTATGTGTGTGTGTGTGTGTGTGTGTGTGTGTGTGCACCCTTCTTCCTCACCCTTTAAAAGTAGATACTGAAATATTTCATGGTGAAGAGATGGAACTGAAGCAGGCGACAGGGTGAAGGACATGAGTCCCAGGTGGACCCACCTGCCAGCTCCCATTCTGGACAAAGGGCAGGTGTGGGAGGCACCTGTGCCAGCCTCTGGCAAGTCCTCTCAGCTCTTTCATGTCCTTAAACTTTACGGGGGTTTGTTTGTCTTGTGTGTGTGTGTGTCCATGTATATGTAGCTGTAGCTGTGTATAGGAGATTACACATGCATGTGCCCTTGGAGTCCATAAATGGGCTTCCCATCCTCAGGAGCTGAGTTACAGGCACAGTTACAGTTACAGTTGCACCGCATCTCACTGAGTTCTCTGAAGAGTGGCACTCAAACCCTGAGCCGTTCCTCCAACCCCTACCTCATCTGTAATCATAAAAGTTTAACATAACTCAGATTCTACAAAAACATTAGAGGTCTCCCTACCATTAGTCCCCAAAAATGTAAGTCAAGTATTCCTCAAAATGTCCCACAGTGCTCCTCAAAATGTCCCACAGTGCTCCTCAAAATGCCCCACAGTGGACCTTCTCCAAGAAGAAGGGGTTTTGTTCTGTGTGCATGGGCCTCCTGTTTCCTGTCACCCCAACCCAATGGGAAGTCTCTTCTCTACAAGGTTAGGGGCCTGGTTCTAGATTTGGGGAAGGCTACTCTGACAGGTCTTCAAAGGACTCCAGGCCTTGCCGCCTGCTTGGCCCACTGAGAGTTCACAGTTCTCTCGTTGACTAATTATGAACCAAACATGAACTTTTACTTGTGTGGGGGTACATTTGCACTTGGCAAAATGCGACATCTCATTTCAAAGCCGGGGAAAGAAAGACTTTAAAAGATTTAAAACCCACCGGTCTGCAAAGGCTCCTCGGACGTCAAATAGCTTCTCGGAAACAAGGTTTTGATGAGTTGCGAGCAAATGAGCTGGACACATATGGAGCGAATTCTGCTTCAAATCCACAAGGATTTAAGACACGAAGGGGAAGGGGGCTGGCCAATAGCTTCTCAGGATTATCAAATCCCATGAATTTTTCAGTATGAGATGGTCAGAACATCCAAACTGCTGGGCTCAGGCGGGAGTGTCCCCAAGAGTGTGGGTGCACACCGCCCGTGGCTATTGGCTTCTCGGTCACCCCTGTCATTCTTCAAGGGTAGAAGGACAGGAAAGGAAGTTCAAGGACATGGTGACTGACAAAGATTGTGGGTGTTCTGTTTGCCACGCACAAGAAGACAAGTGCCAAAGTCCTCTCCTCAGCAAAAAAGTCAACAAAAAAACCAACATGGCTCCCAGCAGAGCATCACATACTCATGCTCCACTGAGCTGAGACAGGCCCCAACCCAGGCTCAGAACGAATGCAAGGTTCTGGGTGTCCGTTCACAACCACAATCAAGACAGCAGGAGACTCCTCGGGTCCAGACATTTGCAAAACCTTGAAACCCCCAACGCACTGGAGCAGACAATGGCCCGGTCTTCCACATGTGTCACCCATGGGGCAAGCAGCTATGGGGCTGCAGATAGAACCCGGGTTTCCCAGTCCCCGGGACATACTGTGGCTGTAGCCCAAGATCGCTGAGCACAGCCCAAGGCAACATTCTGGATGTCTAAGATCTAGAACATGACTGAAAATCTGTATAACTGTGTTACCCAGAACTGGGCACAAAAAGCTCACAGAAACTTCCAGAATACACACCACGGTCACTCCTGCCCTGTCTGTGCAGTGGAAACTTACCCTGCATTCTGTCTGTCTGTATACATCCAGAGCCCACGGGAGACACAGATGTGAACAGTGGGAGAAGACTAATTCTGGCACCCAAGTGCCTGCGTTGGCCTCCCAGCCACACCCTGGAGAGCTTTGTGACACGGGTGACACTCCAGTTCCCCTCACATCGAGCCTCCAGCTTCGGGGAAGTAGGAGGGGTGGGGGATGGGTTAGCAGCCTTGCATGAGTCCGCACTTGCTGAGGCTATAGTACTTAGGCAGTGCCCGCTGCTCTTGTTAGGATGTGCCAATCACCCCACAGAGATGACCTCATCCCATTTAACCCTTCCCACTGCCCTGGCGTTATTAGCCCCGTTTGTGGGATGAGACACCCAAGGCTCCTGGAGGCTGAGCGACTTCGCTAACCACTAGCAAAGCCAGATCCCCAGTCCGATAGGCCCGGCTCCAGAACCATCTTGAGCCTAGAAGGCGCCTCAGCGTGGAGCTGCAAGGCTGGCAGGCAGGAGCCACGCTGGCGATCCAATCCGCTGGGTTTCCCTGCAGGCGCGCTGGGCAATGAGCAAGCTTGATACCAGGATACCTTTTCTTTTTGTTTTGTTTTGAGACGGGGGTTTCTCTGTATAACAGCCCCGAAACTCGCTTTGTAAACCAGGCTGGCCTTGAACTCACAGAGATCCACCTGCCTCTGACTCTGGGATTAAAATCTCTTGCACCACCACCCCTGGCTGCTGGGGCATTTTCTGAATGCAGAACTTCCTGCCCCTGTAATCTGGGATGGGGTAGGTGTCTCTCTTATGAGCTCTGTTCTGGGAAAGCTCCAATCCCAGTGCTGCCAACCTCTTGGGTGGGCAACCTTGAACCTTCACCTCATCACGAGCCTAATGGCAGCCCTTGTACCACAGGACTGGGCAAACCGAGACACAGAAGACCCTCATGGCATTCCCAGAGAACCGACTTTCCACAGACCAGAACCTCCCTGCGCGGAGGCACAAAAACACCAGGGCAACCAGCCACCTCTGCCTCCCTGTGCGTCTTCTCAATTCATTTCACAGGCAGCCAGGTGTTGGGCACGGTAATAAGGTCCATAGATATCCATGTAGGTTAGCTGGTTCTGCTTGCTGGGAGACCTGGACATAAAAAGAAACACTGTAATTCTCAAAGCCACCAAATGTAGGGGCATGGCTGCTACCCAGTCTGATGGACACAGATAACTCCCACACTATCAGTTTTTCCATCTGTTAAATGGAACCATTTGCGTTTGTCACCACTGAGGTTATTGTAGCACCCTAGTGAGTGAAGGATAGAGAGGCTCTCATCATCAGCCCTTCTGATCACCAAGAGTCCAGAGAGCCAGGATGCTGCAGGTCTGAGCCACAAGCAGTGAGTACATATACACACTCACACATGTACACACACACTCACGCATACATATACATACACACCCTCACACATACACACACACTCACACACATATACTTACACACATATACACACTCTTACACACACATGCACACATATACATATACACACATATACACACTTTTACACACACATGCACACACATACACACTTTTACACACACATGCACACAATATACACTCACCCTCACACACATATACACACTTTTACACACACATGCACACACATACACACACTCACACACATATACATACACACATATACATACTCTTACACACACATGCACACATATACATATACACACATATACACACTTTTACACACACATGCACACACATACACACTTTTACACACACATGCACACAATATACACTCACCCTCACACACATATACACACTTTTACACACACATGCACACACATACACACACTCACACACATATACATACACACATATACATACTCTTACACACACATGCACACATATACATACACACATATACACACTCTTACACACACATATACACACACACTCACACACATACACACACTTTTACACACACATGCACACACATACACACACTCACACAACATATACATACACACATATACATACACACATATACATACACACATATACATGCTCATGCACACACATATACAGATACACACTCACACACATACACACACTCACACATATACACACTCACACATGCACATGCACACACATATACACACATACATACATACATACACACACTCACACACACAGGGCTTGAGATGAAAGAATCACTTCACCATATCAAAAAAATCACCGATCTATTACAGTTTTAAAGCCCAGCGAGGGGCCTGAGCCCCTTGAAGCCAAGATAAATACGAGTGTTTAACGGCTTATTTTAGCTATCCAATTGGGAACCAAGCTGTTTAAATGAACTTGAGTCGCTGGCCATCTCTATCCGGATGGAGTATTTGTCAGAAATCTGAGTTTTAGTGAACCACAGAGTCTTGTGGTGGTCTCCACTTTGTTTCTTAATGGGGTCGTTTTTGTGAGGTTTGTTTCTTTTCTTTTCTTTTTAGCTTCCCAGTAGAAGAGTAAAAGATTCCTTTTGAAGTTTTTTATTGATGAATGAGCCGCTATAAATAGCCCTCAGTGGCGCGAGCCCATCTCTGAGGTTGACTCCGCAGTTGAAGAAGCCCTGGGACTGAAGGGCGATTTATGGAGTCACGCCATGAAGGGGTTTAATGGGCTTCACACTGTTTGACTTAATCTTTACAGATGTCAAAATAGAAATGCAATTATTTTAACAACTATGATCACGTATTGCTTCACGAAGAAAAACAAAGGCTTGGGACAATGACAGAGCTCACCGGATAGTGGCAAACTGTGGAGACCATCCCCGAATATCAGAAGAAGAGTGGGGTGGAAATTAATCACGGCTCTGCCCCTGCCCCTGCCCAAGTTATTTGCCCTCCTTTTTTTTTTTTTTAATTTTTCAAGACAAGGTTTCTCTGTGTAGCCCTGGCTGTTCTGGAACTCACTCTGTAGACCAGGCTGGCCTCAAACTCAGAAATCCACCTGCCTCTGCCTCCCAAGTGCTGGGATTAAAGGCGTGCGCCACCACTGCCCAACTGCCCTCCACTTTCACCCACAATCTAAATCACCATTCCATGCTAGATCATCTGTGGTTCACTAAAACTCAGATCTGACAAATACTCCATCCAGGGAGAAATGGCCAGCAACTCGGGTCCATTTAAACAGCTCGTTTCCCAATTGGATAGCTACAATAATGCTAGATGCTGGACTAATTTCTAGGGGTTAGCATCAAACCAGACTCAGCAAGGTGACTTATGGGGCCCACGGGGAATTTCAGTTGGGGTGACCTGTCACTCCCATTGGAACGTGAAGGACTCACCTCATGTCTGAAGCTCCCAGCCGCCACCCACATGCCCCGTACCGCAACACCTCCCTCCACAGGAAGTACCTTCCTTCTAGGCAGAAGCAGGTAATGGAACCCACTAGAAAACCTGCAAACCCAGATGCAGAAGCCCCGGGTTCCATGTCCCTCCAGGAAGGAGTGTTGCTGTCTATGAGGTCTCTTCTTTGATTCTTCAGGGAGTGTCTCACCCCAGCCATACCCAGGGTAGATAAATACTGTCTTGGTTTTCACTGGAGTGACACTGTCCTGTCCACACACTTGAGCACAAACCCCTCCTCCATCCTTGGTACTGTGACTTCATGCTTAGGGGAAGAGCTCACATCCCCTCCTGGTTCTGTAATGAGGTCATCACCAGAGACCCGAGAAGACATCCAGGCACCCAACACTGACCAGAAAAGCAACTCCTCTGGAGGCTGCGGATTCTCCCAGGTGAGATACACACTCCACTTAGTCATTGGACTGGGCGGATGTGGGAAGAGATGATTTCTGAAATACTAATCCTTCAAGCACTGTCTATACGTGCTTCCCCTCGGGTAGGAGAGTCAAGTATCTAGTTTAATCCTGTGACAAATGCATCTGCCATCATCTAGGCAAACAAGGAAGCAGAGAGAATGATAGAACCTTTGTCCTAAGAGGCTATCCATAGAACAGCTGGGAAGAAAGGTATCCGTCTAAGACAGAGCCATTTCCTCTTCTCCTCCTCTCCCTCCTCCTCCTCTCTCTTCTCCTCCTCTCCCTCCTCCTCCTCTCCCCCTCCTCTCATCCTCTTTCCCCCTCTTCTCATTCCCCCTCTCACTCCTCCTCTCACTCCTCCTCTCATTCCTCCTCTTACTCTTCCTCTCCCCTCCTCTCATCCTTCTCCCCCCTCTTCTCATTCCCCCTCTCACTCCTCCTCTCACTCCTCCTCTCACTCCTCCCCTCCCCTCCTCTCATTCCTCCTTTCCCTCCTCCTCCTCTCCCTCCTCCTCTCCCTTCTCCTCTTCCTCCTCCTCCTTTTTCCTGAGGATATAATCTGGAGCCTCACACAGGCTAGGCAAGCATTACCACCAATTCCCCCTGAGCAATGTTTTAATTTGTTGATGGCAGCAGCAATGGTGATGATGGTGATGGTACCATGGTGATGATGGTGATGGTACCATGGTGATGATGGTGATGGTACCATGGTGATGATGGTGATGGTACCATGGTGATGATGGTGATGGTACCATGGTGATGATGGTGATGGTACCATGGTGATGATGGTGATGGTACCATGGTGATGATGGTGATGGTACCATGGTGATGATGGTGATGGTACCATGGTGATGATGGTGATGGTACCATGGTGATGATGGTGATGGTACCATGGTGATGATGGTGATGGTACCATGGTGATGATGGTGATGGTACCATGGTGATGATGGTGAGGGGATTGTTGATGATGGTGAGGGGATTGTTGATGATGGTGGTGGTAATGACAGTGATGCTAATGATGTTAATGATGATGGTGGTGATGGTGGTGGCGGTGGCGGTGGCGGTGGTGGTGACACTGTGTCCTAGCTACTTTCCATCACTGTGATAAACTATCACAACCGAGCAGTTAATAGACGAGAGATGGTATTTAGGCTTATGAATCCAGAGAAGGTGAGGACTGCATTATTTACCACAAGCTTGAAAAGAGACAGTAAACTGGAAGGGATGCAATGCTTCAAGCTCTCAAAGCCCTGCCCCAGCGATGTGCATCCTCCCTCCCACAGCAAGGCCACACCTCCCCATAAGGTGTTTAGGGAAGCAGTGCCACCAACTGGGGACCAAATTATGCAAATATCTGAGCCTGTGGGGGAATATTTCTCATCCAAACTACCACAATGGGCAATGACCACGAAGCCCTTCCGAATCTACAAATGCACCTGGATGGGCAGATAGGCCCAAGATGGATGAGGTGGTGCCATACACATTGGCAACCAGGAGGTGTAAGCTTCCAATGCCCCTGAGTGTGGAAAACATGGTTTGTCTAAACAAAGGGTTCCTGTGAACACTGAGCACACACAGGATTTCAAAGGCTAAACACACACACACACACACACAAAGCACACAAAGCACACACGATGTAAAATATCTCAGTAATTCTTCATAATGAATTACTCAATGAAATGATAATATTTTGATATATGAGGTCGGATATTTGAGGTTAAATCAAATACATTACTAAAATTAGTTTTGCCTGCTTATTTTTGCTTTTTAAATGTAGCCACCACCCATTGCTGAACTGCTCTTACTGGTCTAGAAGGAAAACAGATGCCAATTCTGAGGTGCCATTTACCCCTGAGTTTAAGAACTACAGTGAGAGGTGACAGTCCCTAGGTGAGACAGATGCCCCCAAGTCTAACCTTCCATCCCCTGTGCCCCAAAAATAAAAGAGAAAGAGAACTCCAGAGCTCTGTGAACCTGTCACAGGGAGACAAGATGACAAAAGACCAGTTTGTCCCATGGGTTTTGTTCCCACCAATGCGGAGAAGTCACAAAGGGTTCCATGTGGGGCAGGTCAACCCTCGGTACCACAGGGTACCGTTGTCCAAAAGAGCTCGGGACTGGAGGAGGGCGGTTCTTGTTTGAGGTTTTGTCAGGATCTTGAAATGTTTGCATGTGAGCCATTTTGGGTATGAACCCCAAGTGTGAACATTAAATCAATCCTAATTTAATCATATTTCATACATAATTTGCAATCAAAAGGTCATTTTATGGAAGATTGTGTGTGTGTATGCAGGCAGGTGTGTGTGCATGTATACATGCATATGTGCATGTATGTGTGAGAGAGAGGGGGGTAGGAAGAGAGATGGGGGAGAGATTCGGGCGCAGTCAGATGACACCTTTCAGGAGCTGATGCCTGCCTTCCCAGGACCTTGTTGCCCCAGGCTCTCTCTCTTTCCCTCACTCTCCTGTGCTATGTACCCCAGGCTAGCAGGCTCTCAAGCCTCTGGACAATTCTCCCTGTCTCTGCCTCCTATCTTGCCACAGGAGTGTTGGACTATAGATGTGTATCAACACATCTAGATTTTTACGTGGGTTCCAGGGATCTGAACTCTGATTTCCAGGCTTAAATGATGAACACTTTACCTACTGAGTCATCTCCCTGACCCTTTATGGGAGTTTTTTTTTTTAAGTGGCTTATGTATGCTGGACATGTCTCCTGATTTCCAGAGAGAAAGGGTGTGTATTTACAAAACTGCATGTAAGGATGGTTAAAAATTAAGGACAAGTGGATATGAGAGTTCTTGGACAAGGGCCAACAACGTGGCACCATGGGTTAAGATGCAAGTCTACCTATGTGAGTTCTATCCATGAAACCCATGACAAGGAAGGACAGGACCAACTCCACAGAAGCATCTGATCTCCATATGCACTGTGGCACACAAGCACACATACCACACATGCACAGTCACATGCACCCACATACACACACATATACATACACACATGTACACATACACGTGCATGCACACACAAGCACACATGTGCACACACATGCACATATGCACACACATGAGAGAGAGAACACTGACCATGTCTTATGATTTAATTTATAAAGGTTTTTTAAACCTGTATGTGTTTAAATGTTTGCTTACATGTTTATGTGCATCATGTAATTACTTAATGCCAGTGGAGGCCAGAAGAGCGCACAAGATCTTCTGGAACTGGAGCTGCAGGTCATTATGAACCACCCAACCTGCCAGGAACAGAACCCAGGTCCTCTGTGTGAGCAGCAATCCCTCTTGACTGCTGAACCACTCTACAGCCCTGTAATCTTAGTTTTTAAGGAGGATCTTCTTGAATAAAATAATTCTTATCTTCTTGTATATTTCCTCATACCTTCCTGCATCAAAAGAAAAATACTAAGTTAATGCATCTCTTTCTGTTCATGTCTTTCCACACACAGGATGCATGCAGGAAAGAGATATATTGTTACATACAGAGATCTCTGTGCTTCATGGAAATGGTAAGCACATTCTGCCTATAGCGACAATGAGGATGGTGCTAGTGATGGTGGTAGTGGTGGTGGTGGTGGTGGTGGTGGTGGTGGTGGTGGTGGTGGTGATGGTGGTGGTGGTGGTGGTGGTGGTGGTGGTGGTGGTGATAGTGGTGATAGTGGTGGTGGTGGTGATGGTGGTGGTGGTGGTGGTGGTGGTGATGGTGGTGATGGTGGTGGTGGTGATGGTGGTGATGGTGGTGGTGGTGGTGGTGGTGGTGATGGTGGTGGTGGTGGTGGTGGTGGTGGTGGTGGTGATGGTGGTGGTGGTGGTGGTGGTGGTGGTGGTGGTGGTGATGGTGGTGATGGTGGTGGTGGTGGTGGTGGTGGTGGTGGTGCTGAGATGACAATGATAATCTTCAGGATTATCTGATGATGGAGCAATAATGGCGGTGATGGTGTCCCATGATATCACCACAGACATTCTGTGGGTGTGGCTCCACGGTAGAACACTTGCCTACCATGTGCAAGTTCCAGAGTCCCACTTCTTGTCCCATAAAAAAAAAAGAGACACACACATAACTACATATGAAAAAAATAGCAAGGCACCCTGGAAACACTGAGCAGGCTCCTGCACCTTCTGGGTGCCCAGGAGAAGAGGGTTTCTCTCTTCAGGGCTCTGTGGAGCTCACCTACATCCCTGGAGACAGCAAAGACAAGAAGAGGACAGACAGCTCTGCTCACAGATCCTCAGAGCCTACCAGGGTCATATGCAAATGATATGCAAATGGTAGGTCAGAGGTAAGAGATAGGCATGGGATCACATCAGGAAACAGAGATCTTCGGTTGGCTTCTCTTTCTCTCCTTTTCCTTATATCCAGCCTTGACATCTGCTGGTCACGATCTGCAGGGTCACCCAAGGGAGCTTTTAAAAACTAACCTCCCAGGACTTAAGGCTCAGCATTAAAGAGCACTGGCTCTCCTTTCAGAGGGCCTGGATCCAGTTCCCAGCGCCCAGACAGTGGCTCATGCTCTTCTGCCAATGCCCTCTTTGGACCTCTGTGGGCAATGAAGATATGCATGCCGTTAAAACATGCATAGGCATAGCATAAAAATAAATCCTGAAAAAATATTTAAAAAAATAATTCAGCCATCTGGTCCTACCACCAGCTGACTCTGTCCTCTGGGGACAGGACACAGGCACCAGGAAGCCGTCACCGGTCAGAGCGGGCGGCCCACGGCCTCATGCCTGTGATCTCATCTCACTGAATGCCTCGGAGAAAACCAGCAGAGACAAGAAACAGAACCCCAGGATCAGGCTTGTGCCTTGCGTCTGACTTCCTTGTCTGACTTCCTTGTTGGCTAAGCGGCCCTGACAGAGACTCAGTACTGTCCCCCGCCCCCTGAGACAGTCTCATCCAACCTCTGTCTCACCTCCTGGATCCTTGCAAAGTGTCCGTGTCACCAGCGGGGGCGCTGGGCTGTGCCCACATGAGTTATCATCACCACTTCCATCCTGTGCTAAAGACACAGTGCCAACGCCAAGTCCAAAAATGTGGGAAAGTTTATTTCTCCCACCAAACATTCCTGATTCATAATGTGCTTTCTAAAAGCGTTCTCGCTGATCAAGCCCTTGCTATATTTAGCGGCAGCATTGAAAAAGCCACGCTCTTTATAAGGCGGGCCACGAGATGGAAGAGTTTAGCAAAAGCCTTCTGCAGGCCCCCTTCACCACAGGAGAGGGGTCTGGGATCTCCCTTACCCCATGGAAGGCCTCCATGCTGGGGTAGAACCAACAAGCTTTTGTAAATCTGTAAACTCACCAGGCTAGACTTCGGGTCCTGGGAAGTGTCCTCGAAGCCCTCTGGCTGCCTGGACACAGCAAAGATGTGTGCAGGGTTTCCATTCCACAGTCCCTGGGAATCTTTCCCTCTGTCCCTGTGATCTTCTGATGTCTGCTGCTGTCCTTTCCCGCTGAGCTCTTTTGCTTTGTACGTGTTCACATGCTCAGCCCATCCCAAGAGATAAACTAAATGCAGCAAAGAGATTCCACAGGGGCCAGCCCGGGCCTGCTTGGGTTGCGGGAGTGGATGGGCAGAGCTCCTCGGCAGAGGCTGCTCTTCCAGAAGCCATCCCGAGATGGAGATGAGAAGTCTCCAATCACACCACCCAACTTAACTCTAAGCTGAAGCTGCCAGCTCAGGGCAGGTTATGCACATCTGTTAGGTCACTGCGTGTGACAGCTCTGTGGGACAGAGACAGCACTGAATGTTCCCTCTGTAGGACGTGTTACAAAAGTCAAGACCTAGAGAGTTTGGTGACTTTGCCAAAGTTGGTAGCAAGTCCAGGTAGCTGGTGACTGACTTCACTAGACACCGTCGATGCCTCCCTCTCACCCAGCCTAAACACCGAGTCCACGTGGGTGACAGATTGCTGGGAAGCTAGTGGCGGGCAGGGGTGACCAGAGGTGGGAACACACCCAAAGAACAGGGCAGTAGATGGTAGCCAACCACACAGCAAAGGACAAGAGAGACGATGACTAGGGCGTCCCGAGGATTATAGCGTCTCTCACTGAACATCATGAGGTTGTGAGTCACCACTGAAAGTCAGCGCAGTCAATGTCCACCTGACCCATGAGCCATGGGTCCCCTGGGAGCCATGGCCAGCTCCAGACCTTGCCCATCTAAATGGCTCAGGATTAGTGTCTAGAGCTGCTCTGTCCTCTTGGAAGCTTGCCCAGGAGGGACAGGATCTCCAGGAAGTCAGGGCTCAGCCCAGCGTCATCCAAGGCATCCCAATCTCGCTTTTAATTGCCATCGAGGTGCCCAAGACAGCAGCCACGGACTGGCCCAAGAAGTGCCACCCAGCCTGTCATTTGTCTACCACACCCTGTCCTTGCTCAGACCCACTCTGACCCAAGTATGCAGCAAGTGCATAGCTCATCTTCTATAAGCCCTGTTACCCAGCCTTCCTTGCAGCTAGAATGATGGCAGATAACAGCCAATCAGAGCTATTGGTGGCATAAGGCAGGCAGGCCAATGGGGCTGGGGGGACGTATTGGAGCTGTTGGGGTGGAGGGGAGGGAAAGGTGGGGCATGTCCTCACCCTACCAATCCATCTGGTCTCCTCAATGACCCTCAGCCCCTACAATACAATCTTCATTGATCTGTTGAACCCCAATTTCCCTTCAATTTCCTGTGGGACCCTGATTCTCAGACCTGATAGGAAAAGGAGGCTCAAGGCTCCCATAATAGCCACCATCTGCGGCCCTGCCCTTCTTCCTCCACATCTGGTACCAGAAGAAACAAGGGGACCAAAAGTGACGTCCCTCAACTCCCATAGTACATGTGTCCAGCTCACTCCCCGATTGGGTCTACGAGCACCTATCCATCTTGCTCAGGGCCACCGGCACTGGGATGTCATTTGAAGGGACAGGAATCCCTGCCATCAGTTCTCAGCCCTCCCTGTGGCCCCTCCCAAGTCACTGCAAGCAGTCTGGCATCTGCCTAGGCCTGCAGAACCTGGCCCTGGGACCTTGAGGCCAGAGCAGCACCAAAGACCATGTGTCCCTGTGTGGTTTTAAACTACTCTGATGCATAGCAAATAAATTTGCCTTCCCCGAACCCCCCACACTTTCTGTTTACCCCCCACGCTTTCTGTTTAACAGCTGGTGATTCGGCCATTGAGCCTTTCTACTCTGTGAAGCAACTGTGTTTCCAGACACCATGAGGCACAGCCGCACCAACTGAGACTATCTATTTTGTCATGCAGTGGAAACCTTGGGCTGCTGACATGAGGGCAGATCAGCCCTGGCTCCCATAATAGCCACCATCTGCGGCCCTGTCTTGAGCAGTCACTGGCCACTCCTTGAAGTAGTGAGGAGGAGGACCCGTGGCTCTGGGGTCCTTCTGGGAATGGCTGGAGTTAGTGGCCACACCCCAAATGCCCCAGACAGGTCTTGTCTATGTCCTCAGAAATATGCGTCAGACCCCAGCATCCAAAACATCTGGTCTACAAACATCTGGTCTACAAAACTCTACTGATAAGAGTGACAAGGGCTCAGAGTCAGGTTGCAACACCATGCCTGGGTTAGTCTCAGCGCAGAAATGCGGAAACATGGATAACCTGTCCCTACTCGGAATGACATAGAAAATAAAACTGTAGAGAGCCATTTACAGGACCGGGGAGGTGACTCAGTGGGTAGATGCCTGCTGCGCAAACTTGAGGACCTGAGTTCAAATCTCAGAACCCATGGAAAGCCAGATGCCACAGAGCTAGCAACTGTGACCTCAGGACTTCTGCAGAGACGGGAGATGAGTAGAGGAGAGCCCAGAGCCTGGTGGCTCAGCTAGCCCAGTGTGTGAGCACAGAGAGGAACAGGAGACACCCTGCATCAAACAAGATGGAAGATGAAAACCGACTCAGAGCTTGTCCTCTGATCTCCACATACACACCATAGCACACACGTGACCACCCACAGTCGTGCACATGAACATGCACACATATGCATACAAACACAAGCATGCACGCATAAACACACACACACACACACAAACATACACACACAGTTTTACAAAAGAAGGTCAGCACTCAATCCAAGTCCCACCCTCATGCACAAGTCTCTGAGTGCCCATGTACAACTGCCCAGACATGTATAGATGCATGTACACTTACACATAGGCACATGTGTTCACATCCATGTACATGCTCATCAATAAGCTACCTGTTGTTACATGTCAGTGGGCTCATCTGCATGTGCGAAAGAGAGATAGGCAAGCAGGTAGAGACAGAGAGACAAAGAGTCAGACGCACACACGCACGTGCTCGCACGCGCACGCGCACACAAACACACACACACACAGGAGAGAGACAGAGAGAGACAAAAGACAGACACATGTACACAGAGAGAGACAGAGAGATAGAGAAACATAGTCAGACAGACATGAGAGAGAGAGCCCTCCCCACGCACAAGAGAGACAGAGAGAGTCTCTCTCACACACACACAGAGACAGAGAGACATAGTCAAACACACATGAGACAGAAACACACACACACACACACACACACACACGCATGCATGTGCACACACACATACACACGCACACAAACACACACACACACACAGGAGAGAGACAGAGAGAGACAAAAGACAGACACATGTACACAGAGAGAGACAGAGAGATAGAGAAACATAGTCAGACAGACATGAGAGAGAGAGCCCTCCCCACGCACAAGAGAGACAGAGAGAGTCTCTCTCACACACACACACAAAGACATAGACAGAGAGACAGAGTCAAACACACATGAGACAGAAACACACACACACACACACACACACACACACACACAGCGCTGTCAGAGGAGATCCAGTCCTTTGTTCTGTGTAGAGATGACCTTCTGATTGCGTGAGAATAGAATCGTCTCCCTTCTGCTTCCTGTTAAACACAACTGGAGTGTTGTCTTAATTACTAGCAGACCTCTCTCTCTCTCTCTCTCTAGGATCTAGGATCTCTCACTGTGTAACCCTAGGTACCCTGGAACTCCTATGTAGACCAGCAGATCAGGGTGCCCTTGAACTCAGAGATCAACCTGCCTGCCTCCTGATTACTGGCATGCTCCACCATGTCTAGCCTGAAACCATTTCTTGGTCTAGCTAATCAATAATGATAGCAATCATCATCATCATCTATACTACTTGATTAATAATAATAATAATACTCTATACTGCTAAGCCAGCTAAATGCACAGGCCACTAGAGCAGCTGCTTGGCTGTCAAGGACACAGCCGCCGCCCCTTTTCCTCGTAGGAATGGAACACACAGACAGACACACACTGAATAGAAACCATCTTCACAGTCCCAATTCTCCAGCGACTCTGTGCCTGATGCAAGCTGAAACAGGGTAGACTCTTCTTCTGTAAACACACAAAGCTGACGCATGCTCATGCATCTGTCTGCCCCTTAAAAACGCTGGTCCTACAAACACTTCACGGGTGATAACCCTAAAATACCCCCTTCTGAGAACAGCGGCGTTAAACCGGCTGCTTCTTCAAAAGTCGGTTGTCAGGAATCAACAAACACGCACAAGACAGCAATGTCAAACACAAGAATGGAAAGAAAAACTAAAAGCACCCAGTACCGCAGAACTGCTCACCCTGTCCTCCAGGGCGCGGGGGCTTCTGGTCCCTCCTCCTCCGCGGCTTGTCTTCATCTTCGGGAGCCAAGGCCACCAAAGATGCTGACCGGGTTCCCGGATGTAACCTCAAGCTCTCTCTCTTCTGCTATACTGTTTGTTTATGTCCTCATAATCCACTGAACCAGTCAGTGAGAGGTTAATGAAAAAAAAAACCTTTATTCAGAGGCTGAACACATGGGAAACATCCAATGGTTGCCTGCCGCGGCTGATCAACCACAGCCACCTGGATCCACCCTGGAGTCTGAGCCATTGCCTTCAGATAAAGCCTCTGTCCAGTCCCATCCTCCCCACAGACCTGGTGGGACCTGGGCTGGGCTGTGAGACCGGGATAGTATCACAACCTCCCAAAATGCTTTCCCAGCGCTGACCAGCAGGGGACTTCAGAGTTCTTAAGCATGTTCTGCACAAGTCCTGGGAAGGTGGTCGTTTGTTTGGATTTTTTTTTTCCTTGGTTTGAGACAGGTCTAACTCTGTGCCACAAGCTAGTCTTAAACTCACAGCAATCCTCCTGCCTCAGTCATGCTAGTACCGAGATTACAGGTGTGATATACGGCACATCTTAGTTGTTTTGAGACTTCACTGTGGCCTATGCTCTACAAGTCTTCATTTTGGGTCCTTTCTTGCTTTGAGGACCAGCACTTTCCTTCCTCAGGACGTGGAGTTGCAGAGCAGACCTGCAAGCTTAAACACGGGCACCATAAAGGCAAACCCGAGAGCTTTCCCCAAAGTCGGAAGCTGGACTGCGCTGGCACCAACTCAGCTGCCTTAGTCAGCTCTTTGTGGATGTCCCCACCCCCACCCCCGACCCGTGCTCTCTGGTCACCTCTTATGTGTTTATGTAATGTCAGGGTCCAGATCCCCCTGGAGGGCTGGGCGTGGACAGAACACAGGCTTGGATTTCCACAGGCTAGGAAGAGAGTCCCTGCTGAGGCTATGTCCCACACTCAGGAGTGGCCTTGCTCCCTGAGCCTCTCTGATTCCATGGAGTCCTTCACTGTGTGTTTCTGGAAAGTGTGTGATGGAGTGGGGAGGGGAGAGGGTGTGGGGGAGGGCAGTGGGAGGAGAGAAACTTAGATCTTAAAAAGCTACAGAAATAAAAATCCTGTCCTTGAGTCCCTCAGAGCATACACCCTCCTGTGTCCCCTGAAGTCTTTTGATGCCTTAAAAAGAAGAGACCAGAGGACTATGGTGTGGAATACGTTGGTATGCCATCATACCAGCCCGGGTACATATCACACACGGGGTGCCTTAAAAGAAGCTACTAGCTATAGCAAGGGGAGCCTAGTTTATAAGCCAAGGATAAATGAGCCTTTCGCGGTCTGCAAGAAGGTTTATCTATTTCATATTAAGCATTTCCGCTCAGCCTGCTTTTGTTCAACCTTAGCTGTAAACGTTAACCAGGCCTACATCTCTCCCAGACCCTGCGGACCACAGATCATCCCCCCCACCCCCACCCCCGCACCCTGGCTGCAAGCTCTCCCCACCCCCCCAATCCAAAAAGGTCAAAGCCAAGGCCTGTGCCACACGGAGCCCTCTGAGCCTTCCATGGTCCAGATGAACCTCCAGTCCTGCCCTCGGGGTCAGCTGGAGACTCGGGTCCGAGTGGAGACTTGCTGTGGGTCACTGTACAACGCCACCGAGGCCGACGAGAGGCTTCTGCCGGAGATGAATTGTGAGCGCTGTGTGACAACCACGTCCTCTACTGGACCGGTCTTTTAAATTTGCAAAACTTCCGGTGGCTGGTTAGGTCATCTTTGGAGAAAGCCGATGGACGTGGCTCCCTCAGTGCACCGAATTTGGCCCGCATCGGTACTCTGCCAGGGCAGAGACCGGGCGCCTCCTTCGCCCACAGGCATTGGCTCTCAGGAGGTGGGGGATTTCGGGGTAGGGAAGTAGCCGCTAATCCGCCTTAGTGGAAGCGAAGCACCGCGGCCTCGGGAACCTGCAGAGGAAAATAAGAAAGGAAGGGAATCCCCAGCTGGGAAAAGCCTCCCTGGACGTGCGCGTCGAACACCAGCGAAGCGTTGAAGGGAGGCGGTAGGCCGGAGGAGGCGGCCAGCAGAGAGGGGCCCAGCGCGCCAGGCACGGGCTTAGAGATCCCCGGTGCTTCGGCCCCTGAGGTTGGCTTTGGTCTCACGGCCAAGATGCTGTCGATGCTGAAACTCTTTGACTTGGAACCTTTGGGGGAGTCGCTGGGGGCGGGGCGCAGAGGGGACCCCAGGTGATGTACCGGACGCTCGAGCTGGCCGCTCGCCACTGCTCCTGCGCCCTGGACTGTGCGGTCCGCGTCGGGGTCCCGGGGCTCAGGGCCCGGCCAGGGAAGGAGCGCCGGCCGCGCGGTGCCTACCGCCGGAGATTGGGAGCGATTCGGTGCGTGTGTCGGGCGTGCAGTGGCACGATCCGGGGATCCTACATCGCAGCCCACCTCGGACTCCAGCGGCTCGACCCGGGTGCGTTTGGCCTCTGGGGAACCCGCGGCGGGCTTGGGCTTCCTCTTCCTGCGCCGGTAATTACCGTTCTCGAACATGTCCAAGCAGCGGGGGTCCAGGGTCCAATAGCTGCCCTTGCCCGGCCGCCCCTTCTCACGTGGCACCTTCACGAAGCACTCGTTGAGCGACAGGTTGTGGCGGATGCTGTTCTGCCAGCCTTGGCGGTTGTCGTGGTAGAACGGGAAGCGGTCCATGATGAACTGATAGATGCCGTTCAGTGTGACCCTCTGCTCAGGAGCGTCCTGGATCGCCATGGCTATTAGCGCGATGTAGCTGTACGGCGGCTTCTGCGGGGGCTCGACGCGGCCCGGGCCGGCCAATGCAGCCGCAGGGGCGAAGGCCAGGGGCAGCCCGGGCCTCTCGGGGCTGTACACGTACAGCAGCGGCGAGGCTGCCAGAGCGGCCAGCGGGGGACTGAAGAGGTGGCTCATGGCGACGGCAGCCTCTCTACTCCACCGGGGAGTCCTAGGGGCTTTGCCCTGAGCCAGGGCCCTCCTGGGGAGCCCTCCGTGCGTCTGCCCTGCGATCTGCCGCTCTCCCCAGCCGCTGCGCGCTCTGTCCCTTCTTCATGGCTTTAAAAATGTTAAATAATTGTTGTAAGTTTGCTATTATGTGTTGACTTAGCGCTGGAAAATAAATTGTCTATGATAAACAGTCCTTGTGTTCTCAGCCCACCCACATTAATTAAAATTTCATTGCTGAAAATCTCCCAGCTCTCCCCTCCACGTGTCTTTTTGATACCAGCCAATCGGTTTCGGGGCTAGTCTTCATTTGTTTATAGAATTAGTCTGTTGATAAGTCCGCCCACCCAAGTTGAATCAAGCTGTGTTTATTTGGAAAAATTTCCGGGCACCCAATATATAAACGCACTGATCTGATGTTTGAAATACCACGTCCACCCCTTGACGCTATAAGCACACAGTCAGCGAGGCAGGATGTGGAGGGATGTGGTGGCTCTCCCCAAGCTGGGTCTGCTAGGCCAGAAAGGAAGGATGGAGATTGGGGGGGGGGGGGGAGCGACGGGGTATACTGTAATCCAGTCTTGGGGATCCTCCCACAAAAGATCTTTTATTAGCCCAAGCTTAATTGGCAGTGGAGAGACAGCACCCTTCTCTGCATTTTGGGGGAGCTAGGAAGAGTCTAGACACACCCCCTCCACAGAGATGAGCACTCTCTTGGGGGACTACCGTCCCCGAGGCCCCACCTAACAGGGCTCCTGGAGACTCAAAGGAGTGGTTCTCAGGAGCCTGCCTTTTTGGAAGTGGGAAGCAGAAAGCAGAGACAGCTTTGGAAAGCCTCCGATGGGCAGAGTACCTGGTTCCTACCTCAGATGAAGAATACAAAATAACATCCCTTGGAAAGTGGGGAGAGGGGAGGAGCCGAGGGCCTTCCGTCTGGTTAAGGTTGCTAGCAAGGCACGCCATAAAGAGGGGGAGGGTGGCAGCTGGCGGGGAGCTGGTGTTCGTGAATGTGGGTCTTTAGCTCCGTTCTCTGTACTTTCCTGTTTATAACAAGGAGGGGGGTTACAACGGCTTTACAAGTGTGCACAGCTGCCGGGTGATTACATTAAGCATTTGTAAAGCCTGCATGTTGGTCCCCCACCCACCCACCCACCCAGGGGTGTAAGCATCCCCCACCGGACTCGTTTTACATTTAGCCACGTCAGGCTTTGAATCCAAACTCCTGAGTGATGCTCATTCCAAAAGGGGCATCTCTCCAAGTGGCTCCCCTCCAGCGGGGTAGGGATGCAGGTTAACCTTGCGCAACCAGTCTCTATTCATGATGTCTGCACGCGAGTATTCTTTGAAAGAAAGTGGAAACTGTGTCAAGATCTGAGTTAGTAGCTATCTTCCCCCGCCTTCTTTACCAAAGAAGAGGGGACTGTTTGGTGGTATAGTGGGTAAAGAAATAGTCTCTGCCACCCACCGGAAGGGGAAGGCGCACTGAGGCTTGGAGCAGTGGCTGGCACTCATATGGCCTCTGAATGTGGAGAAGTGGAGAACCGATCTTCCCACTCCAAAGGGAGGGATCCAGAATATAGCCTTTGCGTTTACAATGTCCTAGCATCCTCTCCCCCCTCCCCCCCACCGCAAAGAGGCCAGCAAGGAACCAGGAAAAAATGTCACTCCTGCTTGGAAAAACCAAACCAACCAAACAAAAAACCACACCGATTTTGGTGAAAGGCGTGCCCGTAGGAGTGTCCAGCGAGACCTTCCCGATTCCATTTCTCTCTATGACTTCAACACTCTAATTTGAGTCCAGCAGGCAGATCGGGCTACTGGCCTAGGTCCTGGAGGCGTCGGGGGCGGCGGGGAGATTGGTGCCCAAAGGGTCGGAGTGTGTTTCTCTCGGAACCCGGGCCTTTCCCCCAGAATATCCTTTTAATTCTGGGCTTTTCAGCAACCTCTGTCTAAGCAACCTCACCTTTGCAACTGGTTCCCTTGCTTCTGCACTCCCTTTCACAGACCCAGACCAAGAAACAAGCTGCTGTCACTGTAAAACTCCCTCCCTCACCTCCGCAGTCCCCGCCAATCCCAGAGCTCTCCAAGACCCCAAGTCTAGCCGGCACCCTCGACTCGTCCGAAAGGCGCGCCCTGCTGCGTTGTCGGGGCGCCTCTTCCAAACCCTAAGGCAAATCTGAGCTGGATTCTCAATAATAAACACCGCCCACTTTAGGCGTGGGCTGGTTGCCGACGGGGACACGCCCGGCAGGTGGGCGGGGCACAGACCGTGAAGGGGGAAAAGTTTAGAAACCTCCCGCCGGACTTGCACCAGCAGTTTGGAGGCGCACGGCTTGCAGCTAGCAGCCTTTGCAGGAGGCTGGAGCCGGTGCACCCGGTCCGGCTCCAGGCGCAGTCTGAAGCTTGGGCTCTCAGGTGACACTGAGCCTTACTTAGCCCTAGAAGGGCCTGGTCTGGGGCGACCCTCGCGCAGAGGACGGTCCAGCCTTTCCGGGGACTGCGACGCAGAAGACGGGAGTCCCTGCGTCTAGGAGCGGATGCGCCCTCGTGCGGAAGCTTAGTCTTCTGACCGCCGACCTGGTTGGGTGGGGGAGCCTGGGAGGAGTAGGTGTCCGGTGTCCCAGAGAAGAAAAGGGTTCCAAGCAGGTTCCTTAAGCTTCCAGACCTCCACCCCACCCCACCCCACCCCACCCCCACACAGCCCTCTCTGTGCTGAGCAGTCAGTTGGAGACAGCCACCTCCCTCCCAGGAGAAGAACCCCATGCTTCTCCAGACCAGACGCCAGAGAGCAGAAATGGGCAGTGATTTCTGCGTGGGATGAGGGCAGCTACAGTCCCACTGCCGGAACAAAGCGGATGTGCTCTCCTCCCAGAGATTATGGGGAGGAGACGGGCCCCTCAAAACCCAGCATGGGAGCCAGGATCGTCTCCCACTGCCCCCAGGCATATCCAGAACGAAGCAGGCGTCCAAATGAAGGGCCGGCTGTACTTTTCCCAGCGACCCCAAATCTTTTTCTATTCAGGAGCACTGGGCCTCTGATCTCACCTACTGGACTATGGTTGGGGAGGGGACTCAAGTAGTCACCTTTCCGACAACTTAAAACCCATTAGAGGACGCAGGGTGGCGGTGGTGGCAGCAGCAGCTGTAGAATCTGATTTCGGAGCCGAATGTGGGGGCGGGGCCGGCCAGCCTCTCCCGCCTTTAGGGAGTTCACAGGCTCACTGGGCCCTGGGTATTTGTTAGCACCTGCTAAGTGAAGCCACCTCCTTTTTCCCGTGGGTGTACTTGGGGACATTAATAATAAATGACACACATGGCGTTCTTTATGCCCTCCTGGCACTCTTCAAGGGAGCACAGACAAACGCAGGCAGTCCGTAGCCTACCTATGGCGTTAATAACTTTTTCAGACTTATTTTACAGCCGGGTGATGCACATCCAATCCAAGCACGGGGCAGGCAGAGGCAGGCTGATCTCAGTCAGTGTGAGGCTAGCCAGGTCTACACAGAGAAACCCTGTATGGGGGTGGGGGCGGGCACTGTGGACTGCGCACCATGACTTAAGCATACTGAGCACCACTGAGTGCTGTGTGAGTGTGTGAGGCGTTTCTATTAAGTCATTTCACCACCACAACAAGATGAGAAGAAACTGTGAGCATCTTGCCACGGCCTCTGAGGAAGCTGAGGTAGAATGATGCCAAGGTCAAGGTCTGTCTGGGCTGCACAGCGAGTTCATAGCAAGTGGCCCAACTCAGTGAGACCCTGTTTCAAAATTTAAAAAGAAAACAAAATTAGGGATGTGTGTGTGGGGGGGGGTGGGTATCACTCGGTTGCTAGGATGCTTACTTAGCATTCAGGAAGTCCACATCAATCAGACATAGTGAGCCTACCACAGCAGTCCCAGAGATCCTAGCATCTAAGGTAGAAGCAGGAGGCTCAGAAGTTCAAAGCCCATCCTCCGCTATGCTACATGGTGAGTTTGGGGTCAACCTAGGGTACATGAAGGAAGGGTCTCAAAAAGGAGGGGGCTGGGGCTGGAGAGATGACTCGGTGGCTAAGAAGGAGTCTGGCTCTCAGCATGCATGTGGGGGGAGGGGGGCTCACAGCACTGTAACTCCAGCTCCAAGGACAGAATTGAAAAATGATAATAATAAGTTTTCAAATAAAGGGGTTATAGGGAGATCAATGTGACACGTATCCAGCACAGGAGAAATTCTGGATTCAATTCCCAGTAATACACACGCACATGCACACTCACACACACACAAAAATTAAAGGAAAAACATTCGCTATTCCCATTTTTCAGGCCAAAAAACTGAGGCTCGGTGTGCTAACTTCTCTCAGTTCTCCCACAGAGACCTGTCCCCAAAACAGGGTCAGAATCATATCACAGCAGCCACACTGTATGAGGCACTCGGGAGTCCTGTGGGAAGATCCCTCCCTAGCCCTCCCAGCCTAAAGAATCCACCCATTCCACAGAGCATGAAACTGAGGCTAAGCCACAGAGAACTCCCCAGCTGTGGAAACTGTGAACCTTCGGGAGGGTGCGGAAGAGCAGAAAGGGAAGGAATGGGAGAAGTTCTCAGCCAACTCTGGTGCTGGGAGCCTCAGCGCACCCTTAAATCCTTGCTTACAAACCTGGAAGGCTTTCTGCTTTTCTCCCTCCCCCTTTGGAGAGAAAGGGGATCTGCCCGCTCCCCACGGTGTGTATTCGGGAGTGGAGCCTTTAGAAGAGAGGCTGGGTCTGGTCAGTAGATGGTACCTGGGGCCCAGAGAGCAGAGCAGGGTTTTCCAAATGTGTATTTATTTATAGAGTACCTTGTTCCCAGTAAGGACGGGAAGGTTCCCAAAGAGGCCCCGGGCACGCCCACTACCCCACCCAAAGCCATCCAGATCGATAGATGACATCCCTTCCGAGACAAAAGTTAGAGTTGGAACCGCCCCCACCCCCACCCCAATTACAACACTAATTCACAGTCCTAAGAAATACCACCTAAGAAAATGGCCCCAAACTGTAAGGGGATGGGATGAAGTTAGGCAGGCGGTGTATTGGGCCTGGAATGTTGCTGCAGACGGACTCCGAGTGCCTGGGGAATAGCCAGGCACTCTGGGCTGGAAGGCCGAGGCTGTCAGAGGGCCATCCAGCCTCCTCAGCAGCAGTGGCCAGAGGCTGAGGTGTCTGTGTGTGTGTGTGGGGGGGGGGGCGGAACACGCAAGGCCATACTTCTGTGACAGAACAGGGCAGGTCAAAACGTCCCGCTACAGGGCTCTACCTCTTTGCACCTCCATGTCTGCACCTCTGTTACTGCCCCTCCCGGCTCTGTACATGAATTTGAACACATAGAAAGACAAACAGCCCCGCCCCCCCCCCACACACACAAGGCTCTGCAGTAGAACAAATACCCACAGCGTCTTTGCACAGGGGTGTTGAAAGGAAGGCTGACGTAAGTCAAAGGTGTACTGCGTCTTCCCAGACACTGTCCCCTGTGAAGGCCGCCCGTCCCCTAATACTCTGGAAGCGCGCTGCCCGCTGCTTTGCGTGCCTGTCTCAAAAAAGCAAACATTTCAAAGGCCTTGGCAGTGGAGGGCAGGAGAGGAAGGCGGGCGGGCAGGGAATGCTTCTCAAAGTTTGGGAAAGCATTCCAAATATTCAGGGCTGGTTGCCTGGGGGTCGGGGGGGGGGGGGGGGCACTCTGTGGTTCTGACCCAGTCCGCCACCCCACCTGAATTGGAAATCAAACTCTAGATGTCTCCCTTTCAAATTGAGCCACCCACTGACCGCTGACCCATCTTCAGGCGACAGAAGTCGGTGGGAGTGTTCGGTGGCAGGTGGCACAGCAGTATGGGGCAGTTTTGGGGAGCCCTGCAGGCTGGGAGATCCAGGTGCCTTCTTAAGACCCTGGAACTTGTACGGGTTGTGAGGCATTTTCTAAGTATTTTTATTCATACTTGTCTGTTTTGGTTTGCAACAACGTTGGAGATTCCCACCCCCGCCCCAACCCCACTCCACCTTTGGATTTGGGAGCCAGAAAAAGGCTGAAGGAGGAGACAGCAGCCGACAGACCTCTTTTGGCGGGCTCAGTGTTGACCAGTCTTTCCCAGATCCAGGCAGGAGGGCCACAGGAGAGAGGACCCTGAAGGGTTGGGAGGCAAGCACTGGTATCTCCCAGAGAGACCCTTCTTTTTCAACTCCTTCTAAACTTTGACCTTCATTTACCTCAGTAAGGGAGAGGGAAGAATAATGAACGGGTGAATCTTAGGGTCGATGGTGACGCCCAGGTGACAGGGGTTCGTGCTTTAAGGTGTAGGAGTTGAATTCCCAATTAGATGAATCCTGGAACAAAGTCATCCTTAATTTCTTCATTTGCCACCTGAGCCAGTGGGTGAGGGCTGTGGCTGCTGACCCAAGCTGGTTTGGGGAGGGGTCCAGGCAGGGCTGGCAGGTACTTCCTGAAAACTTCAGCCTAAGAAGACAACGATGGAACAACACTCCTTCCAGCCTGAGTCGGGAGCGTTAGGTGCTCTCCAAAGACCTGGATCTGTCGTCGAGAAACTGGTTGGTATTCGTTCTGTGCACCTGGTTAAAGCCAGCCGCCGGTACTTGGGATAGACCCACAGGAAGGTTTCCGCCAGTGTCTCTGGATTTGCTTTCGTTTTTATCTTTGCCCAGCCGCACCGCACGGCTTCTTGAGGTCCTGATTATCAGACAAGGCTGTGTTTGTGTGAAGAGCATAATCACTCTGGCAGAGAGTTGGATCGGCCTGGGGTAGACACTTCAGGACTTCCATCTCGGGAACTCCTTATCCCTTTCCTAGAATGCCCTGGACTGGACTTACCAGTGACAGAGCAACCTAAGATAGACCCGCGTAGGAGCCAAGAACAACCTGTGTCCCCATAGAAGATAGTCCAAAAACTATCCAGCATTTAATAGCAGCTGTTACGTACGACACCGATATTGTGGCCCCACCATGCCTCCTTGCTGCTGGAAATATTGCCAGGGGCAGGGGTGGTGGATTCTGGGTTTATCTAGAATGGAGATGAAGCCCCCAGTCCTAAGGCTGGGCCAAGCAGCTGCTAGCTTGTGAGCTCAGCACAAACCTTAGGAATCTGACCTTGCTGGGAGCTATTCTTCCCCTCCTCGACTGCCCCCTGAGGAAGCAACACCCTAGACCAGCTCTTCCCGGGGCGGATTGTTCAAGAAGCTTCTCTGCTCCGGGAGGCCTTGGAAACGCCTACACCAGCAACCTGAGTTCCAAGGCGAGGCAAGATCATGGGTATGGTCTGCTCCAGGGGCTTCCCTCTGGCTACCTACTCCAGAATGGTCCTCTTTAAAAAGCTCCCACCCACACACAACCTCCTTTCCCTGGGTCACTCCCAAGAGCACCCGGAGTTCTGAACCTTAAGTTGAGGGCAAGCTTTCAGGGAGGCCCCTAAAACATCTGGAAAGGAGAGAGCCAGCTGGCTTGGATGCAACTCACTTCTCCTGGGGCAAGAGGCTTGAAGAGAGCCGTGCAAAATGAAACCAGGGTTGAGAGGGACCAGAGGTCTCCAGACCCCTTCCTAAGCGATCTGCTCTGCTCAGGAATCAAGGCATATCTGGCCTGCCCCCCTCCACGGCACCCCAGTCCAGTTCTCAGTCTCCCTACTTTATGGAAGATAATGAAGCGTGGGCCATGTTCTGGCATTTGTAGGTTGAAAGATTGCCTTACATACACAGGGAGCATTATCGGGATTTAAACCTCCCCTAATTCTGTTTCAAAACAGCACAGATAGAAAACTTGCAGTTTTAACAGTGACACGATATACGTGTTACAGTGGCCACCACTGAGCTAAGCAGATGACCCCTACCCCACAGTCCCCCTACCCCACCCCGCCTACTCCTGGTCTACATGTTCTGTTCAGAAAGAACTTCCATGAGCACAGTACAGGTTACCAACTGGTGTGGGAATCGGTGATATGCCCGAAGCCCAACATACAAGCCTGCCATGAAGTTGTGCCTTTCAGGCAGCAGATAGGTAAGAAACACATCCCCACCGCCCCCCATACAAGGTTTGTCCCAGATCTATTTTCCTTCCTTTTTTCCTTCCTTTTTTCTTTTCTTTTCTTCTTTTCGAAAGGAGATATCAGAATCAAAAAAGAAAAATAATCTCCGTTATTTAACATGCTGAAAACCAAAGCCATTTCAGCCCTAAAATACCATGCTTTTGAGGGGCACAAGGGCTTCTTTTTCCGCCACACTGGGGTAAATATTTAAAGCCCAAATTGAGAAATAAATCAGACTGAAATTCACTTCTAATCGGATCCCAACGCCAGTGGTTAAGTACCAGAGAACAACCCTCTTTGCTTGCTCGTCAGCCTAAAACCCCAACAGGGGCAAGAAGTCCGCGTCTAAGGAAATAGAGGGAACCTAGGACTCGCCCAGGCTCCCGCTACCAGTTAGCAAGCTGGCGAGCTGCAGACCCTTTGTCTTTTCTCTGTTTCTCCCCTACACAGAGGACAGCTGGACACTGAGAAAGAGTGACAACATTTTGTTTTGACAATTGGCACGTTTTCTGTGCCCCGCAAAGCATTTCCTTAACAGGCCTGCTCGTTGCCGAGGGCAACCCTGTCCATGTGTGGAGAGAGAACAGTTTCTCAGATTGCCTTGAGAGCAGAAAACAAATCTCAGGATGGGATATTTCAACAAATCAAGAGTCCTTTTTACTACTAACCATGAACTCCGTCGTCCTGTGACCTGTATATGCATCCAGGCCTGTATAAGTAAGTACCAGGCCACCTGCACCATAAAAATAATCACAACTGTGTTTACTACAGCTTCCCTTCTAAAATTCAAGAACACAAAGACACTGTCCGACCTTTGGGCAGAAAAACAACATGGGTTTATTTTAAGGTAAATACAACGCTGAGATCACATAAGACAAACACAGATGAAGGTTGAAATTTTAAAGTCTTTTTGTGTGTTTTAGGAATACTCCAGATGGCGTCTACTGTACAAAGCCATGCACTTCCTAAATTAAAAGTATCCGATACTTAATTTCGTTATCCAACAACAACAAAAAAAAAATAAATTATTTTCTTGTTTTGTAAAAGACCTACAGCTGGGAACAAAAACTACTATATCATGGTAATGTGGGGAGAAAAGACCCACACAGGTTTCTTGAATTCAATTTGGCTGTAACGGTTGGGCAAGATGAAACCTTATCCAGTGGACACAACTTTAAATATTATATTAAAGGCTCTGGGCAACAACAAAATAACCTGGTTACAAATCCGCACTTTACAGAAGGCACCTTATCCGGAGAGACCTCTTGCGCCCGTGGAGAGTCTCCACAGAAGTCATTAGCGGTCCCTGGAGGGTTTGGTCCATAAGCTAACCTGTAAAGCCCCAGGGGAGCAGGCGCAGCATCCGGGAAGGGTAAGGGGATTAAAAAATAAAAATCGGTATTTCGTTTTGCTGGGCTGCATCCCCCTTAGAGGGACTCGCTGGGATCTCAAACTGAGCTGCGGTTCAATTACCTGCGAGTTGCACGGAGCTCTCGGCTCCCGGGTCTGAGAGGGGCGAGTTCCGTCGCTTTCTGCGGCTCCGTCGAAGAAGGTCCCATGGGGGAGGCGAAGCCGGTGCGGGCCTGGGGCTGGAGCGGACTGGACGCCTCAATATTTGGTGCAGTCGTAGGAGTATGGGGCTGCATGGCGGTAGAGGGACGGCGTAGCTCTGTAGGGCAGCTGACAGCTCGCATTGCTCACCTGGGACTCTCCGAGGGTCGAGTTGTCCAGTCCTAGCCGGTGCGAGTTGAACATCTCCCGGACATTGGGGAAAGTTTGCTGTTGGGTCGCGAACGTGTGGCCGGGGAGGTGGCTCAGGTCCCCGCCGTGGTTCAGATACCAGGAGGTGGCCTGGGTGGCAGGCTGCGGCGCGGGAGGGGGCTGCGGGGCGGGCGGTGGCGCCTGCGGATGGAGGTGGCCGTGGTGCTGGTGGTGGTGACCGGAGGCCCCCAGTGCGCCCTCCTGACCCGCTGCGAGGTTGAGGGCGCCGAGCGGGGAGCCGGGGCCGCTCGGGTGGTCCGACAGAGCCTCGTCCAGCGCGGGTGGAACGCACACGTGCGCGGGCCGCTCGGCCCCGGTGTACAGGCTCATAGCCCGCATGCTGCACTGGTAGCCCGCGGAGCCCGCAGCCTCCAGGCCCTGCGCGCACGGCTGCGCGTAAGCGGCGGGTGGCGCTGCGGCGTATGGCAGCGCCAGCGGCGGCACCACCAGGCCGGCGCGCGCGGCCGCTGGGCTCAGATCGCCGCCCGGAGGCGACGTGCGCAGCGTCATGATGGTCTCCACGCTGAAGCCGGGCAGCCCGTTGGGTGCCGCGGCGTGGTGCTCCGGCAGCGAGCCGTCTGGGGAGCCTGCGGGCGTGGAGGCTGCGCTGCGGGGACTGGCCTGCAGCGCGCCCTCCGGGCTCAGCGTCTCCACCTTGGTGATGACGGGCAGCGCGGGTGACGCCGCCTCGCTCTTGACCACCACTTTCTTCTCGGTCTCCTTGGGCCCGTCAGCTACCGGGGTCCCTGTCGGGGCGCCCTTGGCAGCGGCCGGGGGCGGCTCCTTGAGGTGGGCCCGCTCCTCCTTGTCTTTGGGCACGTCCTTCTTCTTGAAGCGCCGCCGACGCCGCAAGAAGCTGCCGTTCTCGAACATGTTGTAAGAGTCTGGGTCGAGCGTCCAGTAGCTGCCCTTGCCCGGCTTCTTGTCGTCGCGCGGCACCTTCACGAAGCACTCGTTGAGCGACAGGTTGTGGCGGATGCTGTTCTGCCAGCCCTGCTTGTTCTCGCGGTAGAAGGGGAAACGGTCCATGATGAACTGGTAGATGCCATTCAGGGTGATCTTCTTCTCGGGCGCGTTCTGGATCGCCATGGTGATGAGCGCGATGTAGCTGTAGGGCGGCTTCACCAGGTCCTTGGGCGCCGCGGGCTGGTGGTGGTAGGGCGCGTAGGAGCGGCCCATGCCGGCGCCGTACTGCTCCGGGTGGCCGGAGTAGACGCCCATGGGGCTGGCCATGCCTCCGTAGCTGCCCGCCGCCCGGTAGTAGTTTTGCTCGCTCAAGTAGGGTACCACTCCCAGGGCGTTGGGGTCGGACACCGAGTAACGCGCCTGCATGCTGCGTCCCAGCCGCCCAGCCGCCGCCGCCTGCGCGCACCGACTGCGGCCCGCGGCGAGCGAGGCCCGGAGCAGGAGAGCAGGAAGGGACGGAGCGATGCGGACAGCCCGGTTCGGGGCAGCCTCGCGGGCCACGCGCGGAAGACGCCGGCGCTCGGGTTCAGCCGACCGGGCGGATCAGCATCCTGGAGGGTGCACCCCGGGCGGCCCCGCTGGCCGCACACTCTCGGCTCGGCGGGTGGCAGCCCTGAGCTGGAGGCACAGACGCCACGCGCAACCGCGGAGCGAGACCAGCCCTTCAGAGAGGTAGAAAGGGAGACAGCGGCTCTCGGGGGCCCCGCCAGGAGAACGGCAGCCCGCAGCGTCAGCGAGCCGAGGTCCGGAGAGGCTGCGCGGCCGAGCCCGGAAAAAGAAGCAAAGTCCCTTTTAGGGATTGGGAAAAGTTTCAAAAGTCTTCTGGCTCAAAGCGAGTTTTTACTTTCTTCAGGCCGCGCCCCCTCCAGGAAGTTTTCACCAATCAGCTGGCAACTGCGAGAAGGATGGCACCAATCAGAACGAGGAGCGCCTGAATCCTTCGGCTTTAAGACCCAGCTGCTCCTAGCCAGATTGCTCCCCCCCAACCCTGCTCAAGTTAACTTGAAGACTTTTAAAAATGAGTTACATCTTATTAAATTTTATTTTATTATCACATTTTGTTTAACGAGACCACGTGTCCAGAGCAAAACATTAAAAACCCGTTCCTTTGCAAAATAAAAAAGAGGTTTAGTTTGAAATATAAAATCGAATTGATGAAGTTGGACAGAGATCTGCCCCCACGACCTTGTAAGTAGGAAAGAGCCTGGAGATTTTTTTCTTATTAATGGGTGAAGAGGCGAATAATTAGATTTCTTAATTATTGGGGCCTAGCTGTAATGGGTTCAGAGCGAACGGACTGAGAGTGTAGGGCCTGTCGGACGCAGTGGTGAATAACCCACAGGACGCTTCCAGGTCGGAGTGTTGAGGAAGAGCCCACAAAGAAGGCCGGGTTGTAGAATTCGGTTCCTCTCGCCTTCACGATGGGGTCGGGCTGGGAAGGAAGGATTGATGGGAAAGCCATGCCGGGAAGGTAACAGCTAAGGAACAATTGATCCACTGTCTTCGCTGCGGCTTAGGTGATCGATCTGCCTCCTCCAGCCCATTTCGTGGGGTTCGGGGAAGCGCGTGAACCCAGAGGCTGCTTTCCAGGTCTCCTCTCCCGCATAGACAGGACTAGCCTCCCGTGCCACCCATCCTGGCCTCTCTCCCTTCTCCCCAACTATGAAAACGCTGCCTGAAGGTTAAGACAAGGCAGCCACCACCCCACCCCCGGGAGCTGGTGTCCCCGTTCGGCGTGGGGAGCCCCAGGCCTGCTCTCCCTCCCCGGCTTCGCCACTGGAGACGCAAAGGAGCGCGGCACTGTGTAGCCTCAGACCCGCTTCCCTAGCCCGCGCTGGGCCCAGCGCAGATCCCGCTGCGCGGCCAGCGTCTTTGGGATCCTGTAAATTGACTGTATTTCTGGTTGTTTGTTTTACTGAGTGTTGATAAGGTGAACTGAGAACCAAGTGCTCCTTAGAGGGCCTGGTAACTGAAGGATTTTTTTTTTTTCAGTTGCCAGCCTTGAGGCACAGCGACTCCGAGTTTCCCCGACCTTCAAGCATGCTCCTTCCCTCTAGGAATCCCGGGAACAGTTTGTTTATTTGTGAATCGGTTATTTATTCCTTCAACACCTCTAGTCGTCATCGGATCCCTGTTCGTCCGCTTCCTCGGAAGCGCTGGGACATGCGGAATGGCTCCATGCCTCGCAGAACCTTCTGGAAGTTGTTGGTCCAGTTGGGTAGGGAAGAAGGCGACAGATAGAACATTTGTTTCAGTCTTTCTTCTTCTCCAACTCCCCTCTACCGTTCCCCCCGCCCCCCCCCCCCCGTTAGATTTTCTTCGGCAAGGGCAGTGAGAGATTAGAACTCACTTTTTCTGCTCTGATGAGACGTTAGTGAGGAGACTTTAGTGGCATTGCTTGGCTTATCGAAACAGCAAAATAAGTCTGTGTGTTACCTTTGACTTGATAACCAGAATTTACAGGAGAGAGCCGCATGGGCCCCTGACCTGGATGGAGGATCTCGGGGAACACATTTTTGTGGCTGTTCTGGATTCTCTTTTGACTAACTCCTTCCCGGCTTTAAGCAGCAAAATAAGGCTTCCCGGGTGCAGGTCTGGTGCAGATCTGGGCGGGGGGGGGGGTGAAGCCTTCTCTACTCCCTGGGCCCCACTAAGAGTTATTGTTCCAATGCCCCTAGTGCATTTGAGTTCACCTTTTTTTTTAATGACTGTGACAGAAAACGTCCTGCCCCTTATGAAAGTAGTGTTGAATTTTTCTCACGATGTTGCTGAAAATTTCACTCACAGATCAAGAAACACCCCCCCCCCCATCCATGGGCTTCCTGCAGGGGCACAATTTATTCTGCTTTTATGAGGGGTGTGTGTGTGTCTGTGTCTGTGTCTGTGTCTGTGTCTGTGTCCCAGTGTTAAACAGCTTTATCAAAGCACGGGACAGAAACCGAACGCCTCAGACTATGAAATCCAAATTGCCAAAGGCCGCTTTTTGCCTGCGTATGATTTAAACCAGTGTCTTCTTAAAAGAACTTTGGTTTCATTCTGAGATAAATCGACTCACGCCCCCTCTCCAAAAGAAAGGGTGGGGTCTCCCGGGGAGGCTCGGTTGTGGGGATGTTCCTTCGCTCTGGACCTGGGCTTCTCGCTTCTGTGAAGCGCTGAGAGAGATGTTTGTTCCGGTTTCTAAAACAACACTTTGCACACACACCTGGACTTGACAGGAACCAGGAAGCAGGTCCCAGGTCCGGCTCCTGCAGCCTGCAGAAGCTTCGGCTCTCTAAGACTTGCTACATTCTTGCTTATTGCCTGTTCCTTCTCTTCCTTGTCTTGTTGTCAACGAGTCGAAGGCAAATCAGACCCCAGAGAGCCCTGTGTGTTTGTCAAATAATAAGCGATGAAAAGGGCAGGGAGGTGCCTCCCCCGCTTCCCGTGGCCCTTCTTCCTCGGCAGGCGCCGCGGCTTCATCACCTGGAGGCGCCTGGCGAATACTCCGCGGGTGATGGTGCCATCTTGGGGCCAGTTGTGGAACTACAACGGAAAAGGCTGCAGGGAGAAGCGAGGAAAAGCCAGACAGGTTTGGTTCTAATGAAGGTGCTGACACCTGGTGGACGCCACGACGCTTTGCACTACAAGAGAAACCCAGAAAGAAGGTAAGCCAACTAACTGTGCCTGGTGCTTGGTTTACAAAAAGCCATTTTCCGAATGAAGGGACTCTGAGCTCGAGCGTGGCAAACATGGCTCTGGAAAGCCTTACCTATCTCTATCATCCCTCCCCCCCCCCCCCCCCCCCCCGCTAAAAATCGTTAGATTACATTCCTAAAGCTAGCTCTTTTTTGGCCACTTCCTCCTCCTGAGGCTAACTACCAAGGTCCAAGTATTGAAGGCCTGCAATCAGAAGTCCAGGTTACTTCACCTAATTAACATGCCCAGTCAAAACATACCCCACCATCCTAGCCCGTTCTAACACAGACCTCTCCTTTATTTTTTTTTTTTTTATCTTTTTTAAAAATTACACCTGCAAGGCCATTGACTGTTGTTTCTCCCCCTGAGTCAGAAAGCGGCTCACGTTAACCTTTCCTCTCCGCCCATTAAAGGATTATTTTGTGAAAACAGGTGTATGGGTGTGGTTTGTACCTAATCTGGGGTCCAGGACGGCGACCCCACTGGCAGGGGTCTCCTTCACTGAAGCTTTGCCATATGTTGAGACTGAGAGACAGAAACATCTTTGAGACTTGTGGAAGTTTCCAGAGAAGCAAGGAGGCTCTTCCTGTGGCTGGCTAGAAGGCTGGGTTGTTGAACAAATTGGCCTCTGCTTGCAGGAGGTGTGTTGTGGGGGAAGCCGGGAAGTGGAGCAGAGAGTGTGATGAAAGACCAGGTCTGGAGACTTCTGCCTCCCAGGCTCAGCCTGGACCAACCAAGCCAGACAACCTAGAAGCAGATTTTGTTCTCAGTTCTCTTTTCAGTATCCTTTGGACTCAGGAGATGCCTGCAGTTTTAGTAAACAGATAGCAGAAGAGTCCCCGGTTCCCAAAGACTTCTTGGAAACTGACCCATGGGTTAGACATGGGCAGAGAAACCTCCTTCCTTTGGAGACAAGGTCTCACTCTATAGACCAGGCTGATCTCGAACTCATGGAGATACATCTGGTTTTGTTTGCTGAGTGCTGGGTATAAATGAGTACCCCACCCCGACCCCAGCATCAGAGCTGCTATTGGTTGATTGGTTGAGACGACTTTTTTCTCTGTCTGTGTGATCCTGGCTGTCCCAGAACTCTCTGTAGACCAGGCTGGTCTCAAACTTAGAGATCTGCCTGCCTCTGCCTCCTTAGTGCTGGGACTAAAGGCGTTGCAACACCACGGCCTCACCTCAGAGCTACATTTTTAAATTTTTTTATTTTATACCATTTATCTATCTATCCATCCATCCATCTATATATTTATTTATTTGATGTATATTCTGAGGGGACCGGAATCCTGAGTGTGCTCTGGACAGCCGACTTCCCCAGGTTATAAGATTCCTGAGTGAGACAGCACATGTCAAAATATTTAGGGCAGATGTCAAGGTCTCCACAACCTTTAAAATATTTGAAAGGGGTTGTTCCATGGAGTAGAGCAATTGCCAGGCACGTGGGCCCTGATTTCTATCCCAGCACTGAGGAAGAATCCGGGGATAGAGGAAGGGAGGGAGGGAGGAGAGAAGGAACTGGGGAGGAAAGGGAGGAAGCTGCAGAGAGGAGGGAGAGGAGGGAGGGGAGGGAGGGGAGGAGGGAGGGGAGGAGGGAGGAGAGCGGGAGGGGAGGAAGGGGGAGGGGAAAGCAAGTACTTGACTAATGATGGGTGGGATTATAGCCTGCTTTCCAGCCTGTGATAAATAATCTGACAAAGGAAATTTCAGCTCAGATTTTCTGAATTTTCAGCCACGGTGGCAGTGGCAGTGTGGAAGGAGGGGTACAGAGACAGGACAGGAGCTGCACACTGTAGCCACAGTGAAGGGAACCAGGGCTACAGATTGGGTGCTGGTGTTCAGCTCTGCTCTGTTTCACACAGTCCAGGACCCCAGTCAGGGAATGTGATGCCCCCAGTGTTGGATTCCCACCCCCACCCCCAGTTAATGCCTCCAGGATAATCCACACACAGAAGCTCACAGTCCCCTCTCCCAAGTGAGCCTAGAGTCTGACAGTCGACACTAAGTATCACAGCCGACAGGAGTAGGAAGGGGAGCCTCATAAATGTAACAAAATGTAACAAAATGGGGGCTTTCGAACTTAGGGCCTCTGTTGTAGCAGCCCTATGATTTTTCTGTAAGTTAGGAAAATTTCAAAATAAAAATATCATTATGACTCTAAAAATAGAACAGAAATAAGACAGAGAGTAAAGGTCTTTCCACCTCAGTCAATGAGTGAGAATGTTAAGAACCTCCTAGTGTCCCCTCTCCCACTGTTCTGGGATTTTTCTTAAGAGTTGGGCCATGCATACCTGTGATGTTGGGAACCCCTGCGACTCACCCTCAGGGTTAATGGGCTTCTGTGGAAGCCTGCATACCCTGACTGTAAAGTCAGAAAAGAGAAAAGGTGCCCAGGTAGACACTGGATCTGGGATTCAAAGCTCCCAGAAGCCGCTAGATTGAGGATTCCCCGCTCTGAGGATGTCATATTCAAACTCCCCAATTGGGACTGGTGACTCAAAGCGGCCACAAGATGGATCCTGGGGCAATCAGATACTCAGGGACTGGGTAGAGCAGGGGCAGAGCGGACCCTTAGGGACCAAGCCACCGCCTGGGTGGTGACTTCTGCTTTACCGTTAGGCGTGACAAAGCCAGGGTCACCCTCACCTTGCTTCAGTCAGGACTCCAGCCTGTCATGGCCCCTGCTGAATCTGCTGTCCAGCACACGCCAGTCCTGGCTCTCTAGCCAGCTTCTCTGAATCCTCCACTGAGGACCACCTGCCTCCCTCCCCCTCCGCACATACACACCCCTTACCCTGTTCCTTTTTATTTTATTTTTTTCAGCTACTCCAGTCAGTGTGGTGGGATCTGCTTGGATTTGCGGCCAGGCCACACACAGCAGAAGGAGAGGACATCAGGGCAGGCTAGACTCCATGCTGTTAGGATTACTTCGTTTTTTAATTAAAAAATGTTTTGCATTTATATGTCTGGAGGAGGGGGCATGTACCAGGTTGACTGTGCTGAGGTCATAGGACAGCTTCCAGGAGTCAGAAGTCAGCTCTGTCCTTCCAACATGGGCTATGAGGTCTGGCCTTATAATCCAAAATAAATAAATAGATGATTGTTAAAACTTGCTGGAGAGCTGTTCTCTTTGATTCCAGGGAAACATGTTTAATCTAAGTGAGGGCTTCGGGAGACTGGGGCAGAAGCCCGGTGTTCATGCAGAAAGGTGCTGGTCAGAAGCCCGGGTCTTAGTCCTTTCTCTGAGGACAGTCTGACAGTAACAACAATTCTAGAAACCAGAGGACATCAGACAGGACACTGCTGTTCCTTCCACTCCACGCACTCCAGTCAGAGGCATTTGGATTTAGAAAGGGCTTAGTTGATAAAATCCTTGCCTTGCAAGCAGTGCCCATGCTAAAGAATAAAAATAAGAATCTGGGTGTGTTAGTGTGCATCTGGAAATCCAGCGGAGACAGGAAGATTCCTGGGTGGGTCAGAAAATAATCTGGGTGGCTCTTGAGGGTGTCACCAGCTTCCTCACACCTTCTGCGTAGAAAGCACGACTCACACCCAAGAAAAAGGGAAGAACATGCAAGCCAAGGTGTGGTGACGACAGGCTGGAATCGTAGCACCTGAGAACCTGGGAGGCTGAGCCAGGACGTAAACAGTGAGTTTATGGTCAGGACGGTGCACAACCCTGTCTCAAAACACCTAAAGGAACACTAAAGGAACAGGAAGAGGCAGAAGAAAAGGGGAAACTAGGGAGGAAGAGAGAGATGGGGATGGGGTGGGGCAGAAAAGCAGACATTAGCCAGGCGTGGTGGTTGACAGCTTTACTCCCAGCCCTTGGGAGAAAGAGACAAGTGGGTCTGTGATTTCAAGACCAGCCTGGTCTACATGATGAGTTGTAGGCCAGCCAGTGCTGCATAGCCAGACCCTGTCTCCAAAAAAAAAAAAAAAAAAAAAAAAAAAAAAAAAAAAAAAGTGCACCAATCATTTTGATGATTAGAGGGCAGGAAGGACAGAGTGCTAAAAGACTCTGACCAATGGGAGAAGTCATGAAGGGAGCAGTTCAGGAAAGCCTTGTCTTTTCAAGGTGCAAAGAAAGGCAAGCTGCAAAATTGACAGTAGCTTCCTGCCTCCAATCAGAGGCCGGGGAGCGTGGGGCTGGGTGGCTTCCTCAGACTTATCCATCCTTAGCCCAGTCAGAGGCTCCAAATGCATGGTGTGTTGACTACAAGCAAACAGGGAGCAGCTTTAGTCTCCTCTAAGGCACCTCCACTTCTTGCACTGGGAACGCACGCACGCACGCAAGCACGCACGCACGCAAGCACCTTCTAAGACTGGAACCAGGTGCCAAAACCGGCAAGACCAACAAAGCCTGAGATGAGCAAGGCACTTCTGCGTTTCTGCTGTCCCGGGCTTACAACCCTCTTTATTTCAGGAGTGCCTTTCCTTTATAAACAGTCTTTATTTTTACGTCTAACCCTGTGTTCCTAGTGCAGTTCTTGGTACAGGGAGTTGGAAATCCTAGATCCACTCCTATATACGGGTTTCCTTGTTAACCTTGAATTCCCAGGGATGTTTTTTATAGGTACTATACATACTTGCATATATATACATACATATGTATATATACATATCTATACACACAACTTGTGAAGGTCAAAAGACAACTTTAGGGAGGCATTTTTCTTCTTCCACCGTGTGTTGATCTTGAGGATCGAATTCAAGTTGTCAGGCTTGGCAACAAGCGCCTTCACTCGCTGAGCCATCTCGTCGGCCCTACATTTTTATATGTTCCATACAGTATAAATACATGCATGTTTTGTGCATGTGTGTCCCAGGAAGTCCCGGGCATCCGCGTTCTAAGGCGGTTCCAGCGGTGGCCTTGGGTTCTCTAAGGCTTCAGTGTCACTGCAGGGAAACCCAAAACCAGAATGAGAGCCCCGCCCACTGCATCACGCACGCATGCGCGTGCCTGGCGGGCGCCTAGCTTCAGTGCGCAGGCGCAGCACGAAGCGCAGGCCTCTGAAATCACTAGAGCGCCGGGATATGCTCCGGGTCGTTACTTGGTGACGTATTAGCCATGGAGACTCAGGAGGGTGAGGAGAACAGAGGGCAGTGGGGAAACCGAGGCTGGGACGCTCGATTGTCCCCGTGGTCCGCATGCGTGGGGAGGACGCGGCTCGGCCTGTTAGGGCTGGGACGCCGAGGCTAACAGCGGGGAAGGAGGGTCAGGCCCGCCCTGCCGCCCTGCCGGGCTAGACTGCCAGACTAGGGATTTCGCGCGCAGCGTTGAGCACTCGCCAGGCAGGTTCCCTGCCCGCACTGCAAAGCGTTTCCAACAAGTAGGAAGCGAATGCACCAGCCGCGAAAAGTATGGAAAGAATTCATCGCTGGTCAGTGGGGTCTGCCGGTGTAAACGCTGCGACAGCACAAAAGTTGGGCTGGAGAGAGAGAGAGGGAGAGAGAAAGAGAGGATGGGGGAAAAGAGAGAGAAAGAGAGGAGGGAGGAAGGGGAGGAGAGGTGAAAGAGAGAAACAGGGAGAGAGAAGAGGGAGATGTTAAGAGCGTTTGTTGCCCAGCAAGCCTACGTGGTGGCTCCCAAGCCCAGTTCCACGGGAACGGACCCAGTGCCCCTCACCCCCACCCCGAGCACCTGCATGCACCACTCCGCAGGTTGCTGGTGCACATACACATCTTTGGTTTTGTGTTCTTCGGGGTTCCTCAAAATTAGAGATTCGAATGCCTCTACCTCCTAAGTACTGGGATTAAAGGCTTGTACCACCAAGGCACCAGCCATAAATAACAAGAAAGACAAGTGTACTTTCTATACACCAGCCTTGTGAGGTTTGTAAGGTGACTTTTAAAGCTTAACAGTTTAAAAGGCCAGGCTGGGGGTGTGGCTCAGGGATAGTGCTCTTGCTTAGCACACTGAAAACCTTAAGTTTGACCCACTTGATTACTAAATAATTCAGAAGACTATCTTCTAGACCGACCTGGTAGCACACAGGTAACCCTTGCTATTTGGGGACAGAAGGAAGGGCACTTCAGGTTTAGGGGTTTTTGTTTGTTTGTTTGTTTCGTCCCCCTCCCACCCCCAGACAGGGTTTCTCTGTGTAGCCCTGGCTGTCCTGGAACTCAGTAGACCAGGCTGGCCTCGAACTCAGAAATCTGCCTGCCTCCGCCTCCCAAGTGCTGGGATTAAAGGCGTGTGCCACCACTGCCCGGCACACTTCAGGTTTAAGTCCCATCCTGAACAGAGAGACACCCTGCCTCCAGTAGGTGTATAGCTCACTAGTAGAGAGATCACCTAGTATGCAGGAGCCCCTAGTACTGCAGAGAAAAGAATACAAATTAATTTACAGCTAAGTTTTGCAGTGTGCTGCAGCTTCCTGGCAGAAATGAAGGTGCTTCTCTCAACTGGTGAGGGGACTTGAGGGAAAACTAATATTTTTGGTTATCTTAAGCTGGTCTGATGTGATCACAAATCCCTGTGCAAAAGGTGTCACACTGGCAGGTATACATGTGCCCACATGCATTGTGGAATTGCTTTTTATCAGTACGTCACAGTCCTTCATTGTTGTAGGTGTCTCCAAACAAAGCATCCGTGAACGGATTTGGGACTACATGGAGTCCCATGATATAGCTGACTTCCCCCGACCTGTTCACCACAGGATCCCCAACTTCAAGGTACAGAAGTGTTCCTGGGGTTGGTAGAAGGGGATCAAGCTATTTGTGTCCATGACACAGCTCCACTGCTTTCTGGTGGGACAGATTTGGGGACAGCATGTGGAGGCAGAGTCCAGAGGGCCTGGAGGGCACATGATGTTCAGATGAGTCCTACTCTGTCACCCCTTGGGCCACAGTCTCCGCTGTGGCGGCTCCCAGTGTTTCTCACAGAGCTGGCCTCTCTCAGCCACTGAGGGAGGGGCTTGTGAAGCCCACAGAGGGAAGTCTAGTCTTTAGTACCAACCCTGGGCCTCAGTGTCCTAACTGTTCAAAATATAAGTCAGCCCAAGATGAATATTGCTGATAGTTTGCATAGAAAATAGTTTGCCTTAAAGAGGCAGTGTAAGGCAGGTACTGGTTTAGGAGTTTAAAGTCATCCACAGCTACATGTGAATTGAAGGCCTGACTGGGCTTCAGAAGACCCTGCCTGGGGGGGGGGGGAGGGAGGGGGAGAGAGAGAGATTTTTGCAAAAAATCTGAAGTGTTTTGTGAAGACTTACCTAGGCTGACAACCAAGGCCTCCGTCGGCTTAAAACCGGGCATCCACCAGAACCCTGTGTTGCCTGGACTCCCCCCTACACTGGCCTAGCTCTGGTTCTGACTGAGCGCGCTACAGAGTGCATCGCTTTTTGTAGTTTTGTTTCTGTGTTCTGTGGGAGACAGAGTGCAGGGAAGAGGGTGCAGGATGCACAGGACCAGCTCCTGGGCTCAAGACTGAATTAGACAAGTGGCCTCAGGGTGTCCTGCTCCTTGACTGGGTGGTGCTTACACAAGCTCCTTTTATATTTGTTTTTGGGTTTTTTGTTGTTGTTGTTGTTGTTTGTTTGTTTTGAAATTCTGCAGACTCTGCACTTGAAATTTGTGCTCTCTTCAGAGTTTTCTTCCCAAAAAACCTGAGTTCTGGGTTAGCGCCTTCCCACTCTGTGCTCTTTCCGTCCCCTTGGGGGAATCTGGGTGGATCCTGGGCTGTGGTGCCTGTGTCTTCGTGGTGACAACACAGTCACATCCACACAGGGTGCTTCTCGGGCTGCAGAGCATTTCCCACGCCTGCATGCTTTCAGTGCGGCCAGAACCATTAAAGTCAACCCTGATGCTCCTCAGAGAAACGCCCGCTTCCTGGTGCTGGAGGTAAGGGTGGCACTGTCTCTACCCAACTAGGGGTCCTACCTGGCTGGCCAGAGCATCAGAGACCTGGAAGTCTTTTCTGGGACACAGGAAGTGAAAGTGGACCCCGATAAGCCCCTGGAAGGTGTCCGCTTACTGGCGCTGCAGGTAACTCCGCTTTCTCAAGGTGCCCGAAGTCATGAAGGCTCAACTTCCAGCCGACTGCTGCATGAGTGTACTGAGCTAGACTGCTATGGCTACAATTCACAACAGTCTGTTTTCTTCACTACATTGTTACTGTTCTATTCCTTTAAACAAAAATCTCCTAAGTTAGGAATCTGATACTTGAGCTGTGGTGGTGGCGGTGGCGCACACAGAGTTTGAGGCCAGCCTGGTCTACAGAGTGAGTTCCAGGGCAGCCAGGGCTATACAGAGAAACCCTGTCTCTAAAAAAAACCCAAAAAATCCAAACAAAACAAAACAAAACCCTGATACTTTGTCTCCCAAACAGCAGAGTCTGGACATAAATGTGTGGGCCACTTCTCAAAGCCCAGCATTGACTTAAACTGCTTTCGTCAGTATGAGACGAGAACCTGGTGTGCATTTTAATGCTCCTAGCTCTTAAGCAACTATAATTCCCAAAGCAGGCAGAATGATTAAACACCAGATTCGCAAAGGTGTCATGGAAGGACGCAGTTACTGTAATGTTGACTGTAGCTCTGCTGAGCCAGGTCGGCTGCTGTTGGCGCTGCATGTTAGGCTTTGGAAATCCCCCTGGACCAGGCAGAGGCTGTGCGGGTGACTTGCTTGTCTCCCACTGTTGTCACAGTAGTACAGAACTCTCAGCTGTGCACCTGGTCCAGGAAGGAAGGGCAGCAGTGCAGGGCTTCTACCCTGTGCTTTAAGCTGAACGGGATCTGGCCCACGAGACTCCAGGGAGACCGCAGGGAGCAGCGGGGAGCTGTGGGTGATGGGGGTGGCACGGGATGGATGCTCTCCTGTCCCTGCAGTCCCCTCGGGGTCCTCAGGGGAACCAGGCAGGAGAAAGAAAGCAGCCTGGGTCTGCTCCGGTGTTCCTTAGCCCATGTCCCTTTCCTCCTGTAATGGGGAAAACATGTTTTCTCCCTGTAGTTGACTGACTGTCTTCTCCCCCAAAGAGCAAAAAAACACTGCTGGTCCCAACACCTCGACTGAGGACAGGGCTGTTCAACAAGATCACACCACCCCCTGGAGCCAGCAAAGATGTGCTGAGGAAATGTGCCACTTCCCAGGTGAGTGCTGGGAAACCACACACACACACACACACACACACACACACACACACACACACACACACACACACGCACGCACGCACAATGTCAACACCCTCAGCAGCTCCTTCCCTGCAGTAGGTCCTTGAATAGATAGATGGTTTGGCCAGGTAGAAATGCTTGTTAGAGAGCTGGGGAGACCCAGTATCTGGTACCCTGGCACCCTCTTGTGGTGGGTTTGGCACTGTGCACCTGTGCTTGCTGAAGCCAAGATGGCCCCACTGCAGAGCAGTCTGGGAAGCGCCTGTCATTTGGAACCGCTGACAGGAGCCTGATTGCCTGTCACCAGATACTTCACAGTTCTGCTAAACTGGTCTGGAGACACACTCGAGGGATGGAGAGGCAGGGTTCCCATCTTACATAAAATAACATTTGGTGGCTTTTTAAAGAACCACAAACCCCGTGTCATTTCCATAAAGGGATTGTCCCCTGAGTCTAACATGTAGCGGCTAATTGAGTCACTGTTTCCTCATAACTTTTCTTACTGAAAAAAATAGAATTCTCAGGGGGCAGCAGCTGGAATGTAAATAAATAAAATAACAATAAAAAAATAAAATAGGCTTAAAAAAACAGAATTGCCCATGGCTAACAAAAATGTGTATACTATGCTATAAAGATAGAATGTGTGTGCATAGAAGGCTGGATTTGGTGGTGCACATCTGAAACCAGCTGCTGGACAAGCCTGTGTGGGAGGACTGCTGGTTCAAACCTACCTTAGCCTCATGGCAAGACTGAATCTCAAAATAAAGATTAACAGGAAGCGTGTGTATGTATGTGTGCGTATGTATGTATGTGTTGTATGTGCATGTGTGTATGCATATGTGCATGTGTGTGCATGTGTCTGTATGTGTGTATTTATGTGTGCGTATGTCTGTATGTGTGTATGTGTGTGTGTATATGTGCATGTGTGTGCATGTGTCTGTATGTATATGTGTGTGTGTATGTATGTGTATGTGTGTGTATGTATGTGTGTGTATGTATATGTGCATGTGTGTGCATGTGTCTGTATATATATGTGTGTATGTGTGTATGTATGTGTGTATGTATGTATGTGTTGTATGTGCATGTGTGTGTATGCATATGTGCATGTGTGTGCACGTGTCTGTATGTATATGTGTGTATGTGTAATGCACCTCTCTAGAGCTCCTCCATGGCATGTATGAGGCTCTGTATTCCATCCCATCTCTGAAAGAAAATGGGGAAAGATTTTTAGAAAGAGAAGGAGAAGTAAGATGAACTTGGTTCCGGCCAGTCCCGGGCCCACAGCTCAGGGTTCTCAGAGACAGCGCTGCTTTGTCCCAGGTCTCTTCTCAGGCAGGGAGGAGCTTATTCCCATGGCCTCAGAGGGAAGGCACAACGGGTGGGTGCTTTGGGCACGCCCAGCGATATGCTTTAGGCAGAGCCACAGTGATCTTGCCAGGTCTCCGTCCGGCCTGCTACAGAGGCGCAGTCCCTTCCCACTTTATAGAGGCCTCTGATGGTCAGGACAGTGACTACCCTCGGGAAGGCACAGCCACACCCGGGTTCCTGTCGTGTCTAAAGTGCATCACCTGTGGCCTCATTTCAGACATGAGTCCTGGTGCCCCTGCACCGTGAGGGGCTGGAAGCTCCTTCCTGTGACTCACAGGGCTCCGTCCTGCTTGTGGGCCTCTGGCCCGAGGCTCTCTGCGATGCTCACTGCCATTAGTGCTGTGTGACTCGGTGGTCAGCGCCCTCTGGCCACCTTCCTGGGATAGGGACCAGAGGAGACTTGCCCTCTGATTACTCTCAGAGCTGGCTGTCCCAGGACACTGCCCCCTGGAGGGTGGTGTGGGACTCACACCCACTCTGCGCTCTGACCCTGAGTGACCTCTGCCTCACGGTTCCCTTCACAGGGTGTGCGGAACTTCAGTGTCCCAGTGGGCTTGGATTCCAGTGTCCTCGTGGATTTAGTCGTGGTGGGATCTGTTGCTGTGTCTGAGAAGGGTAAGCTAGAGACAGGTGGTCTGGATGTTCCTGAAGGCTGCCCTGTGCACGCTGAGTGTGACAGGGGTGGGAGGGTTGAGTATCACACCTCAGCTGAGGCCGTCTGGAACATCTCACAGCCCTGCATGGAGGCCTGCTCATGGTTGGGATTGTTCAACATGAACTTTTAGCAGACTCGTGAGCTGTAATCTCTCTCCTGCCTTTGGTTTAGATTTTTAAGGATAGAGTGTTGCTGTTTAGCCCAGGCTAGCTTACAGTCTCCATATAGTATCTCTTATACAGTCTTCTATACTGTATACTCATAGTCATCTTCCCTCAGGTTCCCTGTCCCCCTGTCCCCCCTGTCCACCTCCTTCCAGAGCCCCATGTGTATGTGCCACCATGGAGGACCATGGTTCTGAACCTCTGGGTCGTGACACACACCACATATCACATATTTACATTACGATTCAAAACAGTAGCCAGACTACAGCTATGATGTGCCACTGGAGTAACCGTATGGTTGGGGTCAGCACAACGTGGACTTTATTAAAGGGCTGCAGGGTTAAGACAGTTGGGAACCTCCTGCCTGCCTGTCTCCTGCCTCAGCTCACCCGGCCATGTAGCCTGCACGTACTGTGGGCTGTCCCTCTGTCCCTTCGTCTCTGTCTCATTCCGTGCATCTCTGACTGTCAGGAGCTCAGGCAGGTCTCCGTCTCGGGCATCTTGGTGGTGTGCTTGCTCCTGGGAGACACTGCAGTGACGCCCAGACTCCTGGCGAGGAGAGCCCAGGTCCACACTGGAAGCTGAAGGCCGTTACTGCTTGCTCACTGCTTTGGTCCTTGTTCTTCTGCCTGTGTGGGCCCACGGCTGTGAAGCCCACTGCGCCAGCCTCCTCTTTCCATCCGCTTTTTCTTCCTGGGCCAGAAAAACCAACCACCTGTCCCTCGAAGTAGCGCTTGCTGGAAGAACCATTGCCCTCCTCTGAGCCAGCCTCGAGTGCTGACGGCAGGTCTGTCTGCCACGGCACCGGGCCCTGCCCACTGCTTTCACAGTGTCCTGCTGTCACGACAGACCCCCAAGGGGCCAGCGTGGTCACTGCACATCTGAGGCTCCCTTAGTCACTGTGCACTTTCTTTCAGTGTTTGGTGGGTTAGTGTTCCCGGGCTACCGTGGGTAGTGGTGGACAAGAGGAACTCTGGGATCTTGTCCTCCCCACAGAAGCCTGACAAGAACCCACTTCTGCTGTGTCCCTGTCTTGTCCCTTAGGCTGGCGAATTGGGAAGGGAGAAGGCTACGCTGATCTTGAATATGCCATGATGGTGTCAATGGGAGCCGTCCACGAGGGGACACCAGTCATCACGATCGTCCACGACTGCCAGGTATGTCCTGCAGACCTGTTACCAGTGTCCCTGTCAGCTGCTCCAGGAGTTGGAGGTCAGGGGAGACACCTGCTCCTCAGGTATGCCGTTAGAGGTGTTGATTGACAACGCTCGGTTCCTGCTGGGAACCTGACCATCCGCTTCCACCCTGTCCAGGTCGTTGACATCCCTGAGGCTCTTCTGGAGGACCACGACCTCACTGTTGACTACATCCTCACTCCCACCAGGGTCATTACTACAGGCTGTGCACGCCCAAAGCCAACAGGCATCCTGTGGTCCAAGGTGGGTCATCACCGTGGCTGATGTGGCTTACTGTAGTGGCTCTCGTGGTGATGCTTGTGTGTCCCGGCCACTGTCCACTGGCCTGTGTGGACGGCATTACCTACAACTCTGAATGGTGTAGTCACCTCTTCAGGCCGAGTCCTAAAGTCTTTTCCAGAAAGCAGTGATGGGGTCACCACACCATGGGTCCCTTGCCAGTGGTTTTCATTCTCTCTGTCTCTCTCGGTCTCTGCTTCTCTGTGTGTGTGTGTTCATGTGTATGCATGTGCAAAGGCCAGAGGTCAGCCCTGGACGTCATTCCTCAGGGTATGCACCACCACGCCCTGTGGGGTTTCTGGTTTTGGTGGTTTTGCATCTCTGTGGGATTGGACTTACCGGCCTGTGGTGCTGGGCAAGTACTTTGCCCCTGAACTGGCTCATGGCCCTTTGTGTACATAGTAGCTTGTTTTGGAGTCAGGGTTCACTGCCTCGGCCTCTCAGGTAGCCAGGATAAGAAGCCTGCGGTGCTGGCTCCAGCAAGGGATTGCAGACTTCTAGATGATTGACAGGTGAAAGTCAAATCTGTGTTTAGTTTTTGGAGGATGGAATAATTATCTCCTGTGTTATTAACAAGTGGCATTTTCATTTCATGTGGTGTGCTGACAGAACATAATGACCATTCCTTATCGCCAGCCAGGAAAAGCAGGTCCCACGTCAGCCTGGGCAGCAGCAGCAGCCTCATTCTGTAAGCCCAGATGTGAGCGGCTGGAGAATGGCAGAGCCAATGGAGTTGGGACCTGTGGAGATGTGAGCTAAGCCCCCGCCAGGCATCTACTCCAAACAGGCTGCTCTAGAGGACTGACACCTGGCTCCGAGGTAGCCTGAGCAGAGAGACTTGCCTGCATCTTGGTTTAGCTGCTCCACTTGGTAGGAAAGCAACCTCAGAGTCTGAGAGCTGACCTCACGTGCACACTGTAGAGAGCTGACCTTGTGCACAGTGCACACTGTAGAGAGCTCATGTGCACTGTAGAGAGCTCATGTGCACACTGTAGAGAGCTCATGTGTACACTGTAGAGAGCTCATGTGCACACTGTAGAGAGCTCATGTGTACACTGTAGAGAGCTCACGTGCGCACTGTAGAGAGCTCATGTGCGCACTGTAGAGAGCTCATGTGCGCACTGTAGAGAGCTCATGTGCACTGTAGAGAGCTCATGTGCACACTGTAGAGAGCTCATGTGTACACTGTAGAGAGCTCATGTGTACACTGTAGAGAGCTCATGTGCACACTGTAGAGAGCTCATGTGTACACTGTAGAGAGCTCATGTGCACTGTAGAGAGCTCATGTGCATACTGTAGGGAGCTCACGTGCGCACTGTAGAGAGCTCATGTGCACACTGTAGAGAGCTCATGTGTACACTGTAGAGAGCTCACGTGCACACTGTAGAGAGCTCATGTGCACATTGTAGAGAGCTCATGTGTACACTGTAGAGAGCTCATGTGCACTGTAGAGAGCTCATGTGCACACTGTAGAGAGCTCACGTGCACACTGTAGAGAGCTCATGTGCACTGTAGAGAGCTCATGTGCACACTGTAGAGAGCTCATGTGCACACTGTAGAGAGCTCATGTGTACACTGTAGAGAGCTCACGTGCACACTGTAGAGAGCTCATGTGCACATTGTAGAGAGCTCATGTGTACACTGTAGAGAGCTCATGTGCACTGTAGAGAGCTCATGTGCACACTGTAGAGAGCTCACGTGCACACTGTAGAGAGCTCATGTGCACTGTAGAGAGCTCATGTGCACACTGTAGAGAGCTCATGTGCACACTGTAGAGAGCTCATGTGCACACTGTAGAGAGCTCATGTGTACACTGTAGAGAGCTCATGTGCGCACTGTAGAAAGCTCATGTGTACACTGTAGAGAGCTCATGTGCACACTGTAGAGAGCTCATGTGCGCACTGTAGAGAGCTCATGTGCACACTGTAGAGAGCTCATGTGCGCACTGTAGAGAGCTCATGTGCACACTGTAGAGAGCTCATGTGTGCACTGTAGAGAGCTCATGTGCGCACTGTAGAGAGCTCATGTGTACACTGTAGAGAGCTCATGTGCGCACTGTAGAGAGCTCATGTGCACACTGTAGAGAGCTCATGTGCGCACTGTAGAGAGCTCATGTGCACACTGTAGAGAGCTCATGTGTGCACTGTAGAGAGCTCATGTGCACACTGTAGAGAGCTCATGTGCGCACTGTAGAGAGCTCATGTGTGCACTGTAGAGAGCTCATGTGCACACTGTAGAGAGCTCATGTGCACACTGTAGAGAGCTCATGTGCTCACTGTAGAGAGCTCATGTGCGCACTGTAGAGAGCTCATGTGTACACTGTAGAGAGCTCATGTGCACACTGTAGAGAGCTCATGTGCACACTGTAGAGAGCTCATGTGTGCACTGTAGAGAGCTCATGTGCACACTGTAGAGAGCTCATGTGCACACTGTAGAGAGCTCATGTGTACACTGTAGAGAGCTCATGTGCACACTGTAGAGAGCTCATGTGCACTGTAGAGAGCTCATGTGCGCACTGTAGAGAGCTCATGTGCGCACTGTAGAGAGCTCATGTGCGCACTGTAGAGAGCTCATGTGTACACTGTAGAGAGCTCATGTGTACACTGTAGAGAGCTCATGTGCACACTGTAGAGAGCTCATGTGCACACTGTAGAGAGCTCATGTGCGCACTGTAGAGAGCTCACGTGCGCACTGTAGAGAGCTCACGTGCACACTGTAGAGAGCTCACGTGCACACTGTAGAGAGCTCATGTGCACACTGTAGAGAGCTCATGTGCACACTGTAGAGAGCTCATGTGCACTGTAGAGAGCTCATGTGCACTGTAGAGAGCTCATGTGCACACTGTAGAGAGCTCATGTGTATACTGTAGAGAGCTCATGTGCACACTGTAGAGAGCTCATGTGCACACTGTAGAGAGCTCATGTGCACACTGTAGAGAGCTCATGTGTACACTGTAGAGAGCTCATGTGCACACTGTAGAGAGCTCATGTGTACACTGTAGAGAGCTCATGTGCACACTGTAGAGAGCTCATGTGCGCACTGTAGAGAGCTCATGTGCACACTGTAGAGAGCTCATGTGCACACTGTAGAGAGCTCATGTGCACACTGTAGAGAGCTCATGTGTGCACTGTAGAGAGCTCATGTGCGCACTGTAGAGAGCTCATGTGCACACTGTAGAGAGCTCATGGGCACACTGTAGAGAGCTCATGTGCACACTGTAGAGAGCTCATGTGCACACTGTAGAGAGCTCATGTGCACACTGTAGAGAGCTCATGTGTACACTGTAGAGAGCTCATGTGCACACTGTAGAGAGCTCATGTGCACTGTAGAGAGCTCACGTGCGCACTGTAGAGAGCTCATGTGTACACTGTAGAGAGCTCATGTGCACACTGTAGAGAGCTCATGTGCACTGTAGAGAGCTCATGTGCACACTGTAGAGAGCTCATGTGCACTGTAGAGAGCTCATGTGCGCACTGTAGAGAGCTCATGTGTACACTGTAGAGAGCTCATGTGCGCACTGTAGAGAGCTCATGTGCACTGTAGAGAGCTCATGTGCACACTGTAGAGAGCTCACGTGTACACTGTAGAGAGCTCATGTGTACACTGTAGAGAGCTCATGTGCACACTGTAGAGAGCTCATGTGCGCACTGTAGAGAGCTCATGTGTACACTGTAGAGAGCTCATGTGCACGCTGTAGAGAGCTCATGTTTGCACTGTAGAGAGCTTGCCTTGGAGTGATGGCTGTTCTCTCAGTGTTTCCTCACCAGCTCTATGGCCCCCAAAGATAGGAGAAAATTGACTGTGGTGGCTGTGAAGTGTCAGAAACGACTGAACAGGTCTGACTCCTGGTCCGCTCAGGTACCGTTGTTCAGGCCGAACCTGTGGGCTCAGTTCGGGCAGTCACCAGAGAACAGGCTGCTGACGGAGCCGGGGTCCTCGGGGCCTCACGCTTGCAGCAGTGTTTGTGCGCATGGCTCAGGCATCTGGCTCCTCCTCTCAAACGCTGTACCCATGTGGTGGGTAGGTGGGATACTGTGCCCAGCTGCACCAACCAACTGGGGCCCCAGGTGGCCTGTGCAAAGCCCCATAGGCTGGCCCTGCTTGGCAAGCTGTCCATTTAGCAAGTCAGCAGCCTTGTGCTAGCGGGTATTGTAGGGGTCATGCTCCAGGTCAGACCCGCCCGGCTGTGCACGCAGGCCCAGGTCTCCCTTGGACCCGAGATGCTCCAGAGCAGGTAAAGGGCTCCATCCCAGCCGCAGGCAGGTGCAGTAGAAGCCCTCGCCCTCCTGGAGGTTGGCAGGGGATGGCCCTCTGTGGGCTGAGTACCAGTGACTGCAGGGGCCTCTCGTAGGTGGGCGGCCCACTCAGGAGCCCCAGTTCTTCCTACATCCTGGGCCTCCAGGAAGAGAGAGGCCTGTCCCACCCACACTGTGGCACCCGAAGGGCCAATCTGGACGACTTCAGAGTGCTGGGGTCTTGTTCAGGCTGACGTGGGGTCAGCTGTGGCAGGTTGGTGACATTTGTTAAGCAACAGAATCTCAGCCAGTTCTGGCCCTGCACACTTCTCGTGTTGGCACCCTGCATGCTGAGGCAGGAGAATGGCAGGTTTGATGTCCAGACAAACTTGAGCAATGCGATGAGGCCTTGTCTAGAAATAAAAGGAAGTGTCCGTGCTGTAGCCGGGTGGTAGAATGCTTGTCTCGACTGAGGGCCTGCGCTGCGCTCCAGGGCAGGGGAGTCTTCTCCCCCCACACACTGAGATGGGGCCCTCAGCTTCCTTCAGTGCATATGGGGTGTGGCATTGCCAGAATTCCTCCTGAGTGTGTGGACATGGCCTCAGTGTGACTGCCCCAGACCAGCTGTGGCTGCTTTCTCTTCCAGGTCAGCTGTGAGATGCTTGCGAAAATCCCAGTGCTCCGGAGCCTGCGCGAGCGAGAGAAACGGGCTGGGAAGGATGTCACTCTTCAGGCCGAGCCTGGCAGCCAGCAGCCAGCCCCAAGCTCTGTCAGGAGACCCCAGGATAGACCACAAGCCGGTTCCCAAGGAGGGTCCCATAGTCCCCTGCAGGAGATGGACACACAACTAGCTGCCACCGTGTGCGTGGGAAATCTGCCCTATAATACTCGTGTGCGTGAGCTGAAGAGAGCCCTGCAGGAGCTGGGGGCAGCGCCCCTGAGGCTGACCTGGCAGGGGCCACAGCACAGGGCAGTGCTACACTACACAGACTCAGCTGCTGCCCAACAGGCTGCCTCTCTCCTGCAGGGCCTACGACTGGGTGCCAACGCCTTGAGGGTGTCACTGGGGCAGCAGAGGGATAGGTGACCTGATGAGCAGGCCACCCCAGCAGAAGAATCGTGCCCTTTCTGCTACTGGGGTGTGTCTGCCATGTGACAGTTTGCCCTCTGAGAT